>NC_056665.1:121512342-121846926 GCF_018350195.1 Panthera tigris
TGTTGTAGGCACATCCCCTCTGCATGCAGAGCAGGTACTAAAAAGTGGTGCCATGAGGATTTCCTCGTACAAGTAGCGACAAAGAAAAAACCCTTCTGTGTTCACTCTACTCCTCAAAGTGGACTTGCTCTCTGTCCTCCTGTATAGTGTTTTGGGGTGGTTTAAGTGGGCACCACTGGAAGCATTCTTGTTGGAAAAGTGAATGGATCTGAAGTATTGGCGTCATGGATTTACAAAGAGTTACTCAGGTCAAAGCCCTGAGCAGTGGCTGTCCCTTTGTAGTGGGACATAACAGAAGCCAGTCATTGGACAGAGTGGTGCCTTTGGAAATGAGAGCTAAGGTGTGCAGGCATCACCTGGCGTTTGTCCCTAGGTCCCACTGAGAGGGACATCTTCCCTACCTCTTTTTTTTTTCCCCCCCCACAGCTCGTTCAGGCCTTTACCCATGCTCCTGCAATGTTAGAAGCAGACAAAGGTGGGAAGTTTCACCTGGTAGATGGCAACGTCTCTGGGGAATTCACTGATCTGGTGAGTGCCTGCTAGCCCCAGACCCAGGATATAGTCTCAGGTCAGAAGAAAAACATTCCTTTTTCCAGCTCTGTAGGCAAAATTCAATCTCTCTGGTTAGTAAAACCTCATTTTTTTATTTTCAAAAGAATGTTGCAGTTGAATTCTCTTGCTTTCCTAGAATTTTTCTCCTCAGAGTTAAATTAGTTCTTCCTGAAGAAATCAAACATGGAAGAGATGTCATGTATATTGGCGGCTGGAACTTTCCATTTGTAGCGCTGAACTGTCACCTGGGCACAGTTGACCGGACTGGACTTGGGAGTGAGAGGAGAGGCCGTAGCCTGTGTTGGTGCAGATGCTACCAACTCCACGGTCCACTTTGTGCCCCCGAGGTGTAGAATTGCACAGACCGTAGGCCGAACGAAAGACAGACGGCTGGTCCTAGCCAGGATCTGGCGCATTGGAGTCTACGGTACACACTGATCTCTCTGGTTATTTTAGGTCCCTGAGAAACTTATTGTGATGAAGTGGAGGTTTAAATCTTGGCCAGAAGGTAAGTATGCATAGTTGCTTAGTGCCATTACCCCCAGAACTCTTTCTTTCCCCCTTAGTCTCCAACCCTGACGGAAACCCTGGATCTTAAACCCCCCTCCCCTCTGCCTCTCCCCAGGGCATTTTGCCACCATCACCTTGACCTTCATAGACAAGAATGGAGAGACTGAGCTGTGCATGGAAGGCAGAGGCATCCCTGCCCCCGAGGAAGAGAGGACGCGGCAGGGTTGGCAGCGGTACTACTTTGAGGGCATCAAACAGACCTTTGGCTACGGCGCACGCTTATTTTAGGGCTGGCAGCAAGGGGCTGCCCAGTGCTTCGGTCCAGCCCTCTCCTGACTGGGGCTTGGGACTCACAGGATTGCACCATCCCAACCACTAACTTGGGGCTGGGGCCCCTTCCCTCCACGTATATCTTGGGTTTGTGCATGTTTTCTGCTGGGTGGGATCAGAGGGTGATTTCTCTTTTATGTGTACATACGCTAAATAAACGTAATTTAAAAAACGTGCATATCTGGAAACCTGTGTTGCTTGGGTGGCTGGTATTAATGAGTTCCCTTGAAGACACTGAATTAAAGGGAAAACCATTCTGGGTAAGGGCAGGTAATTAGGCAGGAAAGAAACCACCTCACCGCATTCCTGAGCTAGTCTCCTCTCTGCAGACTGGCACAGAGCTGCTCCCCTCACTGCGAGAAGACAAGGCGGGGTTCTCGGGGGTAAACAGTGCCAAGAAACTGCACCCTAGGCTTGCCTCTCTGTGTGGCCTCTTCTCAAGAGACGAGCACCAGGTGCTGGTTTGATACATGGGAAGATCCCCTGCCCTTGGCAGGGGGGACTGTGGACCTCAGGTTCAGAGCTTCTGCTTACTGAGCAGTTCTATGTACTGGAGACTAAGTAGCCCCCTTGCATTAGCTCATTTAACCCCCATAATAGCCTTATGAAAAAGCTACTACCTGCATTTCTGTCTTAGAAAAATCCAAGTCTTGCTTTCCTTCAGTAACCTCCCAGATCCTACAGCTGATACTTTGCAAGAGTTGAGAAGGACTGGAACTTGCAGAGCCAGTGCTCCAGTTAAACCACTATGTCTACTGCCCTGTTGCTGGGTTCATCTGCTTAAAGAGGCTGCTGTATTTCTAGTGTGTTAGGCATCCCTCCTGGAGTAAAAAAATGCCAGGCCTCTTAGTACTCCCAGAAAGAGGAAGATAGGAATATCCTGGTCAAGTATTTTTTAAGTACCTGGTTCCGTTAAGTTTACTGAGCACTGACCACAGGGCGGGGGTATGTTCAACTGGAGTTCAGGCCACCACGTGGCAGAAGTAACTACCTGAACAGGGAGGGCCGCTTTCCCGCACAAGCCCTGCCCTGGTGCCCTGTGTCCCAGTGTGAGTCAGGGCCTTCTAATCCAGACATGCTACCTCCTGCAGGCACAGCTATTTCCTTCATCTATTTTTGCTTGTTTTATTAGGTGGCAGTGAGGCCTGCAGGCTAATCCTACCAAGGTGACTTGGCCAAAACATTGTAGTTAAAGCAAAAGACCAGTACTGATCTGGATAATTTAGGCCCCCAAGAGCCACTTTTGGCTTGAATTACTCAAAGGAATGGTGGACTAAACTAACTAGCATCTAATTTGGCATTAGATCTGCCTCTTGGGGGTCCAAAAAGAAGTCTTTTGATAGAGAACCTGGACTGTAGCTTGAATCAAATCTAGGGACCCTTCCTAACAGACTCCTCTTCCTCACACAGAGACCAGTGACAAAATAGGAGCCCTTTCATGCCTGGCTGGAGAGTTAACCAATTCTAGAGTTCTTTAAAAGAAATCTGAAGTAGAGATTATAAATACCTTAAAAAAACCAAAGCACCAGGCAAATTAACTGTCCTGTGACCTGCTCAGTAACAGGTGACATCCCCAGTACTAATGATGGCTGTTCCCATTTTTACCACTGCCATTTTACTGCTAGCATTTTAAGTAGGCTCCATGCCCAGCGTGGTGCCAAATATGGTGCTTGAACTCACAACCCTGAGATCAAGACCCGAGCTGAGATCAAGGGTTGGATGCTTACCCGACTGAGCCACCCAGGTGCCCCTTGCTGCTAGCATTTTTGAGCCTAAAACGCAGATCGAGCTAAATACAAAACTGTGCACTTGGTTGGACTTGGGTTGAATCATACCACTTCTAACAAATGGGGCAAATTTTCCTACCTCTATAATGGTTATAACAGGTACCTTATGAGAGCATTAGAGATGACGAATATAGAAGCATAGGTAATGGTACCTACTGACTTCCAGACTCAAGGGCCCAAATGTTCTCCCTTGAGCAAGAATATTTTGAAAAGCTAGTTAACTGGCTAAATTGCAAGTCATAGGCCAAGGATTCACCTAAGAATCATCTGGGGGAATCTGTTAAATTCAGAAAATGTGGACTCCACCCCTAAAAGATTCTTACTTGGTGTGGGGTGTGGCCCATGAACTTACATTTTCATAAATACCCCAGGTGATACTGATGTCAGGACACATTTTGAGAAGCACCCCCACCTGTTAAAATCTAATTGTAATGGAGGAGCCAAAGAAACACATTTGGGACCTTCTCATGAACAATAGGACAAAGGCTCTGAAACATTCTATCTTCCAACAAAGGAAGTCAGCAGGATCTGGAAGGGACGTACGTTGCTTTAAACCCTAGTAAGAATTCGATCTGACCAGTCTTGCCTAGCCTAGGACCCTTTATGAGGTACACCAGATGGAGACAAATTGGGCAAGCCATCCTGATGACGGGCAGCTAAACTGGAAATAGTGGTGTTCGTGCTGGGTGTGCAGCCACGAGGGCTAGTGTTTGGAAAAGTAAGAAGAGCTAGGCAAGACAGTTACCTCACTAACACTGGACCCAAACGGGGGAGGGCCCCCACCTGATTCTGGTCCTGGCCGCTCCTAAAATCCTCCCTTTAACAGGATCAGTGACCTCTCCATCACTGTTTCTCCTCACACACACCTATTCCCTGAGCCCAAAGTCACCTGCACAGTGCCTCTTTCTCCTTTGTAGAGTTTGAATAAACAGCATTTTATAGCTGACCTGCTCTCCAACCTCTTCAAGACTCCTTTCCAAACCGCCTTTATCTTCTGTCATCTGTGGTCTGAGATGGTAGCAATTTCCCATGTCACTTACAGATCAAAAATGTGGCTGGCTAAACTCAGTTTTTGGGTAATAGACAACCACTAGGTATAGATTAAATTTAGACAGTGTGTTCAAGTGTTAAGGTGAGTTATATTAGAAAGGAGGAGAATTAGCAGATTCCTGTGAAAAAGGACTCTAGGATATTTTTATCTTATTAAAAAAAAGTTTCTGCCGGGGCACCTGAATGGCTTAGTCAGTTAAGCGTCTGACTCTTGATTTCAGCTCAGGTCATAATCTCACGATTTGTGAGATTGAGCCCCAAGTCGGGGCTCTGCGCTGGCAATGTGGAGCCTGCTTGGGATTCTCTTCCTCTCTCTGCCCCTTCTCCACTAGTGTTCTCTCTCTCAAAATAAATACACACACACACACACACACACACACACAAAGTTTCTGCTAACAGATAATTAAATTATGCCTGTACTAATCATGTTGATTTTCCCAGACAAGAGAATGGGAGGGAACTTGGATCCCATCTGGTGACGAGATCCTGCCCTCTCTGGCCCTGTAATATTTTAGTTGCACCAGAGTATTTTTAGACTGTGGCCCAGGACCAGACTAATAAACTTACCTCTAGGTGTGATCGTTATGGAAACATCTGGTTCTCTGAGCGTCTCCAGGTGGTGGCTCTGGACATACCTTGCCTCATCCTACTTCCCGATGTGTCTCTGTCCTTCCCCAGATGCCAGTAGTGACAGTGCAGTGTCTGTTAAGGGTAGCAACCAAGGCAGGGTACAGGTCCACTTCTGTCATCTTATAGGGGTAGTCCTTTGGGCAACTCTGCCCAAACTTGCAGCAAGGTACTTGGGGAAATAGGGCCACTTCCTCTGGAGTGCATGCTAATTGACCTCTGCCTTGGAAGTCTTCCTGTTCCCCAAGAACTAGTAAATGTGCTCTGAGGTCCGTACCTCCTAGGAAACCCTGTACAAGTATGAGTAGGGATAACTCACATCTACATCTAAACTCTGTATCCCAGGAGCTCTGCCTGCCCGGCTAGGTTAAGGAGTCACAAACACGACCGTGGGGGCTTGGATTGGGCTGTACACAGGGCTCCCTACACCTCTGGTGAGGCTCCAAATTCTTCATCAGACAGAATTTGAAAATAAAGTGCTTTATTGCTGAGGATCACAAAGAGCTTCAGGGCGGCTGTCTAGGGGCTGAAGTTCCCACCTTTTGGAGCTTTTGTGAACAGGATGGTGGGGACTTCAGCCCTTCAACCCCACACAAGGCAAGGAAGTAAGATTTTGGGGGTGAGGAGGGCAGGGAAGAAGCACCAGGTTTGCTAGGTGAGCCGATTATGTACATCTCTTCCCAGCTCTGAGCTCAGTGCATTCAATGACATCACCTCGGGAGCGTCAAGTGGGCCATGGTGGGAGCCTTTACAAACACCACAGAAACTGCCCAAATCTGGGCTTCCCTGCCGCCAACCCCGAGCCGAGAACTGGTGTACCAGCTCACCATGGTGCACATCCTCCTGAGCTGTTCTGAGCCCACCCAGACCTGGCAGCTGTGTCCATTCAGGGCAGTGCCATCCAGTTCTGCACATCCCTACAACCTGGACAGAGCAGAGATTGCTGGACAAAGAAAGGGACCTGAATTGGTTGACCCATTCCCAGCCAGGAGCCGGCCCTGTCTCGGCCACCTCAGCCTGTCTGTCCACACTGGGCCCCACGGGTTGACTTCAGCCCTAACCAAAGTAGTGTCCACTGAAAAGCAGCTCGGAGTTGAGGAGAACCTGTTAGGGCCCCAGTGTGGGTCTGTGGTGGCTCCCAGCAGGGGTGGGACAAGAGGGCCTCCCACAACCAACCAGAGATAAAGAGGGCTGGCTGCTAGGCTGGCTGTCAGCCTGACAAAATGCAGCTGTGGCACCACAGGCCCTGGGAATCACGACGTGTGCCCAGAGCCAGGGTGGAAGAGCCCAGCTCAGAGGGAGAGGGAGGAAAATGAGTGGCCAGGCTGGGACAGCACCTCCCAGGGGGCAGGAGAGGGCAGCCCCCACAGACACACACTTCCCCCCTCCCCCATCACCCAGAGACCTTGGGGGCTGAGCTCCCTCCCTCAGCCTGGGCCCTGTACACCCCTCGACCTTGTCCCCAGCCCCACACCGACACCTGGGGTGCTGACCTGCCTTGGGTTCACAAGCAGAGGGCCCGCGGCACCAGGCCGGCCGGCCTCACGGGGTCTGGGCAGAGGCAGGGTGAGGGGTGTGCAGAGGAATCTTCTCCAGAACAGCAGCCCCCTGGTTAGTACTGCTTGGCCTCCTGCAACTGGGCCAGGTACTCCTCCTCGGGAGGGTTGTCGGCGCAGGCCCGGCCATTGTTGGGAGGCCGCACAGCGTGGTAGCGGCTCCAGTCCCCCTTACAGAGGATCCAGGGCAGCGTGTCCACCTTGAAGTGCAGCTCAGGTGAGAAGTCGGTGCTGACGAGGTCAGGCGCACCGGCACCCTTGCCCCGAGTCAGCAGCCGGCTGCCCGCATCGTAGCAGCAGTGCTGGGCGGCCAGGGTGCTGCTCTCCACGGACAGCAGCGAGCGCAGGCAGAAGCGCGCCGTGGGCTGGTACACGTCCAGGTGCTCTCGAGGCCCGCTGGCATCCCTCCACTGGAAGCTTCGGCCCTGGTGCTCATCCTGCAGGCTCACCGCGCTGTACACGGCCTCCAGCGGGTACGCACATGGGCAGCTGGGCAGGTCCTGCAGCACCTGACTCAGGTACTTGGCTAGGAAGTCACTCTTGCAGTTCAGCCACTTCTCACAGCTATCCACATCTGCAGAGGGGAGGGGAGCCAGTCAGCCCCGAGGTGGGGTGGGGGATGATCAAGGGCCAATGCCTGGAGAAGGCCCCGCAGCGGAGCTGAGTGCAGCCCACCTTGGCCTCCTCTGTTGCCAGATAAGGGCTACCACACAACCACCCAGGAAACCCGGAGCCAGAGGCTACGGCTCAGAATGGATGTTGGCCAAGGGGCTGGAGGAGGAGCCTGGAGGCTGTCTGAAGTGCCAGGTGCTGTCCCTTTATGTGCTGGATGGTGGGGGAGATCTGGGGTCTTGGGGAAGGAGCTGGGGTGGTTGGGCGCAGGAACCGCTGTTTTAAGCAACTGGTAAGAAAGCGTGTCGGCCCACTCTCACCTCTGCCCGCTGTGACCCCCTCCATCTATGCTGTCTTCCTCCCTTCTCTCTACCTTGGGAATGTGGCCACTGACTCTGGCCACGCAGAAGGAATGGCTCTTTCCTCCTCGCTCCAGAACTTTGGGGCACACTCTGCAGCATCGTGCTCAAGTTGGTCGTGTGTGTCTCTCCCCCTAACACCCGAGCTCTTTGAAGGCAGATCCTGGGCCTTAGTCTTCTGGGAACCCCTGCCCTGCACAGTGCCAGGCCCACCACGCCAGCTCAGGGAGCTTCATAGTATTGAGCATAGGTCCCACCCGCAAGGGGGCCTGTTGGCAGCTGCCTACCTCTTTGTGAGGGGCAAGTGACACCAAGAGACAGGGATGCAGAATGTCCCAGTGAAAGTACCGTCTGCTCCAAACTGCTGGAAGGAGCAGTCCTGGAATTCTGGCCCCTAAACTGTTTCTGACAGCACCCCTTCCCACACAGAGCCTACCCAGGAGCCTCCAAGAGCACCCGGGAGTGGAAGCCAGAATGTCCCCATCCCTTCCCGCAGCCAGGGAGAATATGCCCCACCAGATGGATCTCCAAGCTCAGTGGCTCCCATCAGGACAGTCTTCCCAGCAGGAATATCAGGTTGGGAAAGGCCAATGGCCTGGCTAGAAATGACAGGGACTCAGAAATGACAGGGCCTCTTTGTTGGGGAGACTAATCTTCCAGCTGGAACATGTACTCTGCCTCAGTGGATGGGGGTGAGATTCCTCCTGTGCAGTGATGCTCCACCCTCCCGAGAGAGGTTCTCCCCAAGCCCCCAGGAGCAGGGCCTAGCTCCCCACTGACCTGGGCTGAGCATGTCCGTAGCATTGTGGGCCAGGGGCGGCCACCCCTCACCGGGGAAGCCCGAGGGGTCCTTGTCCTCGGTGCCTTTGGGAAGAGAGGAGGCCAGGCTGGTGGGGCCCCAGGGCACCTCTGTGCTCCCAGTGGGGAAGCCCAGCCCTCACTAGGCTCTCGGTGCCCACAGCATCTGGACTAGGCCTGGGATGAGGCAGAACCACCGTGTCTATAAGCTTCCTGCATCCCTTCTCCAGGCCCCACCCTCAAACAAGGCCCACATTCCCAGGGGGCCAAGCCCAGAGTGTAAGCCTCTGCCTGTATAGGAGCTGGGGTTCGTCTCACCAGGACAAAGGGGTAGGTCGCAGGCACGGGACTCGGTGGCAGTGCAGGCGTAGCCGCAGGGCCGAGTCCTCCTCTGGCTGCCGCTGCCGCAGCTCCCACTGCAGGGAGACCAGGGGCTCCACTCCTCTTGAAGCTCATAGTCTGGGTCAAGGCAGGGAGCCAGGGGTGAGTGAGCACAGCCCACAGGGCGCATTGGTGCAGATTAGCTAAGGGTACCCCTTCCTCAGGAGGGTGCCATCCGTGCCAGGGCTCCCAGCCTAGCGGACGAAGCACGGGCTGGACTTCAGCCCCCACCTGTCCCTCAGCCGGGGACCCTTGCATGGTGGACACCCATGTAAATCATCAGGTGGCTCTACAGACACAGCAACAATCCCAGCCACCCACTCTGTGCCAACACAGCGATGAGAAAAAGATATCTGGGGCTGGAAGCTACCTGACCACTGTCAATGTGACCCTGGGCAAGTCCCCCTATGTCTCTGACCTAGAGGGTTTTTTTTTTGTAATTTTTTAATGTTTATTTATTTTTGAGAGAGAGAGAGAGCAGGGGATGGACAGAGAAGGGGGGGTGGACAGAGGATCCGAAGTGGGCTCTGCACTGACAGCAGCAAGCCCGATACAGACCTCGAACTCACAAACCGAGAGATCATCACCTGAGACGAAGTCAGACGTTCAACCAACTGAGCCACCCAGGCGCTCCTCTGACCTATAATTTTTATGTCAATTAAAACCAAGGCTGACAACACTTCCCCAGCACTGGGGACATTAAGGAAAGTCCTGACTTTCCATGATAGGGACCAAGACCTGGTCTGAGGAACCTGAAATACACCATGACTGTACCCTCAGACCTCTGGCTGTTGCAGGTCTGAGGACCCAGGGGGCTCTGTGGAACCCCCAAAGTACTGACATACCCAGCTCTCTCCTCACTTCCCAGGCATGCCAGAGCAGGTGGGCACCAAGAGTTTAAGGAAAATTAATGGAAGAAAAGCTGAAAGGCATGAAAACTGCCAATTTACATCATTTTGGTGAACCAGGGAAAGCCTGCTATGCCTTAGTCTTAATGATGGCACCGCTGTCCAAGGATGAAATACCAGGGCTCTAGGGAGAATGGCTGTAACTGTCCATGAAACACATCTGTACCCAGGAAAACCTGAACGACAACAAGAATGGCTGTCATGGGAGCTGGCCAGGTGTTAGGTGGTATTTTCTGATAGTCTGTGCTATGTTGTTTTCTAATAAAAATAATAAAAATAGCCAATACTTAGTTTACTACATGCTGGCACTTTAAATGTATTAACTCAATACCCTCTACGCCCAATCTTATGTAGTTAAGGGTTGTGCCATTCTCCATTTTAGAGAGGAAGTAAATTAGGCATAGAGAGGTTAAGTAACTTGCCCAAGGTCACTCAGCGGGTAACCAGCAGAGCCAGGATTCAAGCCCACACAGTCTGAAAATGAGGTCAGTTATGAGTGGTGGGGTTTATCATATTTCCCAATTTGTTGGAAAGTGACAGCTATGAATATATATAAAATTAACAAACGTCTATTTGCTTAGGGGGTCTCAGGGCTGTTGTGAAGGTCAAATGTTTGGGGGAAAAACAGATTTTGCAAGCTATGGGTAATGTTGCTATTTAGCAGATGATGGTGTTTGTACAGGCCTAAGCTTCTGGCCTTCATAGCTGCCCCTGCTCGGTGAAGCTCTCAGGCCTCCCTTTAGCCCCAGTTACTCTCAGAACTTCCAGAAGCAGCAGCCGGGGATGCCAAGGTGGGGATGCTCACCATAGCCGTCTGGCTCCTTGAAGGCCCAGTCCCCAGGGGCCAGCCAGCCCTGCTCCCAGCTGCCTGTGGCCCCACTGAACCCAGGCTCCTCCTCCTCCTCCTCTTCCTCCTCGTTGTCCTCCTGGTCCTCACTCTCACTATACTCTGCAGGGTAATCCTCCTCCTCCACTTCTTCCTCCTCCTCTTCTTCCCCTGGGGCTCTGCCCTTGAGATTGGTCCTCCCCTCCTCGCCCTCCAGGTAGCTCCAGAATAGGGGCCAGAAGAGCTCCTTGGCGGACAGCCAGCTAGAGGCACCCTGGGGCCAGCGACTGCTGGGCTCAGCCAATAGGTCCATCTCCACCTCGGCCTGGGGATCCTCCACCACCTCGATGGTCACCTGCAGAGGGTCAGACACAGGCCTGCCAGTGAAGGAGTGCTCAGAGCAAGGCTCCAAGGAGAGGAGAGATGACAAGTGTGGGGGCAGGGGCAGAGGACCAACCTTTCCTCCAAACCGGCTCATTCTCTTGGCCAACCTTCCTGGCTTCCCAGGGCACACGGGGTCACAATTTAAGACTTGGCTGTGCATCAGAATCCCCTGGATATTCCAGACTCCTTGACCTAACCCTAGACATGAATTTAATTATCTGAGGTGGGGCTAGGCATGGTGGCTCTAACATGTGCCAAGGGTAGAGACCCACTAGTTTAAGAGAAGCTGGCTGTGAACTCTGCTGCAGGCTGCCCAGAATTAGGGGCCACTAACAGCCTTGGGTCTCGCTGTAGGGCTGGAAAATGATAGCAAAGAGGGCAAAGTCCCACAGCAGCCCTGGGTGGGGCGGGGGTGGGGGGGCTCTCATTCACCACATTGTGGACGGGAAATAAGTAACATGAAATCATTTACATGAAAGTGAACTTTGAAACATTATTTTTGGCTATTATAAAATAATACGAGATCGCGGAACACAATTTGGGGGAAAACCAGCAAAATATAATGAAAAAAATTAAAATCACCCCCACTCCATCTCTGACAAATAACATTTTGATAATTAAACTTCCAGGTTTTACACATGCACGCACGCGCGCACGCATACACACAAACTTTTAAACAATTTTAGAATGTTAGTTTCTACACTTCCTCCTTGCCTTTTCTCTTTTGATGAAAGTGTTTTGCAAACTGTAGGTGCTGCACAAAATGCAGAACTCTTATCATCAGGGATTGAGGACTGGCAGTGGAGAATGTAAACTGGAATCCCACTGGCTCCATAAAGCCCCTCTGGCGGGCAGCCCCCTACCACGAGCCCACCCCATTCTGCACACAACCAACCCTGCAGGAAGGGTTGGGTCTGGGTAGGGGCCACAAGTCGCCCCTTCCCCATTTCCCTAGAAGGCCCTGCCATTCCCAAAGCTTCCCCACTCCTTGGGTCTTCATGACAGCCCTACCAGGCTGGTGCTGTTTCTCCTTTGCTATGGACTGGAAAACACAGGCTCAGAGGGCCACATGCCCTGCTCGGCCCGCAGCTGGGAAGTAGAGGAGCAGCCCCCACTACTCTGTGACCCCCAAAAGAACCCCCGCCCTCCAAGGAATACAGGATGGGGACGCCTGACCTCAGGATGGAGCTGGTCAGCCCAGTTCCTCTCTAGGTGTCCACTGGGCCTATGCCCTCCTGTAGCTCTCACCTGGATATTGGGGTTTGGGGCAGTCAAGTCTGTGTTGGCCAATCCTGGCAGCTTCTGCAGCTCCAGCAGCAAGGGAGTGTCCTCCAGGGTCCTTGGCATGGACGCCTTGTCCAGGCTCAGGGCTGCTGGCTCACTGAGAGCCCGGCGCCTATGTTGGCGTGGCCCTGCCTGGAGGCGGGTTCTGGGGAGCAGGGGGGTCCTCTCCTCTTCCCTAGGAGAGCTGGGATCTGGGGAGGCTGAGACCTGAAGGAGAGAGAAGGGGAGGAGGGGGTGATTGGGGTCAGGGCTTACCCCAAATGGACCCAAAGTAGGCAATGCAGGAGTCTTGGGGTCTGACCAGGCCACAAATTCACCCTGTGACCATGGATCCAAACATACGTGTTTTAACGCCTCAGAGAGTAAATGAGGCCATGTGCACAGAGTGCTTGGACAAATGGTGCCAACGTGAGGCATAACAGGGGGGCTAAATCAGGTTTCTACACGTGGAAGAAACATAAGCCAACCTCCTCATTTTACAGATGAAGAAACTGAGGTCCATAGAGGGAAGCATTTTGTTTAAGGCAGTGTTTCCAAGTGCAGTTCACAGACCACATGCCTCAGAACCCCCCAGGGCTCTTGCCCAGGAACAGATGGCGGGTCTCACAAGTCAGGGCAGGAAGGCCCAGAAAGGCTGACAAGGAGGGTAGTGGCAGACCTGGGCCTTCCCCCAGCAGGCTCCCCTGTCACTGACCCTCCCAAGCTGTCCACGTGAGGGCTGTGTTCCTTAGCATCTCTGACCACTGCTACCTTCCTCCTCCTGCCCGTCTGGGACCCAGCGCCTTTTCCTAGTTCAGGTGCCGTCGCAGCTGTCTGTCTGCCAGGTAATTCCCTCCACCAGCCAGTGCCCATGGGGTCCACACCGTGACAGTCCCTGCCTCGGCTCAGATAGTAAGTGAAAGACCCTGGTTGTCTCTGACTCCAGCAGCAGCCCTCACCTGCTCAGACAGTGGGACACTGGGGTGGCCATCCACCTACTTCCAGGCTACAGCCATTGCTCAGGTCTCTACAACAGGACAGAGGGGGCACTGTCCAGAGCTGCCTTATGATGTAAAGCATGCCCCACCCAGGCCACAGCCTTGACTCCACTTCCCATCTCATACCTAAAGCCATGCGAAAAAACACAGGTCTGGACAGTCAGATCAGCTTGGGTTCAAATCCTAGCTCTGCCTCTTACTAGCTCATTCAACTTGATCTGCAAAATGAGGATAATTCCTACCTGGAAGGATTGTCAGAAATTTATTTATCAAACACTTACTTCCACAGCATGTGTGTGCCAGGCACTGTTCTAAACACTTAATCATTCATTTCATTCTCCCAACAACCCTCAGAGGTAGGTGCTAGCTGTCATCCCCATTTTGACAATGGAAACTAAAGCACAGAGAGGGCAAGTAACTTGCCTCAGGTCACACAGACATTTAGTGGCAGAGCCTAGGATTTGAAACAGACAGCCTGGGTCCAGAGCCCATTCTCTCTCTCTCTCTCTCTCTCTCTCTCTCTCTCTTTAAGATTTTATTAAGTAATCTCTACATCCAACGTGGGACTCGAACCCACAACACTGAGATCAAGTCACACATTCTACCAACTGAGCCAGCCAGGCACCTGAGAGCTCACACTCCTTAACTATTTTGCTCTGACACTACAGGCAAGAGTGTGGAGAGTCTATTTCACAAATCAGGGGCTTATTCAGTCTAATTTCTCACTATGACTTTCTTTCCTTGGGTTGAAAAAGAGAGTCAGAACCTTTGGCCTCTCCCCTTTAACCCCCTCCTTCGGTGTTGCCCAAACACCTGGTTCCAAGGCTCCTGCACTAATCACCATGGCCCATCTGAGCCTGGCCCTGGAATCTGTTACTGAGTCAAAGTGCTCTGGTCTCAACAGCCAGGCCAGACAAGCAGAGAGGATGGACAGATGAGTAAGAACAACTCATCTCCTTCACTGACCAGTCTTGGAGGCCTGGAACATCCCCATATGCTGCTTTCCTGGCAGCTCCCACTCACTATGCCACCAAAGCCCTAACTGTCCCGGTGCCTTGGCTCAGTAGCTCCTCTGTCTGCAGCCTCAGGACTGCAGGAGTTCAGGGTCTGCAGCCTTTCTGGCTGATGTGGATATCACTGCCTCGTGAGTGGGTAGTTAAGCAATGGTTCTCATCTGAGAACATTTGGCAATGTCTGGAGACATTTGTGGTTGTCACTTGGAGAGGGGTTCTACTGGCACCATGTGGGAGATCCTACAACACATAGGACAGCCCTCACAAAAATCATCCAGTCCAGAATGTCAACAGTGCTGCAATCAAGGGGCACCTGGGTGGCTCAGCCGGTCAAGCATGGACTTCGGCCTAGGTCACGATCTCATTGTTCCTGAGTTAGAGCCCTGCGATGGGCTCTGTGCTGACAGCTCAGAGCCTGGAGCCTGTTTCAGATTCTGTGTCTCTCCCTCTCTCTCCCTCTCTCTCTCTCTGCCCCTCCCCCACTTATACTCGCGTGCTCTCTCTCTCTCTCTCTCTCCTCAAAATAAATAAATTAAAAAAAAATTTTTTTTATGTGTGCCAGGGTGGCTCAGTTGGTTAAGTGCCGACTTCAGCTCAGGTCATGATCTCACGGTTCATGGGTTCAAGCCCCACGTCAGGCTCTGTGCTGACAGCTCAGAGCCTGGAACCTGCTTTGGATTCTGTGCCTCCCTCTCTCTCTGACCCTCCCCTGCTTGCACTCTGTGTGTCTCTCTCTCTCTCTCAAAAATAAATAAACATTAAAAAAAAAATTTTTTTTTTTAAGTTTTTTTAAAAACAGTGCTGCAATTAAGAAACCCTGCTCTAGGGGGCGCCTGCCTGGTTCAATTGGTAGAGCATGTGACTCTTGATCTTGGGGTTGTGAGTTTGAGCCCCAATGCTGAGTGTAGAGATTACTTAAATAAATAAACTTAAAAAAAAAAAAAAAAAAGGAAAGAAACCTTGCTCTAAAGCCAGGCTGCTTAGATCTGAATCCCTGAATAGTCTGGTTTCTGACCTGTGGGACCCTGACGGGACAGAACCTCTGTGAGCATCCTTATGTGTAAAATGAGAACAATGATGGGAGAGAGCTAGCATCCAGCAGGGCTCAGAATATTCATTTCCAGCCCTCTCCAACCTCTAGGCCATAGAAAATCCTGGCTAACCACCACAGCCACACGTCACAGCCACCCTTCTCTAGAGCTGCTTAGAGCCCCTGCTCTGTGCTTCAGGCCCCAGAACTCTCAGGAGTGGAGTGGGGCCATGGGTCTTAGTTTGGGTTTCTTCAGAAGCCAATGCTGACACCAGAATTCAAGGGCATTCCTTTGGAAGGTGATCCCAGGAGACACCAGCAGGGAGTGGGGGAGTGGGGGAGTGGGTCACGGGTGGGAGGCAGCTAATAAAGAATGCTCCATCAAGTTAGTGACCATGGTGGACAAGTGGAGCTCAATCCTACTGATCCCAGAAGTAGGGAGCTGGGCTACATACCTGCAAACCTCACCAGTCACTGATTGCGGGCTTCTGGGTGGAGGAGAGGATTTGTTCCCCGGGCACCTCAGATCGGTCATGTACAGCTGAAAACAGGCCCTCATGCCCGTGACAGCCCTCAAGCAACTGGACACTGGCAACAGGGAGTAAGGCAGAGATACGGGCAGAGCCCCCTGAGCCCTGACCCGTGAGTACTGTCTGAGCACATCTTCTCTACCAGGCCTGAGCTAGGCCCTGGATGTGCCTTCTGTCACCCCAGCCACCCCAGCTAGAGTGCAGGTAGGACTTCGTCTGCTTGCTTCACACAGTATCCTGTGCCTGGTACACGGGAGGAGCTCAATAAATCACTGCTGAGTGACTGAATGAACACTAGCACCCCAAGGGGTGAATGTGACTGTCTCTATGTTAATGATGAGGCTATGGAGGCTCAGAGAGGGTAAGGGATTTACATAAAGTCCAAGGTTGTAATAACATAGAGGCTCGGCTTCAAACTTAGCTCTGCCTGAGAGACAGCCACTCACTAGCTGCAGACCCGAGGCTTAATTATTAGACCCACTGTCTGTTTCCTCGTCCCTAAAACAAGGAAAACAAGACAAGGACCACAAAATGCTAGGCACTGTGGCTGTTCGGGTGGTGTTTGGATCCTAACCAGAACAGAAGACACCCAAGGCAGAGTTCTGTCATTCTTTCTTTGCCTGTCTAGTGCCCAACAAACCCTTGTGTTGTTGTTTTTTTTTAACTATGTTATGAGTTTGAATCTCTTTTTAATGTACAGAGAGAGGAGAGAGAGAGAAAGAGTGAGCATGAGTGAGGGAAAGGCAAAGAGAGAGACAGAATCTCAAGCAGGCTCCGCACTGTCAGTGCAGAGCCCGATGCGAGGCTCAAAGTCATGAACTGTGAGATCATGACCTGAGCCAAAATCAAGAGTCAGATGCTTACCCGACTGAGCCACCCAGGCGCCTCACCCAACAAACTCTTGTAACGACAATGCCACACATGTGTACGTCCAGTGCTTTCTCACCCAGCAGGCCATCTGACAGAATGGGTTCTCTTATTCCCATTTGACTGTGGGAGTAAACTGATGCTCAGCAACAGGCCTGACCAGAGAGAGGGTGGCACATTTTGTTCACGATGTCAATGATTTCAAGACCTTTCAAGACTTACGATGAGCAGGCTGGGGCATGACATACAAAGATGGACCCTGAGGTCCCGGGTCTAGCTCTTGAAATGACAGACCTGGCTCCCAGTCTCAGTCAGGCTTAATGTCTCTGTGCCTTGATTTTTTTCATCTGGAAAATGAGACTAACACCCATCCAACACCCATGGGAACAACACCGAGGGGCCATATGTGCTTCAGCTTCGTCATAAAAGTCTCTGGAGTTGTCATTTATTGCTGACATATCACCTAAGGCCCTAGAAGAGCAGTCTGCATTATGTCAACATAATGTCTTAACTACCACCTTGATTACATAACAGCTTTAACACACATCACATGGACTTCTGAAGCAGTATTTGAACTGGATGGGATCACAGAGATGACTTAGCCCCTTATTTTAAATGTCAGGAAATCATCTGAGGTGAGTCATACCTGAGTTAATGACCCACTGAGACCAGAACCCCAGGTCCTGGGCTCTAAGCTCTGTTTTTCATTCATGGCACTAATTTAACATATGTTTGAGGGTTCCACCAGGCCCTATACTGGAGCTGGGGGTATGACTTTGGCTCTGAAATAACCTATCCTCTAGACTGGTCTCGGGGGAAGATCTGGCAAATACATCAAAAATAATCACAATACAAGGCAGTAAGTACTAAAATAGAAAATATGTCAAAATGAGTAGGAAAAAAATGCCAATTCAATTAACTTTATGACCACTGCCACCTCCACCTAGGAGGTGGGACTGGCCAGGGGATGTTCACTTCCTCTGGATTTGTCTACAGCAGTGGTTGTCAGCAACGGTGGGGGAGAGGGGTGTCGGTCAGGAAACTCAGGGCAATGTCTGGCTCTGTCCGGCAGTGGGTGCTACAAACACCTAACAGGTTAAGGCCAAGGATGCTGTTAAATGTCCCACAAGGCACAACAAAGAATTATACAACCCCAAATGACAGGACTGTGGAGGATGAGAAACTCTGGTCTACAGGATGTAGTCTCAACAGGAGGCAAAAAATCTTAGATATTACAATGGTTTGTAACATACCCAAGTGCCATGATACATAAACAGTATAGTCATGAAATGGTATATCCCAATTTCAGTGGGAGAGGCACTTAGGGGGGAAAAATGTCTAAAAGGCTCCTTAGAAAGGCAGCGTTGAAAAAAAACGTGGATAAAACACCAGTCCACAGAGACCTCAAATGCAGGCGGTGCTTCCCGCTGCCTCTGGAGGGCCTCAGCAGCCTGGGCACTGCTAGCAGCCCAAGCTCTGGTGCCGCTCACCCACCGGTCTCCTGCATGCACCCGGCGGGGCCTCTCAGTGCCTTCGTCTGGAAAATGGAAAGAACTACTCTGGCCTCCTCCTCCTAGAACAGCTCAGAGCCTGGAAGGAGCCAGGACCCCCTACCACACCAGCCCGCAAACCTTGGAACAAGTCGGGAGGGTTTTGTCCCCAAGGGGACAATCCACGCAGTGATGGCTGGACTGTGGACCCCTGGTGAAGGGAGACAGGTGTCGACAGACCGTGGTTCCTCTTCGCGTCTAAACTACTCTTCCCCGACTCGCTCCTCTGTTTTCGGTCGCATCCCCAAAGCCCACTCACGGGCCACCCAGAAAGTGCCCCCCACCCCCACCCCGCCACGTCTTGGCGACTTCTGCTCTTCCAACTACATAGTAATATCAAGGTCCCTGGCTGATATTACTCTCCAGCAAGTTGAAAGACCCCACTCACTACCTCATCTCGTCTCAATTCACACCCAAAGGGACTCCAATCTTTTGCAGGTTTGATTTGAGGCTGCACCGGCCGTTATTCGGCGGGTTGAACCTCAGCAACTCCGCGCAGCGTCGCGTTCCCCTCCCACCCTCCCGACTCCTCTCGGAACGCGCCCCCCGGACCGGGGGGTTGCAGGAGAGGTTCGCTCAGGGCGAGGCGGCCGCAGGTGGGAGAGGCCGGGCCGTTCGGGGCGTGTAGGGGGAGGTCCGCGCCCGGCCCTCTGCCCACTAGCGCAGTCTGTCCTCGGCCGGCCGGCCAGCCACGCGGTCGGGGTGGGGGCTTGGGGGGGGGGGAGGAGTCCGCCGCACCTGGTCCCCGCCCCGCGCCCGCCCTCTGAGGTCGCCGCTCGCGCCCCGGACCCCGCGCCGACCCCTCTCCCCGCCGCTCACCTCCGCCAGCCTCGTGGGGCTCCGGGGCCGCGGCTTCCTCAGGGGGAGCGCCCGGCCCGCGGCCAGCAGCGCCGCCAGCAGCACCACGCCGAGGAGGAGCCCCGCGCGGCCGGGCAGTCGAGGCATCGTCTCCCTGCCGGCGCTGCTCCGCGCCGAGCCTCCGCGCCTCCCGAGCCGCTCCCGCGCGTCCGTTTGCGCCGGGCCTCGCCTCCTCCAAGGGCGGGAGCGCGCCGGCCGCGGGGGGCGAGGGGCGGGGGCGGGAGGTGGGGGAGACCGGCGGTCGCGGGGACGCGCGGGGCGGGGGAACCGCGCGGCTCTCGGGTCAGCGCCCGGGATGTCTCCGCCCTTCCCGGAGGGGCGGCTCCTCGACGCGCCCGGACAGTCTCGGCTCCCTTTGATCTGGCCGCCTCCCCGCCCCCTGTCCCCGCCGCTGGTGCAGTCGCAGCCCCGAGCGAATTCCTGTTCGGGGGACGTCGCGACCGGCCGGCACGGCGCGCTCAGGCTCCGCACTGCCACTCCTGCGGGTCGCCCTCCCCGCGGGCGCGCAGACGGCGCGGGGACACACGGACCCCCAGGACCCCGCGAGCGGGGAACGCGCCGCAGCCCAGCGTGAGAGCCCTCCGGCCTGGGGCAGATGTTTGTTTGTGCCTCGAGGTAGGTTTGCTCAGGGAAGAAGGCCGGGAAGTAACTCCTCCAGGGCTCCCCGAGCTCCCCAGCTGGAGGTGGAGCCCAGAAAAACACCTGCCACTGTGCACCCGATTTCCTCAGGATGTTCTCAGAGCACAAAAACCGAGAGAGAGTTGAGATTCAGATGTGAGGATAGAGCCCCAGGAGCACAGCAACAAGACACGTTGAGGGAGTGGTCAGAAGATCTAGCCCGGCCACTGGGTGTCACCTAGTTTTATCCCGGATAAAACAATGGGACCACCCACTCCCTCTAGCGAGACTCTTGTGCAGGGATCCTCACGTGTAGCATATGCGGGTCATGAAATAAAACCTCAGCTCGTGATAAAGATCAGGAACCCTGAAGGGCAGTGACAATTTTAGTGGCCTGGATGGGGGCTGTGAGGGAATGTGAGCGCAGTGATGCAGGGTGGGGGCAGAGAGGTTTGGACAGGTCAGTGAGGAGCTGTGGGAAGACACTAGGAAGAATGCCTATTCAGGGACCACAAAGGCTGCCTGGTTTCAGGGCAGGAATAGCAAATCCCTGGAGGTGCTGGGAGGATGGCCAGGAAATATGCCATAGGGGTAAGTCTTGGGATCTGGGTTTAGCCAAAGTGAAAAACTTAGGGGCCCAGGCACAGTTCTGAGAAACGATTCCAATCCCCAGCGGCACAGGCTAGGGCTCTGCCGTGTTTTGTTTTGTTTTGTTTTGTTTTTAATTTTTTTTTTAAATTTACACCCAAATTAGCATATAGTGCAACAATGATTTCAGGAGTAGATTCCTTAGTGCCCCTTACCCATTTAGCCCATCCCTCCTCCCACAACCCCTCCAGTAACCCTGTTTGTTCTCCATATTTATGAGGCTCTTCTGTTTTGTCCCCCTCCCTGTTTTTACATTACTTTCGTTTCCCTTCCCTTATGCTCATCTGTTTTGTCTCTTAAAGTCCTCGTATGAGTGAAGTCATATGATTTTTGTCTTTCTCTGACGAATTTCACTTAGCATAATACCCTCCAGTTCCATCCACGTAGCTGCAAATGGCAAGATTTCATTCTTTTTGATTGCCGAGTAATCCATACTCCATTGTATATATTTACCACATCTTCTTTATCCATTCATCCATCGATGGACATTTGGGCTCTTCCATATTTTGGCTATTGTTGATAGGCAGTGGTTTGAATAGTAGTGCATCACAGGGATTACATTGGGTCTGGAGTTGGCCACCAAGGTTTGAATCCGGCTTCTACCATTTACTAAGAAGTTGATATTATTGGACAAGTTCTTTGACCTCTTGGTGAATTTGTCATTTATAAAAGTGGGGGAGTGGGGGTGGGGGGGTACCTACCTCACAAGTGTAAGAAGTAAGTAAGAATCTATGCTAAGGATTCTTATTAGGGTGCAGTTACCATTTTTTGGTCAAAAATGCCAAATATTGGCAATTTCATGAGGTTCAACCTAGTAAGATGCTTGGTACATGGTAAACATTCAACTGTTAGCCCAAAGAAACCTGCATTTGAGCACCTGCTTTGTCATACTGTTGTGTTTTTTTTTCTAGACAAAAAGTGAGACTACCTTGTTCTTTAGCATTTAAAAAACAATTTTTAAACATTTATTCATTTTTGAGAGACAGAGACAGAGCACAAGCAGGGGAGGGGCAGAGAGAGGGAGACATGGAATCTGAAGCAGGCTCCAGGCTCTGAGCTTAGAGCCTGACACAGGGTTCGAACCCATGAACTGAGAGATCATGACCTGAGCTGACATCGGACGCTTAACCAACTGAGCCACCCAGGTGCCCCTCTTTTCATCAAACTTTTACACCTTCTGCCAGCTCAAAGTCAGAGCTCAAGTTCATTCGTTTGTGCATACCTGTCTGAGTCAGTCACTACCACTGTGCTCCAGGCCCCTCTCCCCCTTACCTGGACAGCTGTAGTAGCCTCCTGACTGGTTCTGTTATATCCTCTCCTGTTCTCACTGCCTCCTCACGAATGCTCTTGGTTATCTTCAGTGGAAAACAAGGCATCGTCTACATACAGTACATGCTTCTGAGTTCATCTGATTCTCCTCTTTGATTCTTTGAGCTATTTTACAGCCCTATATAGGTTGTAGGCAAGAATAACAAAGTAAAACAGTTATTACATATGGAAATGCAAGTTATGTCCTGTCCTCTGAGGTTCATTTGACCTCCCAGTATAGAAGAAACCAGTTTTGCCTACATTTTTTTTCTTAATTTTTATTTACTTTTGAGAGAGAGAGAGAGAGAGAGAGAGAGAGAGAGAGAGACAGAAGCGCGAGCAGGGGAGGGGCAGAGAGAGAGGGAGACACAGAATCTGAAGCAGGCTCCAGGCTCCGAGCTGCTAGCACAGGACCTGGTGCAGGGCTCGAACCCATGGACCGTGAGATCATAACCTGAGCCAAAGTCAGACACTTAACCGACTGAGCCACCCAGGTGCCCCCAGTTTTGCCTACATTTGCACATCCATTTCAATATTCTTGATCTATAAATGTTCTTGTTTTTCAGTATCTCCTTTGATTGCTTATAATATCTTTACCAGTTTCCTCATTTGGGAGTTAAAGAAAATCTTTAACTCATGTTCATTTTTATATCTGTAAGAGAATCATTCTGTTTTTTTGAAAAGTATCTTTTTAAAAAACATTTTTAATGTTTATTTATTTTTGAGAAAGAGCACAAACCGAGGAGTGGCAGAGAGAGAGGGAGACCCAGAATCCGAAGAAGACTCCAGGCTCTGAGCTGTCAGCACAGAGCCCAGTGTAGAGCCAGAACCCACGAACCATGAGACGTGACCTGAGCTGAAGTCAGACACTTAACCAACCTAGCCACCCAGGCGCCCCAAAATTATCTTTTGAAAATCCTGTTGGATGCAGTTCATTCCTACCTTCCCAATCTTAGCTCCCTGGCAACCACTTATCCCCTCTCTGTCACCATGGGTTACTTCTGCCTTTCTAGATTTTTGTATTAATAGAATCATATTTATGTTTTCTTTTGTGTTTGGTTTATTTGAGCATGTTAAGACTCATCCATACAGTTGTAGGTATCAGTGATTTGTTCCTCTTCATTGCTGAGCAGTATTCCATCCCATGAACATAATACTACAACGTCCTTGCCACTCACAATGACAGCATTTGGATTGTTTCTAGTTTGGGGCTGGTGTAAATCTAGCAGCTGTAAATATTCAAGTGCAAGTGTGGGCATGCTTCTCTTAGGTGGATGAAATCACTGCCCCAATCTGCCAAATTGTTTTCTCAAATGGCTATACACTTTGTATTCCCATACCTTTGTCAACACTTGGTATTGTAATTCTTTTTAAACTCAGCCATTCTAGGGGCACCAGGGCGGCTCAGTCGGTTAAGGGCCTACTTCAGTTCAGGTCATGATCTTGCAGTCTGTGAGTTCGAGCCCCACATCGGGCTCTGTGCTGACAGCTCAGAGCCTGGAGCCTGCTTTGGATTCTGTGTCTCGCTCTCTCTCTGCCCTTCCCCTGCTTGCACTCTGTCTCTGCCTCTCAAAAATAATAAACATTAAAAAAAAAATTTTTTTTTAACTCAGCCATTGTAGTGGGTAGGTGAGTAGTGGAATCTTAGTGTAGTTTTAATTTGCATTTCCCTGACAACCAGTGATGTTGAACATTTTCCCTGTGCTTTTCTGGCCATTAGCACATCTCCTTTTGTGACAATTCTGTTCAAATCTTTGGGGCATCTGGCTGGCTAGGTTTGGAAGGCACGAGACTCTTGATCTCGGGGTTGTGAGTTTGAGCCCCACGCTGGGCATGGACATTACTTAAAAAATATAAAATCTTAAAAAAAAGTGTTCAAATCTTTTGCCTATTTTTTATTGAATAGCCTTGCCTTATTGAGTTTTAAGGTTTTTTTTCTGGATAGAAAGCCTTTATTGGATATGTGTTATGCATGTTTTATCTCAGTCTGGAGTTTGCATTTTCCTTTTGTGGAAACTTGAAGTTTTCATTTTTTTAAGTTCATTTATTTATTTTGATAGAGAGAGAGGAGGGGCAGAGAAAGAGGGAGAGAGAGAATCCTAAGCAGGCTCCATGCTGTCAGCCCAGAGCCCGACGTGGGGCTCAATCTGACGAACCATGAGATTATGACCTGAGCCGAAACCAAGAGTTGGATGCTTAACTAAGCCACCCAGGCGTCCCTTGAAGTTTTCATTTGGATAAGTCCAGCTTATCAGTATTTCTGAGCCATGCTTTTTGTGTTCTAAGAAATCGTTGCCTAATCCAAAGTCACAGATTTTTCTATTTTCTCTTGGAAGTTTTATAGTTTTTATGTTCAGATCTTTGCTTTAACTGTTGCATATGTGAGGGAAGAGTTGAAGGTCATTTCCCCTAGATATTCAGTTGTTCCAGCACCATTAGTTGACTAACTGTACCTTCCGCATTGAATTAATTTGGCACTTTTGTCAAAAATCGACTAACCATATATGTGTAGGTCTATTCCTGGACTTTAAGTTTTAAATTTTAATTCCAGTACAATTAACAGTGTTGTATTAGTTTCAGGTGTTCAATATAGTGATTGAACAATTCTATACATCACTCAAAAATGTGGAAGTCTTCACAAATCCGTGTGTCATCCTTGTGCAGAGGTGTGCTAATCCTCTCTGTACCAGTCCAGTTTTAGTATACGTGCTGCCGAAGTGAGCACTATTTTTGGACTCTATTCTGTCTTATTTGTTCAATATGACCATCCTAATGCCAAATGCAGTCTTGGTTATTGTAGCTCTGTAGCAAGTTTTGAAATCGGGTAGTACAAATTCTTTTTCAAAATTGTTTGGTTATTTGCATTTCTATGTGCATTTTACCAACTTGCCAATGTCTACAAAAAAAAAAAAGGACTCTAGTGGTGATCTTTTTCAGCACTTGCAACTCCACACTGGTTTTCCCCAATGCATAAGATAACCCCGCACCCTGACAGCCCAGGGCAGCAAGCCTCTGCCCCCTCTTCATCAGCACCACCTCCCCCCACCCCTGCACCCCAGCATCCTTCCCTTTGCTCACAGAGCATCAGTCACACTTTCTTTTGGATCCTTCATGCCTTAGAAATGTTTCTGTATCACCTCTGTCTAAACCATACTGGTTACCTGTTTTTATCATGCTCTTTACTTTTCCTTCACAGACTTACCAGTTTGTAAAATGATGTATGTGTCCGGATGCTTATTTGTTTGCTGCTGGTACTGGTAATGCTAGAGCCTGACATGGAAATAACACTCCATATTTATTGGTTGAATGAATAAAGGCAGAGATAGCTTTCTGAATAGTTTATTTGGGCAAAACAATATTATTTGCATGGGATGATTCTTAAGTCATTTCAAGTAGTCCCCCTTCAGTTCTTAACATGTGCTCTCAAAACTGGTAACTGATACACCTGACCCAACCCATTATTTATAGCTTCACAGTCATCCAAGGTAAAAAAAAAAAAAAAATCATCTGGCACAAAAAGGTAGATGGGGATAAGGGAGAAAGAGAGAAGAGTGACATTTTAACACAGTACTAGAATTTAACATTTTTTATTTACATTTCCCCCTCTCACACTTTCTCAGATTAGATAAGCATCCCAGCAATGGAGAGGGGTTATCACAGCACCTCTTGCAAAGTCCAGCTTACAGGCAAATTGGTCAATGAAAAAAAAAAAAAAAAAAAAGGCCAACAAAACAAGATCTCAGCTCCCCATAAGCTATCTCTCTGTTCTTATTCTCTTTCCCCCTTCTCTTAATGTTTGCTATCTTTCTACAGAGAGGGATCATCAAGACTGTATGGACATGCTGGCTGAATTGACATGGTGATTTCACCAGTATCCTGTAAAGAACCATCAAGGATGCTTTTTATCACTCCAACCACTGGTTTAACATCACTGAGGGAACATGACCTAATGTTAAGGGTGAAGACAAGTTACCATCCACCCCAGTCAGGAATATGTCCCACACTCCCTTTGAAGGCCTGGGCCAAGCGACCAAGCTTTGCACAAGAAACCTGAGAATTGTCAGAAAACGCAGGCTCTGAATTGACTCAAGGGTCCTCACGCATGGAGGGATCCACTTATCCATAGAGATGGCAACAAGGCAGGACACTTAGCACATCAGGGTATTGCTCTTGTCTTTACTTTCCATTCAGCTTCCCCACAACCACTCCAAAGAACAGAGCTTTGGGTATTGCTTCAATAAAAACGTGTAACAGCAGTTTAAGAACCACTGCATTCTTTAGGATCGGTTTATAATAACTCATCATACCACAAAGAATCACAGTTTAAGGCCATCTATCATGTGCACTGTGTAGTAAACAAGACCTTGCCCACAGCTCCCCCATCAAGCCACCTCCAAGGGTGGACTGCCAGACCCACCAGAGAAGACTAAACAACTTCAGTAAGTATCAAGCTAACTCCTTTGGTTTCCACCTAAAAAAGACTCAGTCTATAGCGAAAGGTGCTTGGAAAACAGAAGTCACTGGAGATGACAGAAGGGGCAACACTGTCCATAAAATTAAAAGCAAAAGGATCATTGGCTGGTCGTGGTGTCTCTTCTGGATGAGAAGGCAGGAAGCCAATCTTCTCATTAGGCTATCTGGGCACACGGGAATTGGGCAGGAGCCCAAACACTACATTTCCTGTGGTCAAAGCTGAGGAGAAGATAGATATGCTTTTCTCCGAGTGGAAGGGATTTTGATTAACTGGCTTAATGGATTATGATGCCTGCGGGGCACTGAGCTTCCGTGTTAAGCAGGTAGCAGTTTATCTTACGTTCTTGGGCTAAGCAAATAGCTGCTCAACAGCCAAGAAGAATCTTTTGATTTTCATGGCTCCCCGCTTCACGACCCCTTCGGCCTATGTTGATTTTACCTGTGGGAGACGGTCAACAGTTCTGAACTTCATGAAGGCAGACAGAGGAAAAGCATTACACTCTTTCCCTTTTTCTAACCGCACAGGTTATAGCCACCAGAGATTAAAGTCCATGGTGGCTTACCTAGAACACCAGGGAAGGAAAGACACCCTGGGAATTCGGTCCCAGCCGTTCTTCACACAAGAAAGCCAGGAGACAGTCAGTTGTATTTGATCTCCTGTCGATGGTTTTGCCACATCCCGACAAATTCTTACAAAACAAGAATTGCCCAAATTCTTTTTCTTCACTGCCTAAGCTGCCCAATCTGGTATGATTGGGGCCAGAGCCTTATCAATTTGGAAAGGGGGCGGGGTGGGGGGAAAAACAGGGAGGTAGTGGTAGATAGCGTCCCCTTTTCCCCCTTCCCTGAGAAGCCAGGAAATCTCTCCACGTAAGCCATTTTCTCCTGGTTTTCATGAACAGAAATGAAGCAGAGCATATTAAACACCAGGAAGTTCAGCTAGACTGTAATAGTCATAACAAACTTAGATATAAGTTCCCTCAAGTAGGGCAAAAGAAGCTCACTATCTCCCCTGAAAGGTAAGGCTGAGTGTCCCAAGAAAAGAGTATCTGACCTAGCGATCCTCCAAACACAGCACCACCACGTATGTCTTCTCTGGACTTGAAATTCTAACAATCAAGAATCGGAAGGTAGAGAAAGAAAGGCCAAATATAGGAGGGAGGGATTACAGAGAAAAATCATTGGCAGAATATTCCATTCCTGGGCTTCTGAAAGGGCACTGAGCAAACACCTAGCCCTTAGCAGTTGTATAGGGTATTTCTGTTCACCTTGCATGACTGAATCAGGAAGAAGGATGCTGTGACTTTCTGAAGTTCTCACCCTATCATGAAAACTTAAGATAGTAACTACAGGACTAAGATGTCAAGTTCTTCAAACAAGCAAGCAGTATTTGGGGGTTCTGGAGATGATTTATTTTTTTATTTCTTAGAGCGTGCACACGAGATGGGGAGAGAGGCAGAGGGAAAGAGAAAGAATCTTGAGCAGGCTTCACGCTCAGCACAGAGCCCCACGCGGGGCTCCATCCCATGATCCTGGGGCTCATGACCAGAGATGAAATCAAGAGTTGGACGCTTACCCAGGCGAGCCACCCAGGTGCCCCTAGACTAGGATGATTTTTTTTAAGTTTGAGAGAGAGAGTATGAGGAGTATGCATGTGAGTGGGGGAGGGACAGAGAGAGAGAGAGAGAGAGAGAATCCCAAACAGGCTCTGTGTTGTCAGCTCGAGCCTAACTCAGGGCTTGAACTCACAAATCATGAGATCATGACCTGAGCTGAAATCAAAGAGTAGGACACTTAACCAACTGAGCCACCCAGGTGCTCCTAGGGTGATTTTTAAAGGGAAGAAATTTTCTAGAGCAAAGCAAAAAGTTGAAGTGCTCCAAAGACCCCAGTCCTGAAAATACTCTTTGCATATTTACTTGCTGTAGAGCGTATGCCATATTCTGGGGTAAAGCTTTTAAAATAAAGGCAGGAGGAGAATCTGCCACTGCCTCTTGATCCATTCTTTGTGATTGTGATGTCTCCTAGGTATAAATTTCCTGGCTTCTGATGTGATCTGCAAAAAAAAGGTCTTATAAACCTGAAATGGATAAAGGTAATGCTAAATAGAAAGAGGGATGAGAAAAAGTGGTATGCTTAGCCCCATCTCTACTGATTGACTCCGATTCTCAGCTTTGGCAGTAATAGTTAGCTGCTACCTGTTTGCATCCCATCAGATTTGTGAATCAGACTGTGTTAAACCATGCATCAAACAATACCTATGTCTACTCATTCCCAATGACTGTATTTATATATACACCTGTATTTCCCCAGATGCTTGGTTAAATAATGATACTTGTGATATGACTGGACCCTAGATTTATATTACAGTTTCCAAGAAGAGACAACCAGCATGTGTAACATTTTGTTCTCTAGAAAGCAGATATCCTGCTTTGCCTCACAGCTTTGTCTCTTCAAAAATAAACTTGTAACTTAACTACATTTATCCTGACATAACTTTGCACCAGCAAAGTGATGTGTGTGTGTGTGTATCTATATATATATAGATATATCTATAGATATATCTATAGATATAGATATATCTATAGATATCTATAGATATATATATATATATTTAAATGCCCATACTGACATTTTAAATTGCAGTGACTTCATGCAAGCCAAAGTAAAAAGAGTAGCAGGTAAGTTCATTGCTTAAAGTTGGTGACTTTTGCAAACCCTACAACATTTGATAGTAACTACAGTGCAAACTCTGGTGCTCTAGTGGGGTTCTGTGGTGAGGAACTAGATGTAGGGGAAAAGTTAGCAATGTATTTTTACAGGACTAGTTACTTAGTTGACACAATCTCTTTATTTCCATTTACACATGCTAAATATAGTCCCTGCATTTCTACTTGCTTCTTTCATTCACCCTTTTCTATTGTTTAAAAAAGTAAAACAAAACCTTGGAGTATTTCAAAGGCTGAAGGCTCTCAAGATGTTGAGAGTGACCAAAGGTAACGTAAGACGTGAAAACAAAACTTCCCCAACAATCATATTGCTTCTGTCCTCCCCTACGTATATCTGCACAAACACCACAGCTGATGACAAGATACCCAGGAGAATTTGGACTGAGTATTTTTACCAGTTCAAGGAGTGATTTCAAAAACAGAGACGTGCAAAACTACTTTCACACAGTATTCTTCCATTCTGTTCCCGATCCTTCCCCCATAATTACTTGATGGCTACTAAAAGACAAGCTCATTTTGGATATAATAAAGTCAAAAGTCCTCTTCACTTAAGCTTTGGTCAACAGAAAAAAGTAAGAGCTTTAACACGGTGGTTTTCAGATTTGTTCTTTGGTCAGGCAGTATAAAGCTCTCTGAATGAAGTCCCCTTACCTGCAAAGAGTCGAAATAGAGGATCCCAGTTTAGCAAAGAGATACAGGTGTTCAGGATTGCTCAAGAGGAAAAAAAAAAAAAAGGAAAAAAGAGAGAGACCCTAACCTCCAGATGCCAGATTAGAATTGTCTTAGGACATCAAGAATAACAAAAGAGAACTAGCAGTCAGAAGAGTAATATTTAAATGGGTCAGCTTCTAAAAAGGGTAAGTTAATAACTTTAATCCTTAAAGAGGAACATGACAAATGATTTCTGAGTAGAGGATTTACCAACATTTTCCTTTATCAGTTTAAATCCTAATCTGGACCCAGACCCAGGCAGAAAAGTAAACAGTATGAATCAACCACAGATGTTCCACCGGGAGTAATCCTTTATCTCCACACTGCCCCGGCCCTCTGACCCCTGCAGGATGGCAGGTCCCTCTGCCAAACAGCTGTAGACACAGAACACACAGCGAGGTGTGAGTCAGCTCCACCACAACAGGTCTGACCAGGGTGGGATGTGGGTACTTTCTGAACAATTTAAGTGTTTTAAATATCAAGTGGGAGTGTTAGTTTAGAGCTTGGGGAAAAACCCAAGAAAGTGGACATAGCCCTCAGACGGTGACCATTACAAAGAAACATTTGATGGTGAAGGAAGAAATCATCTGGTGACCAGAACAAAACGGAACAAGACCAAGCCTTGGGAGGCTGCTGGCCAGAGGGAGATACATAATGAGGGGCGGTTTTAGCAATGTTAGTGTTTAGGTTTTTCTTAAACGGCTAAACTTGAGATGAAAGGAACACTTTGGTCAAATCCTTGACAGGTTAAATAAGGATTCTGAGGTTGGTGGCCTCTGAGACCTGGATGGGAAGTAAGCGGAAGGCACTTGCTCCCTGGGAAGGAGGGCCGGGTGAGTCTCTAGGCTGCAGTGTGGGGGACAGCAGGAGCTTTTGTAGGGCCAAGTCTGCAGGCGGGCGGGGAGAGGGTAACGGCCTGCGTGGTCAGCCAGGGACAGGCTAGGGTCAGTGTGATTTCACAAGGAGAAGAGTTATAAAATAAAACATTTTTAATGGACAAAAAAGGAGAGTGGGTCACCTCTTTTTTGAAAGGTGAAATGTAGCAAAGGAAGAATGTGAAGCAGTTTTTTACTATTTACAAAATGCCATTTAGAGTGAGGTGGCCACCGTCAGTAGTTGAGGAAATGTCTTTCACGTGAGATGGCCACAGAAGTATGGTTCCTGGAACTGGCTCAGAAAAGCCACACACTGTCCTGGTAGGAAGAGTTCCTCCAAGGGAGCACCAAAAAGGCTCAGTCTTCTGTTTCTTCATATGTAGTCTCGTCAAAGGGCCTGTCCAGTAGAGGTACCAACCGATGACGGGAATACTTCAGTTGCAATAGGTCCCCAACTTCATCTATCTCTTTTAAAGCCTAAAATATGTAAGAGCAGAGGTTAGTCAGAGCCAGCAGGATGCAGGCATGCCTGGTGCTTTATTTTTCTAAAAACAGTCATGGCAAGATTATCCTTTATGAGACCATTCGTGTCTAGTGCATTTACTCTGATCAGACTATAGGACAGCTGTGGAAAGAGCTGCTTTTTGAGCAAGAATGTCAGGCTGGTCATGAATAATGGGTTGTGAATAGCAATTATGCAGTATAAGGGGTATAATTCATCAAAGGACATTATGCTTGGTAGAAAAAGGAATATGCACCCTGAACTTGTCAGCCTGGCTACGACTATCCTCTCTCCTTTCGTATTCCAGTACTTGTTGTTTCTATTATTAAAATATAAGAAAACCGATGAGAGGTCTGTGTTGAGATGCCTTCTACATGCAAGATGAAGAGAGCACCCAAGGTGGACTGCTGATCAGACTTAGTAAGAAAAAGAGGAAGCTGGGGCGCCTGGGTGGCTCAGCCGGTTAAGCATCCGACTTAGGCTCAGGTCATGATCTCACCGTTTGTGAGTTTGAGCCCCGTGTTGGGTTCTGTGCTGACAGCTCAGAGCCTGGAGGCTGCTTTGGATTCTCTCTCTCCCTCTGCCCCTCCCCTGCTCCAACTCTGTCTCTCTCTCAAAAATAAACAAACATAAAAAAAAATTAAAAAGAAAGAAAGAAAGAAAGAAAGAAAGAAAGAAAGAAAGAAAGAAAGAAAGAAAAAGGGGAAGCTGTTAGGAGACTCTGGGTAGGTAACGGACAAGGTGTAAGTGAGGGAGCAAGAACAGACAGAACCAGGATTTAAACTCAGGTATGAGTCTGAACTCCAAAATCCTAATCTTGAGAGATCATCTTGTCTTCCCATCAAAACTAATTAGCTCAGTATAACTTTCTTTCTTGTAAAACTTGCTCTTTTGTTTATCAAAGAAATTCAAATGCTAAGATAAGTTATGAAATGAAAAGTCTCTCCCTGCCACCCCACCCTTTTTTTTTTTTTTGAGAGTGCATGTGTGAGCGGGGGGAGGGGCAGAGAGGAGAGAAAATCCCCAGCAGGCTTTGCACTGTCAGCGCAGAGCCCGATGCGGGGCTCAATCTCACAACAGTGAGATCATGACCTGAGCCAAAATCAAAAGTTGGATGATTAACGGGCTCAGCCACCTAGGCACCCCAAAAAATCTCTTCCTGATTGCTACACCAGTCCTATCTGGTAGAGGTAATTGTTATTTTTTTATACGTGTATGTTTTTTAAAAAATGAACTCTCGGTTGAAGTATAACATGTATACAGCAAAGTGCACGAATCACAGTCAGTTCACAGACTTAATCTTTCCAAAAAGCAGCCCAGAGAGTCAGAATAGAGGATCCAATATAAGAAAGCGATATGTGTTCACAATTTCTCAGAAAAAATCTAACAGAAGGACAGAGAAACTCTAAGCCCAGATACTTCCCAAAGAAATCCAAAGACAGCAAAAATTTGTAATCCTAGGTTCTAAGGCTTTTTACTAAGAGTGCCTCACGCAGGTCACAGAACGCAGTTTGCATGGCAGCTCTCCGGCCCTATTATTCATTCCCCAAGCGCCTGTGGATGTTACCCCGTGGATCCAGTAACAAACCTGGGGCGAAGGGCCCCAGCTTCGGAGACAGGGCTCTGTCTAGGACACCCTAATTAGACTAACAAATGGAAAAGGTGGGCAGTAGTAGCCGAGGGTGACTCTCTAAATTTCCATCACGTCATACACATCTTCTGTTCACTCTTACGGTTATAATTTCATATGAAAATGTATACCTTCTACTTCATAAAAGGGAATCAACTGATTATTAGTAAAAGACACATTTGCCTGTTCTTAAATTTAACTTTTAAAACTCGGTGTTTGTAGAGAGAAAAAAAACCCACCGGTAAATAGTATTCCTTAATTTATGTAGAAGAAAAAAACATTTTTCACTGCAAATGTGGAAAATATAGAAAGCAAATTAAGAGCTGCACTTCAGAATGCTATCAGAACAGTGGTATCTTCAAGAAAATGTTTAACCGAAAGTTTCATATGTAAATAAATTAAGAGTGACTTCAGCTGGAAGAACCCATTGACCATTTATCCCCCTGACCTCTGATACAGGATTTATTAATTTAAAACAACACATGACTTATGGAAGATCACAAAGGAAAGGACATTTATGACCTCTGACTTCAGAAAGACCCGATTTTTTTTATTAATGTAAAAAAGAAAATGAACAGACAGAAAAAAAAAAAAAACCCCACAGTATCCCAAAGGGATCTAGATTACATGATTTCCTCTGATCCCACACCAAATATTTCAGATAAATTGGTTTTATTTATTTATTAAAGATAAAACTGTAACTAGAAACTGTTAGTTTGCCATTATATAGGTTACCTGGTTAGATTAGAAATAAGAAACTGCTACAAGTTCCACCATCTGTTAAATAATCTACACTCAACCTCTGGACAGGGTGAGATGGGTTCTTAGGAAAAAAGCTGAGTAAATCAGAATTGAGTTTGGTCCTTGAATAAGAGAATATTCTAGGACAGCTGTACCCCAGAGATGATCGATAACCTTGCCCTTCTCATTTTTAAAAGTAACAGTTTTATTGAGATACAATTCATATGCCATAAGTCACCTTTTATTTTTAATTGATTAATCCTTATTTTTGAGACAGCAAGAGAGTGTGCGAGTGGGGGAGGGGCAGGGAGACAGGGAGAGAGGGAGGGAGATTTGGCAGGGGGGGTGGGGGGGTGGGGGGTGGGGGGTGGGGGGTGGAAGAATCTTAAGCAGGCTCCACGCTCAGCATGGAGCCCAAAGCAGGGCTTGATTCCATGACCCTGGAATCATGACCTGAGCTGAAATCAAGAGCTCAACCTACTGAGTCACGGAGGCACCCCAAATTGTAAAGTGTACAATTCAGTGTTTCTTAGTATATTCACAGAGGTGTACAACTTTCATCACCATGTAATCTTAAAGCATTATCACCTCAAAAAAGAAACCCCACACTCTCATCCTCATCCCTGCCTCCTCCCAGGCCCTGAAAACCACTAATCTATTTTCTGACCCTATGGATTTGCCTGTTCTGTACATTTCATATAATGTGGTCTTTTGTGCCTGGCTTCTTTTACTTGGCATAATGTTTTCAAGGTTAATCCATGTTGTAGGGGCCAACTTCATTCTTTTGCATATAGTTATTCAGTTGTCCAGTACCACTTGCTGAAGAGAACATTCTTTCCCCATTAACTAGTCTGAGCTCTCCTGTGGAAAAATCAATTGGCCATAGGTGCATGGGTGTACTTATGGACTCTCACCACCATTGGTCTATATGTCTATCCTTAAGCTAGCACCCCACTGATTTAATTACTTTGTAGTAAGTTTCAAAACTGGGGAGTTTGACTCCTCCAACTTAGATTTTCCATTTCCATACTGTTTTGGCTATCGGGGGCCTCTTACGGTTCCTTATGAACTTGAGGATCAGCTTTTCCATTTCTGCTAAAAAAAAAGCCACTGGAATTTTGACAGGGACTGCATTAGATCTACACATTTTAGAGTTTTCAGTATACAAGTTTTTCATATAATTGGTTAAATTTATTCCTGGGTATTTTATTGTTTTGAATGCTAGCATAAATGAAATTTTCTTAACTTCGTTTTTGTTTCTTCACTGCTGGTATAGGGAAACGTCCTAACTTTGTGCTGATTGTTTACTCTGCAACTCTGCTAGCTATGTTTATTAGCTCTAGAGGTTGGTTTTGGTTTTTCTGTGTGTGAATTTTATGGCATTTCTATGTAATCATGTCACACGACTCATTACACACAAAATGCATTTGTACCTCATAAGGCTCATGTTTACCTCCATAAAATATCCTAGGACAAAACAACTTCAAGAAACCTTTGGTTTCAAAAAATGTACTTTATGCTTCAAGAAAAACTAAACGGGAGGCAAAATCAAACAATTCCTTAAGTGGATCTTACAGAAAGGGTGAGAATTCTCAACTGGCAAACATATTTATTGGCAACATAAATCTACTTCAATATCTTGGCTACATCTAAATTCTTTCATGAATGTGTATAGACTTTGGGAGTCAAAGCTGTTGTTAGAAGACAGTGTATTGCTGTAGCCATTGCTTGTAATGACACAGATCTTTTGTTAAAGGCACATCAAACTTTTAAACACCCAAATAAAAGAGAATAGAAGAAAAGTTGGTATCAGTGGGTTAAAAAAGAAATAATGAAGAAACTCACCAGTAAGATTTTTGAAAAATTGGAAAATCTATTGGACAAAATTTGAAAGGCACATCAAAATAAAGAAAAAGATACAGTATCAATAATACACTGAATCTAATTTCCCAGTGTTAGAATGTGATTAAAAATATAAATAAAGTTAAAGAAAAAAAAAAGGCTTGCAGTAGAAATAGCGCAAGGACAATTACAGTTATAGTGGCCATACTAAGGGACAGAATAGAACAAGATAAAGCGAGAAATTCCCAGAGCTCTGATGGGTCTAGTGGGTGTTGCTAATGGCTTTGCGATTTATTTTGTAAATTGCAGTGTTTGAAGCAGCACTGTATACTCCCTCCTCCATTTTACCAGTCAATACCTCAGGTGCTCAAAGAACTTCAAGATCAATAGATGATTCATTTCATCTGATATCTAGGTGTGCTTAGTGTAGGCATGTTTATATCAAGGTCAAAGTGTCTACTTACAGTATCAAGTATTTCTTTGGTATGAGCTGCTGACAGGCAAAACCTGGCTCTGGACTCAATAATCGGAGTAGCAGGAAATCCCACCACAACTACCCCGACATTCCGCTTCAGCATCTCCCGTCCAAAGGCGCTGCAAGGGGAAAGCAGGGTAAGAATCAGGAAGAATAATAAACTACAGTCCAAAGGTCTTTGGTCCTGAATGATTTAAACTCAGGTGACACAGGCATTGGAGACTTCTATTAGAAATTTCCTCTAACTTCTTTTCAAGTTAAAATTGCCAGACTTCTTTAATTCAGTCCTAAAGTGGTCTTCTCCCAAATGGTTTCCTTCACAAAGATAAATATAGTTGTCACAGACCAATTTTTAATAGGGCTTGACTAAAGTGATTTGCAGTTATAGCCTTAAAGTGTCCCTGACACATAAGAGTGGTTCAGAGGCTTCAAAATGAACTTGAGTTTATTTTTTTAAATATTTTATTTATTTTTGAGAGAGAGAGAGAGACAGAGCAAGAGCAGGAGAGGGGCAGAGAGAGAGGGAGACACAGAATCGGAGGCAAGCTCTGGGCTCTGTGTGGACAGCTCAGAGCCTGGAGTCTGTGTCGGATTCTGTGTCTCCTTCTGTCTCTGCCCACCCCGCTCCCAAAAATAAATAAACATTTAAAAAAAACTAAAAATTAAAAAAAAACCTTGTCCTTGAAATATTAGAATTGGCAGTAAATTTAAAGAATTCTTAAGATTACGGATGCAGAAGATCTGCTGTAACATGGACATCTTTCTGCTGGCAGAATGGCCGATTAGTGTTAGCCCTCCAGATCAGGTATTTCTTTTCTTTTCTTTTTTTTTTTTTTTTAAGTTTATTTATCTATTTAAGTAATCTCTACCCAACGTGGGGCTCAAACTCACCTGAGATCAAGAGTCGTACAACTCTTCAGACTGAGCTAGCCAGGTGCCCCAAAGACCAGGTATTTCTGATTTGGAATTTAGGATTTCCTTTGGTGTCTGTGAGGCAAACTCATCCCCAGGCTTCAGCTGACTTCCCAGACTACACAAAATTTATTTAACTCTCCACCCTAAACCAAAGTGATGGCACGTGGCCTCACTCCACATCTATATCTTGTCTAAATAACAGAATTCTAACTTTCATGTAAGTTCTTATTTGCTAATTATGTTGTTTCTTGTCTTTCCCTCTTGCTGACCTACCTTATTCCTTCTTGACTATTCCCTTAGCTCTTTAAAGCATTTGTTTGACAATAAAAAATCCTCCACACTTTAGTTACATGAGTAACCAATTATGTAAGTGCCACCCTCTCTCCACTTCTTCTAGTACTTCTTTTGACCCCAAGCACCCTGCATCTTCAGTCACCCTCCCAAACGGTCTAGTGCTTTATTCACCCTTTCTAAATCTTAATCATTTTGCACAGTCAGGTTTCCCTTGTGTAGAATAGGTCAGACATAGTCCTCTCTAAAAGAACAGTTCTGGGGCACCTGGGTGGCTCGGATGGTTAAGCGTCCGACTCTTGATTTCAGCTCAGGTCATGATCTCACAGTGCATGGGTTTGAGCCCTGCATCGGGCTCTGTGCTGGTGGCTCAGAGCCTGCTTGGGATTCTCTGTCTCCCCCTCTCTCTCTGCAACACCCCCTCGCAAAATAAACATTTTCAAAAAAGGAAAGAAAGAAACAGTTCTAGACTAAGTCCTTCATACCACACAACTCTTTGTTTATTTATGATAATTCCACTTAAAGAAGAGGGAGAAAATCTACACCTCTGCTTTGGTTCATTTCCTCCATCCCTGTAAGGCTATGAGGCCAAATGTGCATAGGACTTCCTGTTGAAAACTGAACTTTTTTTCCCTCAGTGGGCACTTTTCCCCAATTTCCTCCTCATTATCTTTGCAATCACCATACTTCTCCGCTTTAATTTTACCTCCTATATCCACTTTAATAAACATTTACTGAGTGCCCTCTGAGTGACAGGGATCATGGTGGGCACTGGGGATTCAAAGATGAATAAAAATATCTGCTTCTTTAATGAGTTCAATTAAACCTGAGAAATGATCCTTATCCAGTTTTATATTTAAGATCAGTCAAAACCCACAAATCTGAAAAAATGTGCCTTTTTTTTTTAACCTGAGTCTATACTAAGTAGATAACTCCTTTCTAAAAAAAAATTTTTTTTAACGTTTATTTATTTTTGAGACAGAAAGAGACAAAGCATGAACGAGGGAGGGGCAGAGAGAGAGGGAGACACAGAATCGGAAGCAGGCTCCAGGCTCTGAGCTGTCAGCCCAGAGCCCCACGCGGGGCTCGAACTCATGGACCGTGAGATCGTGACCCGAGCTGAAGTAGGACGCTTAACCGACTGAGCCACCCAGGCGCCCCAGATAACTCCTTTCTAATCTCTGATGCAGTTTTGCCTACTTTGCAAGTAACTATATTTGCTCACTTCATACTACTTTTCTTTCTTCCTTCCTTCCCTTTTTTTTTTTTTTTTTTAAATTACTTTTCAAATGTCTTCTGGTTTTATTATATACCTGGACTTGTCGAACACACTGGAAGCGGTTCCAGAGCAAGGCTTTCCGTTACACACGAGTTGCACAAATCAAAGAAACTGGTATAATCTGCAACAACACACCTTGACCTCAAGGCTCACGACTCCCCTCCGGGCACTGCATTTCAGCTCCACTCACCTTCTTGCTACCCCTCTATCGGCTAAGCGTGTTCTTGTGCTATGGCATTTGCAGAGAACTTCTTTCTCTAAGTGGCTAACTCAGCTCCTTCAAGCTCACATGTCACCTTCCCTTTCCACTGGCTCACCCTGACCATTCCAAGTTAATACTGTCATCTGCCCACCCACAGGGTACTCTCCCCATCCCCCATGCCCTGCTCTACTTTTCCCCATAACATGTAAATCTTCTAACAAATTACATAACTTATTTATTACGTTTGTCTGACTTCTGCCCCATTAGAACATTAAGCTCCACAAGGACAGGGATTTTATTTTTGTGTTTTGTTCACTGATCTATGCCAATCTCCTAGAAGAGGGCACTGAACTCAATATTTGTTTAATGAAAGACTAACAAGTTAACATTATTTCATAAATTGGAATCCACTATTTACGGAATTTCTAGCAAATGAAGGTAGGTTAATATAATGAAGCCAAGACAATTTTCCCTGACAAAATACATAAGCCTGAGTCTAACAGCACAGAAACCTTAAGTCTAATTAGAGACCCATCTGTAATCTGCAATAAAACATACCCAATTTTGGCTGGCATGTAGAGCATCAAAGGCACCACTGGAGAATCTTCATTTCCATAGATGATGAAGCCCATCTCTTTCAGACGTCTTCTGAAATACCTGGTGTTTTCGGCTAACTGCTGTATACATTCTTTGCCTGGAAAATCAAGAGGAGGAAAACAATAACACTAAGAAAAAGGAGTGGGGAAAAAGAGAGCAATCTCCTCTGTCTCCATTCTATCAATCAGTCCTATGTTTGGTTCCTCCCTCCTAACATAAAATATTTTCACATAACAAACTGTATGAAATATAAATACAAACAAATCTTGCTTTGTATTCTGTCACAGTAGGTGTTGATAGCAGATTTTGTAATAATGTACAAAATGAAGTTTAACAATTAATATTTTCACGGCACATTAGCATCATTAAACATTTTCAATATATCTCATTTAACATTCTTCTATCCCTTAACAGTAGATACAATATTAACTATTCACTTTGCAGGTTGGGTGACTCCCACAAAGGTGGTGACTGGCCTGCAGTTACACGTTAACAGGTGGCACAGCCAAGACGAGAATCTAGGTCCCTCGACTTCAATATTCATTCCAGTGAACTATGCTGCAAATAATTTTACACACGAGACCAGAGATGGAGCCATTTAGAGCCCCAAACTTTCCTCCTAAGAGTTTGGTTTTATGTTACCATTTCCCTGAAACTACTATCAGACAACAATAGCATATCCGTAATAATGTAAAATCATATTTTTAATCCCAGTCTGTTCATCTTCCTTACATAGGAATGGATTATAACAAACATTTCTCAAACCACTGACTGACTAAATATTTGAACTGGGTTTTGACATTATGGTACGTAAATCTATGAACAGACGTCCACGAACAGACTTCATGGAGAGCAAGCCTAAATTCAAAAGATCAGCGTGCAAAGGGCTCAGCACTGCTTAAGGATCTTCCCAACCACAAATACTCACAAATAAGAAAGGGTTGCAGTCATCTTCTCACATATATTAGGGAGCCAACAAATTCGTATTTTTTTTTTAAGCTTTAATTTTTTTTTTTTTAACGTTTATTTATTTTTGAGACAGAGAGAGACAGAGCATGAACGGGGGAGGAGCAGAGAGAGAGGGAGACACAGAATCAGAAGCAGGCTCCAGGCTCCGGGCCATCAGCCCAGAGCCCGACGCGGGGCTCGAACTCACGGACCGTGAGATCGTGACCTGAGCTGAAGTCGGACGCTCAACCGACTGAGCCACCCAGGTGCCCCTTTTATTTTTTTTTTTTAATGTTTATTTTTATTTTTGACAGAGACAGAGCATGAGCGGGGGAGGGGCAGAGAGAGAGGGAGACACAGACTCGGAAGCAGGCTCCAGGCTCTGAGCTGTCAGCACAGAGCCCGACGCGGGGCTCGAACTCACAGACTGTGAGATCATGACCTGAGCCGAAGTCGGATGCTCAACCGACTGAGCCACCCAGGCGCCCCAAAATTCGTATTTTTTAAAGTACAAGTGTCATATACCTCCAAAGATAAATTAATCAGTTGATCAGAAACACAGATGGTTAACAAACGTGCTTAGAATGCTAACATATCCATCCACTGATGCAAAGCCACCCTAGATAAGTCTGCTACAAATAACCCAAAATTAATACTTTGTGTAAATAATTTCAAGTTAACCAGAGAATAACACTCAAACTTAGACTCGCTTATTGTGAACACTGAAGAACATCACTTAAGTTACGACATATGTCCTACAATAAAGCAGACATTAAAGTATGTTACATTTAAGTATATTGAGAATCTCTGAGCCCTGTGCCCAAGTTTTTTCCCTAGAAATACCAATACACGCTTAACTCTACATTTAGAAAAAGAGACTTCTACTTCTGGCCCTGGTAAAATACCCGGGACCAGTTTTACCTTTCTGCCGTTAACAACAGAAAACTGGACAAATCACATAAAACAAAATGTATATACAATGGTTTTCAAACACCAGGCCACAGGCAGTGCAGGACTATGCTGCTGGGGATAAGGAAAACAATACAGAAGCCTCTGGATTGCCCCCTGACTGCCTAGAGGCAGGTCCCAGGCTGCTGTCCAGGGACAGGAACCTAGTCTCCTCAGTTGGGACACCAGCGATCAGAGTTGGGGATGCTAAGGTGGCTAGAATTTGCCGGGCAGCGTACAGGAAAGGAGGGAGAAGTGTACAAATAGAGAAATGTGGGGGTCTACAGAAGGGTCCCCTTGAGCCTCTGGCTGAGTGTCATCTGCTTGTGCTTGAGAAGAAACCACCAGGGGCTGGGGAAAAAGCCAGCAGAAAGCAGCAGACTCAACAGTTCCCAGAGCTCATACAGAATTGGCAACAGTGTGTATTGTCACCTTCCAAAATGGAAAGCCCGGAGAGTCACACGAGTCGTGGAGCTAAATTAGCCCTAGACTCAAAGTTGCTGTGGATCCACCCTTACAAACCTTAACAGCAAGTCTCAAAAGGATCCAACTAATTCCAAGAACAAAGTCCAACACTACCTAAAGGAATACAACAAAGTGCAGCCCCTGGTAATGTAAAATTTACAACATCTGGCATACAATAACAAATTCCAGCCATTCAAAGAAATGGGAAAATATGACCCACCAACCAGGAGGTAAGTCAATCAATAGCAATAGACCATAAATAAGAGTACCAGCAGACAAGGATGCACAAAATGCTATTGTAAATATGCTCCATACATTCGGAAAAGTGGGGGGAAAACACGATAAAAGGGAGTGGAGAGAGGACTGGCTGCAAAGGGATATGAGGGAACTCCTCGGGAGTGACAAAGACATCCCATTCCTCGACTGTGGTGTGATTGCCTGACTACATTCATTGGTCAACGCTCATAGAATTATACACTTAAAGCTGGTGAATTTTACTGTATACAAATGATATCTCACTAAAGATGGTTTTTAAAAAATTGAGTGATACACCTGCATATTAGTATACATTATTTTTTCTGCATTCATCTTATTATTTTGCAATTTGCTACCTTTTTCTCATCACAAACCAAATGGCTGAAAAAATTTTTTTTCATTGCAAATGGCAAGACTTCATCCTAAAAAAAATTTTTTTTCTCATTCCAAGAATATCAAGAAAAATTATCAAGGGAAAGGGGGCGCCTGGGTGGCTCAGTCGATTAAGCATCAACTGCGGCTCAGGTCATGATCTCACGGTTCATGAGTTCGAGCCCTGCGTCGGGCTCTGTGCTGTCAGCTCGGAGCCTGGAGCCTGCTTCAGATTTTGTGTCTCCCTCTCTCTCTGCCATTCCCCCCTGCTCACACTCTGTCTCTCTCTCTCTCTCTCTCTCAAAAATAAATAAAAAACATTAATTAAAAAAAATTTTTTTAAAGAAAAATTATCAAGGAAAAGAAGAAATCTTAGGAGATGAAGACCTTAACTTTTTCAATTATTATATCTTTCTAAGCAAGTTTTCTCTAACGGAAGGAAGTGAAAATCTCAGGTGCACGATTCATCACCATCTGCCCCCAGACAAGAAGAGTCCCAGGAGAACATACATCTAAAATGACACTCACATCACACAACCTGAAGACAGTGGGAGTAGGCATTTAGGATCCCCAACTTATATAGCCCCATTATTGCTGACTAGTGTTCCTTTGTAAAGACACACCACTATTTTTTTGTTTGTATACTCGTGTGCTAATTAATGGACATCAGAGATCACCAACCTTCATTTTGGCAGCTATTAAAAGTTGAGATTAAAAAATATCTCTCCTAAATATATATCTAGGTATCATAGTCACACTAGAATTGAAATACAATTTAAAAATAAATTTTAAAAAAAGAAGAAATTAACAGCTCCATTTCATTTGATCCCAACTGCTTTTAGATGGGTATAGTAAAAGAATGTACTATTGACAAAAAGAAACTGCCCGCAGGTGTTAAATTACTTTTTCTAAGGCCTTTCTTTCAGTAGGAGGCAGATCAACGTTCTCTGGGTCTGTCAGTGTTTTTTCTTCTACACCACATCAAGAAATTATGTATTTTTCAAACTTTAAAGAGCACAGCCCTTTACTGGGTAAGAGTATCTGTGTCCTATTTTTAAAACAGCACTTACTGGCAAATGAATAGGGTAGGGGTGAATGGGTGCAGGAGCCTAGGGAGACACAGGGCAAGTACAAGACAAGTGAAAAATAGTTCTTCCAATGAACTCACCCTGAACAGCAGACCGCAGTCACTGCTGGTGAGTACGGGGAATAAAGACCGAGAGGAAGTGTCAAGACCAGTGCTAAAGGAAGAAGTCAACTCAATCACAAATGGTAGCAAATCGTACAAGTTCAGTGGTCTATTGATGCTACAAAAGTCGCAGCCTGAACCATGAACTGCTAATATTTGACTATTTGTGACCTAAAAATGGCAATTTCTTGTGGTACAACCTAATAATATCAAAGATAATAATAGGAAAAATAAACAAATAATAGCACACATTCAGTAAGCTCTGGTATTTACATATACTGGGAAGTAGTTAAGTGGTTATTCCTTTTTTTGACGTGACACAGAATTTTAAAGACAACACAGCTACCTATTTTGAATTAAATATCACCTAAAATACTAGTTAACATTAATGCAAGAAGTGTAACTGCTACTTAAGTCCAATCTGCTAGCTCAGTTCTAAGAAGTTTTCTTACTACAGAGTTGCCGCCAAGTTATAACAGGCTGGAAGAATGGTCTAAGAGGGATTTAGACCATTTCTTTTTCTTTTTCTTTTTATTTAAGTAAACTCTACACCCAATGTGGGGCTCAAACTCATGACCCCAAGACCAAGAGTCTGACCAACTATTAGGGATTTAAAACATGTAAAGTGTAAAAAGAAGGTTTAGTCTTGTCTTAAAAAATCTAACTCTTAAAATGTCTTTATCTTTTTAAGAACACAGATGGTAATAGAAGAGGCCAGCATTCTTCTCTACTTTGCAAACATAAATCTTTACTTTTAAGGATGATAAAAAGCATCAAAGCAATTTAAAAAAAAAGAAAAAAACCTTAATACTGATTCTCTTTAACTTTACAACTAAGCCTTGCTGTGTGGCCGTGAGTTTGGAGTTCTTCAATATGGTTAAATGAAACCATTTTTAGAACTTCCTTAATAAAATCTACAGCTTGGCATGAAAAAAAGAAAAGGAAACAGGAGGACATAATTTCATTTCTCAGAAAATGTAAGAGATAACTTTAATACATCATTTTTAGTCCTCAACTTCTTTGCAATGAATTTTATGCTTAGGAAGTAATGAAGGATCAATAGATTGTGATGGCATCATTAGATTTAGTTCTTTTAAGGAAACAAAACCTCAGAAGGTGGGGCATCACAACTATCTACCTATTGATAACCACTATGTATTAATAACTTCAAGTCACCATTACAAGATAGGATTAGATTTGGAGCTATAATTATTAACCCTGCCAAATAGATTGTGAGGTTGTACCAAATGCATTCCAGATGTTTTCCAAAAGGAATATTTTTATCAAGTCTTAATCCAGATTCCTCAGGATTGCCAGCCATGTGAACTTAACGTTTGAAGGAACTACTGGATTATTACTCAAATAAAATTTCGTAAGCCCTCCCAGACAGGTATCAATCAGAACAGCTAGCGTTCTATGAGCTACACATTTTCTGAAGTCTCAGGACTGGTTACAAAAACAACAGGGCAAGACCTAGTATAGAGTAAGGGGATAAAAAAGGGAGCATTTTGTCTGAAATGGCATTAGTGCTAACTACTCAGAACTTATTCTTCAAAAATTATAGCATGTACTCACCTGCTTAAATAGCAATATAATTGTCAATTTAGCTGAGGGGCTTTTATATAACTTATAACATAATCAACAAAATGTGTTTGAGTCTGCAACTTCAAAAATACCATCTCTGGTGTTAAGTGAAATCTTTCAAAATAAAGGACACAAATATAAATGATGTTCAGCCAGATCTGATCCCCTAACTCACATCATACTCCATTACACAGTTCCTAATCTTCTTAGATTTCCTGGATATGCTGATATAATCTGCTTTCCTGGGAAAAATAAAATTACTGCTACTCTTCGGACTTACACTTTCCAATTAATTATAATGGGCTGGAAGAATTTGAAATTGAAGAACTTCTTCTCCCTCCCCCCTTTTTCTTCAAGGTCATAATCTCAAAGTAGGTAAGGGTTTTCTTAATTGAGGGTCCCCCAAACAAAACAGCTCCAAGAGTGGGTTCAATTGGTTTTCAGCTTTAACTACAAGGTAAGGGTTATTAAGGCAGGATAAAATATGGAAAAATACTACCCATCACCTTGTTCTAATTTAAACTATAAAAAATGGTACACTGTGGACAGTTCACATAGAATCTCTTTAATACTGCAGGTCTAAGAATTGAATTTAACTATCAATCTTTTAGTTTAATCATCTATCCAAATGGCTTATTTTTGCTATTTGGAAAGTTACTTTTTCTAATATTTTACTTTGGTTAGGTTATACTGCCAAGTGAAAAGCAACTATGTTTCACTCTAGTGGTTTTTCTCTTGAAAAGCATTTTAGAAAAGTAGAATAAACTCACACATTGTGTACTTACTTTGCCTATGTTAAACATGTGTCTCCACTCAAATCTAAAATGGGGTTATATCTTAAAGATCTCTTAAACAAGTATTATATTGTATCAAGTAAATGAGATCACATGCAAACTATGTTTTCAAAGGCTATTCCCATAGTGATTATGGAAGCTCTTAGTACTGATTCCCTTCAAGGCACAGAAAGTATGTAGTATAGCAAGCAGGGTGCCAGGCTCACTAAATGCTTCTTCCCTTTCCTTTGGCTGGTAACAGCAATTTCCAAACTGTATTTCATTTCAGTTGCTATATCTCTAAATATTACCAAGTCCATTACCAGCCACCCTTATCTTCTAATAAGATACTACTGTATAGTCTCCCATAAGCGAATGGAAGAACATGTTGATTTATATTAATGTAAATGAACTTGGCATTCTCTTATAGGAGTGGTGCTACATCTAAATGTAATGTTAGGACAACAGCTCAATCTCTTGCTTGGCTGGAAGTATTTTGGGCTTAGCTGAAGAGGGAGTCAGGTCTGCCTTAACTATTGCTATTACAGCAGTTCCACGAACTGTAAATTATTTGCACGGTAGAAAATCCCAGATGCAATCACGATGACACTTTCAAAAGAGACAAGTAAACCTTGGCTACGATACTTAAACCACAGTGTCTTTCCTACACCACATCAATAATTTCTGAGAGAAGAAGAGACTTAGTAGGGTTGCCCTCCTTTCCCTTTTAGAAACTGGCAAATTTAAGAGTTATTTTGCAGCTGGGGAAAGTAAACCAATGCCAGGAGAGGCTAAGTAACTCCAAGAGGAGGAACCAGGATTTGAACTCCTTGGTGGTTCTAGTTTCAAAGACTGTACCCTCAACCACTGCTCACAGATCCTGTTTAGCTTCTGTATTAAGTAGGACATAAAAGGGAATGGTAGTTAACAGGAATGTAAAAAAAGAACTGAGTAACTGTTTAATTAAAGTCACTGATGGTGCCTGCTGGAGCCTCCCTTGGAGACTTACCTGCCTCTTAAGAATCTTACACTAACCCTGCCTCCACCATCCCAGCCCTGGAGGCCACACATCTCCTCGATTCTTGGGCCCTGATCCATCTGTTCCTAGGGAAAGAGTTGGTGCCGAGAGATTTCCTTTCATCCCGCATCCTTCATATAATAGCACTTCAACCAGTATTAAGGGTTAAATTGTTTCAGGCTTATTCTGACCTAAGTCCCTTGATCTGTAGCAGACCTGACTGACTTTCTCTGATATTTGCAGACCACTGGCCTTGAGGAGTGAAGGACCAAACTTTCGCAGAAGATAAGGTCTGACTACATTTGAAAGCAGTTATTGCTGCTGCCAGCAATTCTGTTCATACTCATGTCAACAGAGGAGTGGCTGCCTGGGCACCTGCTTCTCTTGCATATATCCCCCTCCCTTTTCCTGTGCATTCCCTTTTAAAACCTTCTGGCTTCCCCTGGATGGGGCAGATGGTCTTTGAGATATTAGTCCACCATCTTCCCATGTTGCCCGCTTCCTGAATAAAGCAACCTTTCCTTTCCCAACATCACCTGTCTCTCCACTATTGACTTTTGAGCGGCAAGGAACCAAATCTAAGATTGGAACGAGTTCTCTTGTCTAGTAACACTTCCAAATTTCCATTCTAAGATTTCAGTCACTGCTCTATCTTCCAACAGGGGGCATCCTGCAAAATTTCAGTCAACCACTGCCAATGTTTCTCAATAAGACTGCGATTGGCATATGGGACACAGTTCTTGGTTGTTAAGGCTGTCCAGTGTCCTGAAGAATCACTGGCCCCTTGGCAATAAATGCCAATACCACCACCCCATAGCCTAATCTGTGACAACCAAAAATGCCCCTAGATTTTTCCAAATATGTCTTAGGAAGGCAGCACTGCTCCTGGTTAGTTGAGAGCCACTACTGGCCCTAATGTTCTTTCTCCATAGGAACCATGGGTTTCTCTTCTCTTTACCCTTAAACTTGAGTTGGAGACACATTAGCTATATGATCTTGGGTATGTTTTTACCTCCCCTAGATTCAACTACGATATTACCAATTATGTAGAGGAAGATATAAATGTGGAGCGATCTGGTATATTTAAAGTGTAAAACCACACATGGGAAAACCCAATGTAAAATATGAGCTAAATGATTAGCAGTACATTAAAACACAATACTTTATGATTAGGTAGGGCTTCTTTTCAGCAGACCCTTTTCTTACCTTTCTGGAATTTTATTTCTATTCCATTACTTTGACTGTTACAAATTATTACAGTTTATATAATAAATTGTACTCCCCCATTACTCTACTCTTTTTCAGTTCTCCTCCTTTTATTAAGATATAATTCACATCCTGTAACATTCACCCTTTTAAAAATGTACAACTCAATGGTTTTTAGCATATTCAAAGTTGTGCAGCCATCACTAGTATGTAATTCATCTCTCCCAAAAGAAACTCCTTACCCGTTAACAGTCATTCCCCATTTCCCTCTCCCCACTGCCCTGAGCAACCGTTGATCTACTTCCTGTCTCTATGATTTGCCTATTCTGGACATTTCATATAAATGGAATCATATTTTATGTGGCCTTTTGTATCTTAATTCTTTCACTTAATGTTTTCAAGGTTCATCCATGTTATAACATGTATCAGTCCTTCATTCTTTCTTAAGAATTATTTTTTAATCCATTCTTTTTTAATGGAATTTTGTTTATCTACTCATCAGTTGATGCACACTGGTTGTTTCTACTTTTTGGCTACTGTGAATAATGCTGTGTATGTTTTCAATTTGATTGGGAATATACCTAGGAAGAGAATTTCTGGGTAAAGTGGTAACTCTTTGGTGTCTGCTTTTTGAGGAACTGGAACTGTTTTCTAAAGTGGCTGGGACATTTTACATTCCCACCAGTAATATGGGAACACACCATTCCAATTGCTTAGATCCTCACCAACATTACTGTCTTTTTTATTTAAGCCATACCAGTGAGAGTACAGTGGTATCTTGTGATTTTCATTTGCAAATCCCTAATGTCTAACAGGTTTAAATACCTTTTTTTCTGTGTTTATTGGCCATTTATCTTTTTTGGAGAAATACCTATTTGTATCCTTTGCACATTTTTAATTGGGTTGTTTAGTTTGAGTTATAAAAGTTCTTTCTATATTCTGGATACTAGAGTCTTATCAGACATGATTTGCAAAACTTCCTCCCATTCTGAGGGTTGTATTTTCACTTTCTGGATGGGCTGTCTTTCAAAGAACAAAAGCTTGTAATTCTGATGAAGTACAATATATGTTTTTTGGTTGCTTATTCTTTTGGTGTCATAACTAAGAAAGCACTGCCTAATCCCACAGTCATGAAGACGTACATCTATATTTTCTTCTAAGAGTTTGGTAAATTTGGCTCTTACACTTAGGCTTTTGATCCATTTTGAGTTATTTTTGTACATGGTGGGAGGTAGGGGTCCAACTTCATTCTTTTGTATGCGGATATCTAACTGTCTCAGAATCATTTGTTAAGAGAGACTATTCTTTTCCATTGGATTGTCTTATTGAATACCAACTAATCCTAAATTAAAAGTTTACTTCTGGACTCTCGTTTGTATTTCATGGTCTGTCTATCTATACTTATGCCAGTTTGACACTATCTTGATACCACAGCTTCGGGACATGTGACTCCTCTTTGTTCTTTTTCAAGTTGGACTATTCTGGATCTCTTGTCTCTTGCATTTCCAAATGAATATGAGGATCCACTTGCCAACTTCTACAAAAAAGGCAGCTGGGATTCTGATGGGGATATTGTTGAATCTGTAGATCAACTTGGGAAGTACTGTTGTCTTAACAATACCAAGTCCTCCAATCCATGAGCACAGGAATCTTTCTATTTGTTTAGGTCTTCTTTCTGTTTGTTTCTGTACATTTTTTTTCCTTTGGATGGAATGTAGTAAATATCCTCAAAATATTGAGTTGGGTTGAGAAGGTAAGGCAAAGGGAGAAACGAATAAACATATTAAATACAACATGATACAGGTCCTAATTTGCGTTAACAATAAATGTCTCTTCTTTTTTCCACTTCCCTCTCTGATTTCCCCTAATGAAAATGTGTCTTTAAATGCATTAAAATATGTTGGAGAGGCTCTAGCAAATGCTGACAAAAATATGAAACCTCTCATACGTTGCTAGTGAGATGGCAAACTGGGACTTTGTAAAAATGACAATATATGCAGGGTGGTCTCAGGCGGTCTCCTGTCAGCCTTTGTTAGTTAAGACAAACCTGGAAAAATAATGAAATTTGCTAGGTGTTCCAGGAATTTGTAAGACAGGGAAAGTGTTATGAAAAGCTTACTTTGGAGTTAAAACCCTTGCCCCGAGGCAGGAAATGAAAGCATAAAGGGGCTGGCCCTTCCTCTTTTTCCTCCTTTCTTTTTTAAATGATATGAACAAATGCACAAATCAGACAATACTGGCCATAAAAATATTTATCTTCCACCTGTGAATCTGCTTTCATTCTCAAAGTCATTTTTCCCTAGATGTTTTAGTATTAGGTTTTTTGTCTACATAGTTCGCAAGGGGGAGTAGCTGATGAAAGGTTGGCACAAGTATTGTTAACGAATCTGGTTCCAACTGCCCTACTGGATGAAGGCCTTTTAGGAGAGCTGCAGAGCATTATCACCGGGATTATCAGCCTGCAATGGGCACAGAACTAATCAGATTAGCAAAGGAAAAGTTAAAATGACGCCAATCTCTCAGTAAGCACAATATATTACCGATGTACAAAAATGGGTTCTCTTGAGATTGTGCTTTCTAAGGAAGACTCAAATCTGAAATTCTGACATCAAATATGGCAATGGCAAAATATTAATTTCTTAGGACTAATGCTTTTGCTAAATTACAATAGAAGGATGGGTTCTTTTGGAAAGGAGTAGAGTTTGATTTCCATTTTAAAAGGTAGAACTGAGCAGAGGGTGTAGATGTAGACAGACAGTTTAGGGAAGGCTGGACTTGTCCCAGGGTTTAAGATATTCCTGAACTAAATAAACCCTAGGTAAACAGAACATTCCTTACATGTGCAAGCATATCCTTTAATAGGGAGAATTGCTGGGATTCCTGACTCCACTTAATCAGGAAATCAGAGGTCTAAAAATAACTTTTACTTCTTCCAAGAAAGAGGAAGTGGGTTGGCAAGTGAACATTTAGATTTGATAATCAACAGTAATGAAAAACATTCTTAAGTCTCTGGGGTTTTCAAGAGCCTAAAGGAAAACAGCTGAATGTTGAATCCCCATTAAAACTGCTACTTATGTAAAAAAAAATGTTTTTTTGTACATTTACAGAAGTCTCAATAGAATGTGTAAGTTTGTTTCATACAAATTATTTACTCCATGTAAATGATGAACCACTTAATCAAATTCAATATAGTCAATTAAAACAAAAGTGCTCATAGGGCACCTGGGTGGCTCAGTCAATTAAGCGCCTGTCTTTGGCTTAGGTCATGATCTCACGGTTCGTGAGTTTGAGCCCCACGTAAGGCTCTGTGCTGACAGCTCAGAGCCTGGAGCCTGCTTTGGATTGTGTCTCCCTCTCTTCTGCTCCTCCCCTGGTCATTCTCTCTCTCTCTCTCTCTCTCTCTCTCTCTCTCAAATAAACATTAAAAAAACTTTTTAAAAAGTGCTCAGATTTGAGAAAAATGACCAATTTATATTAAGGTCACCAAATGAAAGAAACGGTGCATATACAGTAGTTGTGAATATGCTTCAGGATTTCTGTTGTTGTTTTTTTTTTTTAAGTCTGCTAAAATACAATTGGGATGCTTATTACTTTTTCTATCGGCATCAATGAAAAAAATCACTAGAAATCATATTTTTGTCTTTTTCAAATAATCTGCATTCAGTGTCAAAATCCTCAAGACGTTTAGATATCAAAGACAAATACTGATTTTTTTCATTAATGATGAGAAACAAGAGATCCAGTTTAATCAAGATCTGACATTTATAAATTTTAAGCATGCAAGTGAGCTAAAAGATTAAGAGATTAATTACAAATAACAACTACAGGAAGAGATGATCATTTGTGCGATTTCTAGGTTCATTAGGATAGTATACATCCAGAGAACCAACAGAAGTTCTCAGATCCGATGTCGAATAATGGAATGTGGGCAAGCACTCTTAAATGACCTTTATTATTTTTTTAAATTTTTTTTGTTTTATTTATTTTTTGAGACAGAGACAGAGCATGAGCAGGGGAGGGGCAGAGAGAGAGGGAGACACAGAATCATAAGCAGGCTCCAGGCTCTGAGCTGTCAGCACAGAGCCTGACGCGGGGCTGGAACCCACGGACTGTGAGATCATGACCTGAGCCGAAGTCGGCCGCTTAACTGACTGAGCCACAAGCGCCCCAAATGACCTTTATTTACTATGCACTACATGCATACTGTATGCTGCAAGCAGAGAAAGAATCCATGCGTTAAAGACAGATTGGTACTATTGCCAAACTATACACGTGCTATCAAGGTGAGTCAACTAGGATGTTGTTCAAAGCTCTTTATACTTAATGGTTTCCATGAAAATAAGTGCAGAAGCAGAAATGCGTACACATCCCAAAGTGTCTTCTTCATTGTTTCCAGTGCTTTCTTTGCGTTGTTTTTCTTTTGCCTTTTCTACTAGTGGCATTAACTGCTAGTGTTCTGCTAAGATCTTTAAAAATTCCATAATGAAAGGCAGATAATTATGCTGCCCTCTGATATTTTTGATCTCTTATCTTTTTAGTTTCTGTACTATTTCTTCAATAAGCATCTGAGTTTTGGCAACCTCTGACTGAACAGCACTTAACATATTATTATCCTGATCTGCATCCAAGAGTTCCTCAGCAAGTTGTCTTGTAACTGCTATCTGTTCATGTCTCATTTTTCTGTCAGACACAATGGCCATCAACTTAAATCAAATTTCACTGTGCTTTTGTATCCGTTTTTCTACGACTGCTTCATTGTGCTGTCATCTTGATCTCATGCATCTAAACCAGTCGGTCCTTCTCTTAATCCATCTAATTCATACAATCTTCTGTCCACAGGAACATAACTGACAGAGTGAAAAGCATCTTCTTCCTTTGCTGATGTCTTTGCATCAAATGCAAACATCTGCTGTCTGGACAAGCTATTGTGGACTTGTCGAATCACACCTGGATTGCTCAATGCAAATCTTTCATAGCTGCATCAAAGCTTTGCGAACGTTCTTTAAACTCTGATAATGTCTCTTCTAAATGGACACCTTGATGGGTACAATTCAATAACACACTTACTGTGGCTTGACTAGCACAAACATTATTAATTTTCTGCTTGGCAAAAAATATCATGTCAAGTCTGGAGTCCTGAACTAAAGATACAGAGGGTGCTGATTCTTTTCCTGGCTGCCACTTGAAAAACAAAAAAAATTAGCCCATGAACTGGCTTTAACTTTTCAAAATTCTTAGGCTCTAAACTCCGTATTTCTTCTACTTGGGCTCCTCAGCAACCAAATCCTTTAATGAGCTCAGTGAAGAGACCAGGGTCGTTTTCCATGAAGCACCATTCCCCAGCATTGGCTGTCATGGCCTAGGCCACACACTACCCCTGCTGCCACCTAGGCTCTGCCCACCCCTCATCCCACCCGGTACCAGCTGCCACTGGCCACTGAGCTCGTTGATCTCAGCAACGCTGCTGCGGAGTTCATCAACCCAGGTCACCCCACCTACTTCCGCCGACAGCCTGCTTCAGAATTTCTTACAGAAACTTAAAAGCAAACATTAAAGAAGTTGATTTGGGGGGCTACTAACATTTTTGAAGCCTCATCTACTTTTAAGACACAAAACTGTGAAGAAAAATAAATCTAGCACATAAAAATAAATAATAAAGATGTCATTTATTTCAGCATATATTTGCTAGAAATAGAGGAGATACAAAAGTAGCATCATCGTCACTACACCAAAGACAAAAATCTCACCAGGAAGGCTACACAGAAAAGGAAGAATGTACTATGTGCTAGGCAAGCAGACGTTAAATAAATACACCCTGAGTACCTGTCTAGTGTGTCTGTCAGTCAGACATCTAGGCCCTGGATACACTGCATGGAATAAAAGAAGCAAAGTTCATCCAATGTGGGAAATGGACAACAAAAAAGGTAAATGTCTCACTCAAGTGATGTCTGAGAAATGACCTGGATGAGCAAGCACTATCTCCATAAAGCACCAAGGCCCAGAAGCAAAAGCACATGTGGCATTTCCTAGGGTGGAGTGAACCAGCAAGGTTGGAACTGAGCCAGTAAAGGGAGTGTGTGATACAGGCGATCTATAGAGGGCCAATCCACAGGGGACTCACAGGTCTTCACTGTAAGAAAGACTCTGATTTTGACTTTGAGAGGTGGGAGAAGCCCCACAAGGGTTCTCAAACAGAAGATTGATAAGATCTCCTGTTTCAACAGGGTTACCTAAGTGCTGCATTTAAACAGGTGAAGAGAGAAGCAGACAGGGGGCGTGGGCAACGATGGCTTGTACTAGGGTGACAGAAATGTGTATGAAAAGTGGATAGGACATGTATTTTGAAGGTGGACAGAGTGTTACAAACTGTTAAAGCACACAGAAGATACAAAATAAATATTTGATGAATGAATGAATCTTGGATAGGAAGGAGAACCAATGTGGACTAGAGTACTCAGGAAAGGCATCAGACTTATCACGTTTCGCTTGAACTCTCTGCGTGGATGCCTCCTATTCCTTATTATAAGCATGTTTATTTATCTTAATTCTTGGAAATTATTTTTGCTCGACTGATCCTTCTAGGACTATTAAATCCAAGTGAAAGTAGACAGAAGTCTAAGTAAATAACAGTGGCAATAGAGTAGTGGACAGATTCAAAGATATTAAGGAGGCACAATCTAAAGGCTCTGGTGATTAAATACATGGAATAAAGAAGCAGAGAAAATATAATAGGGGTTTCTTATTTGGACAACTTGCCGTTATCTGAAGGAACACGAAAGAAAAAGCATGTTTGAGGGGGAAACAAATGGAAAAGGCTAAAAATTTTAGAGAAACAAAACTCAATTTGGGGGTAGCAAGTATTTTTAAAGTCTAAAGGTTTAAAATTAAGTAGGTCAAGACTACTGCTTCCAAACTCGGATTGGCATATTAAAAGTTAATTACTATTTGGAATGATGAGAGGATTCTGGAAATGGACAGTGGTAATTGTTACACAACATTCTATAATGTATTTAATGCCAGTGGATTGTACACCTAAAATTAGTTAAAATGTTACCTTTTATGTTATGTATATTTTACCACTATGTTCACTCACTAGAGGTCAAGTGGTTTTTTTTGTTTGTTTTTTTAACGTTTTTTCCTTTTCAAGAAACAGAGACAGAGTGCAAGTGGGGGAGAGGCATAGAGAGAGGGAGACACAGAATCTGAAGCAGGCTCCAGGCTCTGAGCTGTCAGCACACAGCCTGATGCAGGGCTCAAACTCATGAACTGCTCGTGATCATGACTTGAGCTAAAATCAGTTGCTTAACCAACTGAGCCACCCAGGCGCCCTGAGGTCATTTTTTTAAATGAGATATAATTCACATTCCCATTTAAAGTGTTCAATTCCAAGTTTTCTAGTGTAACTATAGAACTGTGTAACCATCACAGTAATTAATTATAGAACATTTTCACTGCTCCCCAAAAGAAACTGGCATGTATCACAGTCAATCATTCCCACTTCACCCCAATCTTCCAGCCTATATGTCAGGTGTAAGCAATACTTTTTGTTCGTTTGTTTGTTGAGGAATAATTTATCCCAAAGTCGCTTTTTTCTACATAAACAAGAGACTTAGGGGGATAACTTCTGAACAAAGCCCACACATCTTTCTCCATTGTTAGCTTGGTGGTAAATACACAGCTCTACTAACAAAAATTCCTGTGGACAATTTTTTTCCAGTAGGTGAAAATCATACAAATCAGTTAAATATAAGCAATTTGTTTTCTCATTTTCATTTTGTTTTTGTTATTTTCTACCCATGTTTATATAGTTCTAAGTTTTTGAAAAACCTCAAAGGAACCAATAGCATTATGAAAGACAAAGGATAGAAGTAAAAAATTAGGTTGTGGAAAAATTCCTGGTACCCTTTAAGACATGCCTCTACTTTGCATGTCATTAATTTGCTCTTTTTATAAGTTCCTGTTTCTGTTCTTACACCTTTGATGTGTGGCCTCCTGTCCTCAAAACAAACTGCAAACTCTGAGGGCAAATAAGGTTTTCTCCCCCAGCACCTCCCCACCAAGAATATACAAACATTCAAGTTGAAATATTCTGAGAAAATGGAAACCTTTTTTGTGTGTTCAAACTAATTTGAGTTCCACAGAATTACCTAATTCAATTACACACACACACACAAATACAAATAATAATGAAATATGAAATAGCTCATACACAAAAAGCATCCTCACACTGGACACCAGGTTCAAATTCTGGCTCTTCCAGTTAGTTAATTCTGTGACCTTGGGTAAGCAACTTAACCTCTCGTCTGTCTCATTTTCTAAAAGAAGGAAAATCATGTCTAATACATATTCTGAGAATTTATTTAAAAATTTTGAGCAGTGCTCAGTACATAGTAAACAGAATACATGTCCACTTTATTATTCTCTGCCACCTGTGTATTTTTCCCTTAAAATTATGCCATTTACATCTTCCACAACATGACATGATCTGGCTTTAGCTTAGCCTTAGCTTTTAAAGATGAAATAAAGTACCCTCTTGCTTTCCCTCACTGTTTCTAGTTCCCCACTTTTTAATTCTTTAGTATACTCTTAACACATAACATAGGACACAGCTGACATTACTAACATATAAACACATAACATATAAAGGTTTACAACTTATAAATACGCCTCAACTATCATACCATCATACTATATTATCAACTTTCCAAAGCTAGTTTTAGCCAATGTTCCCTTACTCACCAATTTAGACAATCTCTGCCATCACATTATCCATTAATTACCATTCAGATGAGGCAAATTACCTTTGCAGTTGGGAGTATTCAAGATGGCAAGCAGACACCCTTATTTTCTGAAAACCGCTCCTCACCTTAACAGGGATGGGACCTGGTCCCTACCTGGGCTAAACTGATTCTTCCACCTAATCCAGAAGAGGCATGCAGACATGCTTGCACTAAGGATGTTTTTCTATTCTATTCTATTCTATTCTATTCTATTCTATTCTATTCTATTCTATTCTATTCTATTCTATTCTATTCTATTTTTAAGCAGGCTTAAAAGTCCCCAACAAGGTACTTGACCTCATTACCCTGAGATCAAGACCCAGAGGAGATCAAGAGTCAGATGCTTCACTGACTGACCCACCCAGGTGCCCCCACTGAGGACATTTTAAAACCTGAAACCATCAGACAACCATTTTTAAGTAATACATCAAAGCAGTAAAAGCAGGTCTGAGAAAGAAAGGAACTAGTAATTCTACTGTCTTCCTAAATTTTACTCATGAGCTTTAGTTTGGTTCTTTGGTGGCACATACCCTTCTGAAGTCAGGCTATCTGGGTTTGTATTCTGGCTCCATCATCTACCAGCTGTAAGGTTTTGGCTAGGTCACTTAATCTCTCTGAGCTTGTTTCCTCATCTGCAAAATGGAATTGATAATGATGATTTCACCTACTTTGTAAGGCTGTTTGAAGGATGAAGTGAAATAATACATGTAAAGTGCTTAATAAAATGCCTCACACTTGGTACATAAAAATTCATTAATTATATAAGAATTTATTATTTTACCTATAACAATGTGTTGAGGCATTATTCTCCTTTCTTCCAATCAGAAAAAAGCCAGAATAGATGACTATATATACTTTGTCTTAATAAGGAGATATTAAACATCTTGAGCAAAAAGAGAAAAAGCCAACTGACTCTTCTAACTCTAAAGCCTAATAAGACACCAAAAACAAGAGAATAAAAATTAATAAAATAAAACACACAAGGGGTTAGGAGGTATTAAGAAATACTAGGAAAATGTTGCTTATTTTGAGAATTCAAAAAACTGAATTTTTTGCATTAAGAAGTTTTTGAAGATACTATGTCATTTTCCATAGCTGGCACACAGTAGTCAAAAACTGCTGAGTGAATGAGGTCTTACTGTGGCTTAAACTAAAAAAATAACATAACATTACATAACATGACACAAAATTTTTAAAAAGCCAAAACCAAATAGACGAGATAGTAAGCAGCTCCCTCTGGATGTTTTAAATAAACATCTGGATGATATCAATAAAAGGAATAATATGCTTTAAAAAGACTAAAAAATATAAAAATGTAACAAGATACAGTTCTTATCTGCTACTAAAATAAATTTAACAACATATTCTCAATTAACTGTGCAGATGGGAGAGGGGTGAGGTACAGCAGCAAGGGTGCTCAGATAACCAAAAAAGTCTCCATTTGAATTTGAAATATATTTTGTTACCTTAAAAGCAGACTTCCTTAATTGCTAACATTTAATTCTGGCCTAAGTCCACATATGGCAGTTCCACTGAGAAGGGAACTAACACATAGTTAGGGGAAATGATACATTTAGTTGCAGAGGTGGATTATGAGAACAAATGTGCCATAGATAATGTGTTTGCAAAACCAAAAATATATGAAACATGCAAAATCCAAGAACATGCAAAAATTAACTATACGAAGAAGGTCTGTTTGCAATCATTTTATTTTTTTATTTTAATTATTTTTGAGGGGGGGGGAAGGGGGAGAGGGAGAGAGAGAGAGAGGGAGAGAGAGAGAAGATGCACAGGTGTGCATAAGCCGGGAAGGCGCAGAGGGAGAGGGAAAGAGAAACCCATAAGAAGGCTCCGCGCTGGGCATGGATCTCATGATCCTGGATCATGACCTGAGCCGAAATCAAGAGTTGGACACTCAACCTACTGAGCCACCCAGGTGCTCCTGCAATCGTTTAAACTATACAGAAGAACAAACCAGTTCAACTGAAAGCAGCACATTCATCGATCAAAGAAACTTTTCCCAAGCAAAGTCTTATCATGGCCTATTTTCATTTCAATTTACTGTTTTCAGCTTAGAAATGCAAAGATTCTAGGTACACAGACTGCATTATCTGGACATACACATAACCCCGTTTAGGAGAGGTGTGGGATCTGTAAGGAAATGTGTTTGAGCATAATCCTACAGAGATGTACTTTCAACAGGAACAGAGGAAGCCGCTTCTTGGCATCCTCTGTAATTATGGCAGGCTTCTGGTAACTCCACTGTTTACTATCCTCACCATTACTGGTCAATACTCGCAGGCTGCAGGGACATCTGTGATGCTTTACAGTATCAAAGGCCTTAACTAACTAATCCTATTTTTTTTCTTTTTTTTTTTTTTTTTTGCCGATCATTACTAGCTGAGTCCTCAACCATTGCCCTGAAGAAACATCCAGAAGCCATGAAATGTGTATTTGAACACCTGGCATAATCCATTCCTCATTTGCATGATAGTTCTATCACTTGCACACATTTGTCAGTCATGACACACAGGTCAAAACTGTTTGTCAGAATACAAAATACACTGGGAATGCAAGCTGGTGCGGCCACTCTGGAAAACAGTATGGAGGTTCTTCAAAAAACTAAAAATAGAACTACCCTATGACCCAGCAATCGCACTACTAGGCATTTATCCAAGGGATACAGGTGTGCTGTTTCAAAGGGACACATGCACCCCCATGTTTATAGCAGCACTATCCACAATAGCCAAAGTATGGAAACAGCCCAAATGTCCATCGATGGATGAATGGATAAAGAAGATGTGGTAAATACATACAATGGAATATTACTCAGCGATCAAAAAGAATGAAATCTTGCCATTTGCAACTACGTGGATGGAACTGGAGGGTATTATGCTAAGTGAAATTTGTCAGAGAAAGATAAAAATCATATGACTTTACTCATATGAGGACTTTAAGAGACAAAACAGATGAACATAAGGGAAGGGAAACAAAAATAATATAAAAACAGGGAGGGGGACAACACAGAAGAGCCTCATAAATATGGAGAACAAACTGAGGGTTACTGGAGGTTTGTGGGAGGGGGGATGGGCTAAATGGGTAAGGGGTACTAAGGAATCTACTCCTGAAATCACTGTTGCACTATATGCTAACTAATTTGGATGTAAATTTTAAAAAATAAAAAATAAAACTTAAAAAAAAAAAAAGAATACAAAATAACAACAGCAAAAGAAGACACCAACATGCTCAAGTCAAGACAGAGAAAGAGCTTCCTGCACAAGAGTATCTGTGTTCTGCCAGGGCAATTCTCACTGGTCTAAGGTGAGGAGAGCAATTGGCTAGACTCACCTCTCACCAACTCTTATTAACAACTGACAGTAACATGGCTTATTTTGTTTCATTTTTTTAACACTTCAGAGAGAATTAACATTGTAATACATTAGCCTTATGTGGGGTGCTCTCTCACAAGAAATGCTGAAACAATTTCTTGCTGCACAAGAAATGCTGAAACAATACAGACAATTCCGCTTACCATAAGGATAAGATTCTGACCTTCAAGCCGACTTGGATATTATCACTTGCTTAGGCGTTGTTAATGCCCCCATTTATGGAGAATTCACAAGCTGACAGCCCTCTCACAATGTGATTTCTTTCTCTTCTGTAATACTTAAGTACTATTAAACACAGACGGTAGAGGAGGTATCCCAGCAGAACTCATCTGTTTTTTGTTCTTGCCAAAATTACGAAGTGTAATAATCCTAGAACAAAACTGTCCCCAGCAACGGTTAAAAAAACAATAAATATTCTCATTTTCTTCCTTCCCGTGACTACCAGTCAAACTCTTCTAATCAAATGGTTTTATTTACACGCCATTGCTAAAAAGGAGTAACCGTGATAAAAATTACTATTTGTATAGAAGGGCATGTAAAATCAGAAATCTGCAGACTATATGCCAAACAACTGACATGAGTTATCCCAAGACATAAGATCATAGAGACTGTTTACTTTCTGTAATATTTGGGTTTGAAAATAAGCATGTTATTAGTTTTATAAACAAAATAAAGAATGAATAGATGGATACATTTAAATTGGTATTAAAAATCCTGTATTTTGGATCCTTAATAGACTGATTCCTGAGCTGCATATACTCATCATGTTACTGATGTTACTTTACAGCAAATTTCCCAGAGTTTGAACATTATTAATGAAACCAACTAAAAATCAACTAATAAACTAAAATATAAAGTTAACAAACAATATTATAAAAACTGTTTACATTTGAAGAGAACCAGAGTTTAGAACCCAAAGCTGGTTCTTCACTGCCAAGCCCACTACAGAGGGAGACAAAAGTGACAGGCCTAGAACAGAGTTTATTCACATATTTACTTCTAGTGAACCTGGAAAACTTTGCAGGCAAATTTTAGTGTTCAAAAACAAGAGGGGTGGGGTGCTGGGTGGGTGAGTCGGTTAAGCATCTGACTCTTGATTTCAGCTCAGGTCTTGATCTCGCGGTTCGTGAGTCCGAGCCCCTGGTGGGCCCTTGCTGACAATGTGGAGCCTGCTTGGGATTCTCTCTCCCCCTCGCTCTGTCTCCCCCTGCCCCCAGCTTGTGCACTTGCACACATACACATTTTCTCTCTCTCTCTCTCTCAATAAATAAACATTTTTTAAAAAGAGAGCACTAATCAACAGAGAAAGCTGTGATGGCTAATTTTATGTGTTGTCTTCACTGGGCCACAGAGTGTCTGATGTTTGGTCAGACATAATTTGGCTGTGCTTGTGAGGATGTTTTGGATGAGATTAACATTTGAATAACTGAGTAAAGGCTGTCCTCCTTAATGTGGGTGGGCCTCATCCAGTTGGTTGAAGGCCTCACAAGAATAAATGGGCCTTCCTGAATAAGAAGGAATTTCTCCTGCCTGCCTGTCGTGCTGGCACATCAGGTTTTTTCTGCCTTCAGACTTGAATTGAAGCATCAGCTCTTCCTGGGTCTCAAGACTAACGGCATTTGGACTAGAACTACATCAGCTCTTCTGGGCCCCCAGCTTGCCAAATGCAGATCTGCAGACTTGTCAGCCTCCACAACTATGTGAGCCAATTTCTTATAATACCTCTCTTGCCCACTCTCCCTCTTCCTCTCTATAAAAACACTGCACAGGAAAAGTCCAGCAAATGCTTTATGATGATGATTGCAGCTTTGATGCCTCAGAAAGCTTCAGATCCTCTCCAAGAAATGGCCATTTATTCATCTAACCAACTTATCCCAAGCCCAATGGGACTAAGATGATACTTAATAGAACATTTTCTTGAATAATGGCCACACTCTTACTTAGATGTTAAAAATAATCTCCAACTGCTGTTAAAGCCAGTCATTTTCTACCATCTTCTTTCTACTTCTCTCCCCAAATGGTCACCATCCCCACTGCGACCAGTATCTGAAGAACAAGCACAGAATTGGAAAGAGTACTAACCCATATAATTACTGTACTTCATCTAAATAGTTTTGATTATGAGAGAGAAGAACCCCCCTTCCCATACCAAATATAAAAATAGCCAGGTACTTCCTTTGCTCTCTATCAATGGGCAAAAAACAGTACTCTAGGTCTCTAGGGAAGACAACATCCTATCATTAATGGGGTGTTTTTTAGGAATCATTGAATGGTACACATTACTCAAAATCACATACAGTAGCAAGCATCTTAGAGCAAAAAATCTTGCAGCCACACTCTCTGCACATTCCTCCAAGAATCAGGGTATGCTAACGAATTAAAACTGAATGGTAAGTTCAGAAAAGGTGAAGATCCATTAATGGAAAACAGAAAACCTTTCTGGCAGTAGTGGCAAACCCTTGGTACTTGTTGAAATTTCTTAAACTTTTGTTTATCTTAAGAATCTTATGAGTGCTTAAGTACCAAAGCTGATTTCCCTGCCAACAGAAATATATTGAGAATTAACAAGGTTACACTACAAAGGAACTTCCACTCCATATTATTATTTTTATTATTTCACATGTAGATGATACCTTAGCATAGGGGCTGGGCAGAACAGGGATGAATTCTTAACAAAGTCATCCAGTTTCTTTCCTAAAGAAGCAGCAGTCTCTCCTCACTCATCTTTCTTAATTACCAATGGTCATCTTCTATGGACAGCTCTAAAGTGGGTGGAGAAGGCAGCAGACAACACTTTCCACTCATCAGAGAACTTTCTAGATCAATAAACTGTACATGTGTCACAAGCACCCAGTCGGGATATACCAGGGGAGTAGGATCTCATGGTTTACTGGAAAGGAGGGACAAAAGAATGCCTAAACACACAAATCAACTGACCTATGAGGTCATCCTTTGTTCTTTAACTTCTGCATGAACACCTGAAAATTTCAATCTGTAAATGAAATTAAGATCACTATACCTAAAAATATCTTTAAGTACCAAACAGGACTAGAGCAGGAAACAGCAGTGGGAGAGAGAGGAGACCATGGGATGTAAAGAAAAAACATTAGCAAAACCACACTATGTTGGAATTTGAATGTATGAGTTCAGGTTTTTCACATGATTTCAGAGAAAGAAGGATAAAGTATCTTATCCGGAAATATTACTTAAGACAAAAATAAAAGATATATTAGCTAAACGGCAGGGCAGACTGATTTGAATACCATGTTCCCCTTAAGTACCAGCTAAATTGCCCTAGAAAATCTTTCTGTTTGAAGGTCCTTATAAGAGACATAAGGAATAGGACAATAAATGTACCTCCAACCCACTCTTAACAAGCTATTTTTGTGCTCCAGCGAACAGTCTTATAAAAGAGATATTTATAAGGCACTTCCAGAAAGCAAGAGTTCAGTAACTTTAACACTGAAACAAAAGGAGTAGGAACTAGTTTCACCATCTCCTAGAAGCAGCCCCTCTATTTTGCCAGACTGGCAGCAAATAAAGCGCTCAGTTTGGGCAACTGTCAAACTAATGAACATCGAAGCAGACAGCCTGCCTCTTCCTCCCCTAGGGACGCTACTGTTCCAAAGTGGACTTTGGCGTTTTGTCTCCCTACAAGAATGCAGCCAAGTTATCTGAGTCTACTCTCCCACATTACTGTTGCTCTTTCTCTCATCCGCAACTAGAGCAGCTTCTGCTAACACCAAGCACTGCACAGTAAATGACTCTCTCAAGTACTGCTTATCACTCCCCAACTGTAGTTTAATCTCTTAATTAGTTTCAATGCCAAAAATTAGGATTTCCTGAGGACTGCCACAGGATGTGCACCAGGCTGCAGGGGCCAAGGCTTAAAGTTGTTGATTCAATGCAATCAAGAGTTTAAAAGCATGGTTGCTATTGCACAGACAGAAACAGAGGGCCCTAAACAAAAGGAAGAAAGGAGGCCAAGTGCTTTCGAAAAATTAAGGAACTGAGTTTAAAGGGTGCCAGCTCACAGTCAGGACAGAAAGTCTTAATTTGTCCAAAGACTATGCTTTGGGGCTGGAATACATTTAGGCAGAACTAAAGGGATGTACTGCCCTCAAGCATCCACCCTCAGATGAGGAGGGCCAGGAAATAAGACACTTGCTGGTAAGGCTAGGCTTGGAATTAAATTAATAGTTACCAGGGGTGGAAGACAAGCAATAATAAGTTTCACAAGCTAATTAGTATTGAACTTTTTAAAGTTTATAGCAGGGAAAGCCATTCGTAGGTTATGTACTAGAAAAATCTGATTCTGAATTAATAGGCCATTAAAAAAAAAAAGAGCGAAACAAAAGTAATTCTAACCAGACTTAAGAAGCATGATCATGGGTCTCTGAATTCTTACTTCTCTTTCTCCTTTCCTAGTTGGTTTTTGACTTCTCCACCTGTGTCAATGATTCATTCAGGAAGGATCATCAGCTCTTTAGAAGAAAGCATCAAGGCATCCAGAGTTCCAAAAACAATTAAAATTGGCAACTCAGTTTTACCACCAAACTCCTGTTCCACAAGCCAACATGTCCCTCTATTTTTCTTTCAAAAGAAAGAGGTTATATATCATGCCTTCCAGACACCTACCAGTAGAATAGCTCTTGGTTCTCTTTGAAGTAAATAAGCAGAAGAAGAAAGAAAGAAAGAAAGAAAGAAAGAAAGAAAGAAAGAAAGAAAGAAAGAAAGAAAGAAAGAAAGAAGAAAGAAAGAAAAGAAAAGGAGGGAGGGAGGAAGGGAGAAGAAAAAGAAAAAAATAACCCTTAAATTCCTTAAAAACTAGTTTGCATTATTAACTGAGGTTTTCTTTAAAATAAACATTCTAGGGACACCTGGGTGGCTCAGTCGGTTAAACACCTGACTTCGGCTTAGGTCACGATCTCACAATTTGTGGGTTTGAGCCCCACGTCGGGCTCTGTGCTGACAGCTGGGAGCCTGGAGCCTGCTTCAGATTCTGTGTCTCCCTCTCTCTCTCCCCCTCCCCTCTCTCCCTCTCTCTCTGCCCTCCCTCTCTCTCTCTCTCTCTCTCTCTGCCCCCTCCCTCTCTGCCTCTTTCTGCCCGCTCACACTCTGTCTGTCTCTCAAAAATAAATAAACATTAAAAAAAATTTTTTTTTTTTTTTTTTTTTTGCACATTCTAGGGCCTTGTCCACCAAGACTCAGTGGTCTGGTAGAATGGATTAGAATCCTCATTTCTAACAAGCTCTACAACACTGGTGCTCAAGTTCGAGGTGCTTTTAAATAACACCCTGCAGGGGTCTTACCCCCAGATACTCACAGGGTCTGCAAGGGACCCTGACATCAGCATTATTACTAACTTTAAAGCCTTCCTTTGTGTGAGCAAGTTAAGAACCACTTCACTAAAAGTGCCTTTGATGCCCAGGGACCATGGACAAAGCTTGAGAACAGAGGCTTACAACAGTGTATCTTAATGAGGTCCTTCTGAACCTTACTTCACCACCGGAGCAGATGGCAGGCAGATTAAAATATTTAGATAATTAGAAAAACCATAGGTGACTTTTTGTTTGTTTCCTTAAATCAATTCCTCTTCAAAAAGCTCTCAAATGTGGCAAGGCTTCAGAAGGATATCTGGTTCTTAATTGAGAACAGAGTCCATACACCCTCTCCTTTTTTTTAAATATGTAGCAAAATTGGTGAAAAACTAGGATCAAGTCTCCTAGACAAAGTCCTCAGAAATAATTCTGGGGGCAGGGGGGAAGCAATTCTAATCATGCTAAGGTTTAGAAAGTTCTTCTCCAACAAACAAAACAGAGCCTGGGTTATAAAGGTTCACAAATTAGAAATGATAAGAACAGGCTTAAGGAATGGTCATAAGGCTCAGCTAAACAGTAACTGAATAAATCAAACTGTGGGGAAAAAAATCTTCAAAATAAACTTGTTTTTAATTTTTTTAATGTTTTATTATTTATATTTGACAGAGAGAGACAGAGCATGAGCAGGGGAGGGGCAGAGAGAAAGGGAGACACAGAATCTGAAGCAGGCTCCAGGCTCTGAGCTGTCAGCACAGAGCCCGACACGGGGCTTGAACTCACAAACCGCAAGATCATGACCTGAGCCAAAGTCAGACGCTTAACTGACTAGCCATCCAGGCGCCCCTAAAAAAAATTTGATTATGTAATAAAACTAAGGTAATTCACCCAGTTTCATCTTAAAAAACAAAATGACCCTGTACTGACTCACAGTGCTTTAATTAAGAATTAACTTCCTTATATTATCTTACTACATCTCCCAAAGGAGGAACATCCAGTGCAGGCTCCTTTCCTGTCCCATGGGAACCTCCAACTCCTTATTTATGTTTTGCATTAAGAACCATATTCTACGAACTGAACAAGTCTACATTTGTTCAAAGGTTAGCTCCCAGCCTGCTGCCTGTGGGCATCTTAATAGCTAGTTTCAAACAAACTCTGAAGCAAGACACAAAGGGAGAGACCACTCTTGTGGTGAGACACTTTTATTAGCATTTGGATGTGGAAGAAAGAGATGGGAGTGGAAGAAGAAACAGACTGTGCAACAGAGCTCTGGAGTATTCTGAACAGATTCCTAAAACAGAGAAGGAGGCTTAAGGGGTTATTGATCCATGGAGAGGAAATAGGTAGATAAATACCCCAAAGGACTTTCATTTGCAGGGCTAATTACTCACAAATAAATTTAGGTTTTTTGGAATACTAGCATACCAGAAATCAGAAAATTAGAATGAGGTTATAAAGGTCTATTTTAATAAAATGTTAAATACCATTAATGCAACTTCAGAAGAAACGGAGTTCAAGAAAGTCACGTTCTTTCAATTTAGAGACAAGATATTGAGAAAACTTGCACCATTTGTGGGCTGAAATTTCTCCATTCATGAAGCGGTCATATTGCTTGCGATTTTTTTAAATTTTTTTTTAAATGTTTATTTTTGAAAGAGAGAGCACAAGCAGAGGAGTGGCAGAGAGAGAAGGACAGAATCCAAAGCAGGCTCCAGGCTCTGAGCTGTCAGCACAGAGCCCAACGTGGGGCTTGAACCCACAAACTGTGAGATCATAACTTGAGCCGAAGTTGGATATTTAACCAACTGAGCCCCAGGCACCCCTGAAGTGGTCATATTGCTTGCCGATTTTAGAAGGCTTAAGCTATTGGTTAAAAAGCCCTTTAGGCTACATAATGATGAAGTTAATTTACAAAAGGAAAATCTTTCTTTTTCTTTAATTGCTGGTAATTTACTAGAGTGAAAGCTTCTATAGAAAAAAATCCACTTAGATGGGCCACCTGGGTGGCTCTGTCAGTTAAGGGTCTTGACTCTTGATTTGGGCTCAGGTCATGATCTCACAGTTTGTGAGCCTGCGGTGGGCACTGCGTGGACAGTACGAAACCCACTTGGGATTCTCAATCTCTCTCTCTCTCTCTCTCTGTCTCTCCCCATCCCTCCCCCTCTCTCTCCTCCGCCTGCTTAAGTACACTCTAAAAATAAACATTAAAAAAAAGGGAAAAATCCATTTAGAAAAATTAAAGGAACATGAGATTAATAAAATCTGAGTTTGCCTCAAATAATTAGCTAGCTTCAAGGAAGTTTAAGATTTTGGGGGGATGATGGTGAGGAAGGAGCTTTTGGGGGAGGAGACAGAAGGAGGAACCTGAGAAAAGAGGAAGCTGAAAAAAGGAAGAATTTACCTGTGGCTCTGAGACCAGGTCTTTTCTGGAATCCTATCCCTAGCACTAGACAGTAAGATTTTTCAAAGGCAAGTATCATGTTTGAAACCTACCACAGGATACACAGTAGATGCTTGATAAATGTTTTATAAATGTCGAAGCCAGTATCTTTTTTAACGGTGTTCAAGGAAGTCAGTTATAAGAAAGGAGGTAATCTGGTTTGATTCGCGATGTCAGATATACTGCTAAGCTATACTAAGAAGAAAACTGTTTATTAGAAAACTTGATTTTTATTTACATGAATTTCTAATATTGAATTAAACACTTAGGTAAAAGCAGATAAATAATGACAACGAAAAAAGTGGAATCCAAAAACAGTCCTGCGCGCAGAAAGCTCAGCACTTACAGAAGGGTGCCCAGGCTTAGCCTGTCCACCTAACGTAACAAATGGATGGAAAAGCTGCAGCCTCCTGCAGAAAAGCAGGAGATTCTCCTTATGCCTACCTCTCCTCCCAAAAAGATTGTTTTCTTTTCTTTTCTAAATATTTTTTTAACATGTATTCACTTTTGAGAGACAGACAAAAAGTAGGAGAGGGGCAGAGAAAGAGGGAGACACAGAATCCAAAACAGGCCCCAGGTTCTGAGCTGTCAGCACAGAGCCCGATGTGGGGCTCAAACTCATGAACTGTGAGATCATGACCTGAGCCCGAAGTCAGATGCTTAACTGACTGAGCCACCCCGGTGCCCCAAGATTCTGTTTTCTTTAAAACAGCCTCCTCAGCATGGGACTCCTGGAATGCTTTTTAAAATTATTTTTTTAAGTTTCTCAGTTCTCCTAAATTAACTTTTGACAGTTCCTGGGATTCTCAAGATGATCATTTAACACCTCATTAACAAGTCTATTATAGGAATTAATTCAAATGAGCCCAAACTAATTTTAATTAAACCTCAATCTGCCCAAGGTATTCCTTTTTTCTCCTATACAATAACCGCCTACATAGGCTCAGTTCTTTCAAAACTAAGAAGTACAAAAAGTGCAGTTTTCCGGAAAATTACTTGTCATCGTTTTTTAAATTTACCTAGTAAAATGTACCTATCTATTTAATTTGTTCCATGATTTGGCCATTTCGTTTAACATTCATCTACTTAAGCAATACACTTTAAGAACCCACTCATTTTCTAATAGTTATGGATGTGTGCATTCATTCATTCAGCAAATTTATCAAAAGGCTACTACTAGATGCCAGACACTAAGCTGGGTGCTACGCATGTTATTAACTACATCTCTAGCCAGAAATAAAATACAGCCAAGCACAGCTCCAGAAAATGAAAAAGCACAATTTTAGTTGCTTTTGGTCAGTCATGTTTTGCCTGGACTCATGAATAGATCTTACAGCTAAATTTCCATTACTGGAGGTGTGCTAAGTAAAAGTTAGAATTTCAAATGTCTGGCGGAATCTGTCAGAATTTCCTAGCTGTCAGTTTTTCTAGCTGGCCTGTTCTAACTCCGTGTGTCCACTCAAAGCACGAGCCCCCCTCCTCCCCGCACACTTCCCACCCACTCTTCTCTGGCTTCGGTTCAACAGCTCCTCATCAATCCAGTCACATGACCCTCTCTTCTTTGGGAAAAGGAGAGGAACTGGAAGGAGAAAGGGGGAGAAAGGGGGAGAAAGGGGGAGAAAGGGGGAGAAAGGGGGAGAAAGGGGGAGAAAGGGGGAGAAAGGGGGAGAAAGGGGGAGAAAGGGAAGGAGGGAAGGAGGGAGGGAGAGGAGGGCTTACAAAGTAGGGGAGTGGGTGGATCTCAACCTCCCCTGCGCCATTGCGGCTTCTCTGAAGGCTCCACACTCTTATCACCACAGAGCAATACATCTTCCCACAAAAAAGATGAGAACATTTCTTAACAATCAACCATGTAATATCTGTGTATATGTTTAAGCCTTACTTTCATATTTTAGGCAGGATTTATTTCCATGTAGGTTATCCATGTAGTCTGGCATCTGATAACAAAACAGTTGTACTCACAAAAGTGACATACACATAGGATAAAAGTCTAGTAGTACCGAATATTAAATACAAAGTACAGAAGTGCCCCCTGCCCACCTCCAACCAGCCACCTCCATTCCCATCCCAGGAAGCGGGGCCGGGTTCTCCATCCAGCTTGTTGGCAGCTAGCACCACAGTGCTGATTAACACACTCACACCCCTGCTTCTGTTCCAGCAGCGCTGCAGGGTGGTGGTGGTGGTGGTGGTGGTGGTGGTGGTGGCGGCGGCGTGCCAAGACAGCCGTGCTTCCGCTACTAATCACCGCCCAGTTTTGTCGTATGACTGTTTTTAATTCTAGTGGCCAGCACCGTCATAAATTTGAAGACGATTCCTTTACTTTAAAATACTTTATTAACTTAAAATAGTATTTACTGACTCTCCACCAAGTACATAACAGAAGCTGATACACCTTCATGTCCCTCACCTTCCTTTACCCCTTTCGACACCTCCTGTCTTCCGTCTGCTACTGTTTACAATGCCGAGGTTTTTGTTATTTACATTTGGTTTATAACCACTGCTAAACTTTCCATCCTTTACCTGTAACTGATCCTATAAACTAGAAATTAATTAAGAGCAATAATATTATGATTATTTCACCACACTTGTGTGAAACAAAAGAAAGTCTTCCAAGTGTCAAAACTAAGTGATTTTTTTTAACACCCAACAATTCAAGTCACATTTTAGTTTTGATTTCATCTTTTTTTCTTAATTGTTTTTAATGTTTATTTGTGAGAGAGACAGAGCATGAACAGGGGAAGGGCAGGGAGAGAGGGAGACACAGAATCTGAAGCAGGCTCCAGGTTCTGAGCTGTCAGCACAGAGCCCAATGTGGGGCTCGAACTCACGAACTGCAAGATCATGACCTGAGCCAAAGTCGGACACTTAACCGACTGAGCCACCCAGACACCCAATTTCATCTTAAATGAAGAAGAGTTGTTCACTATTTCATAGCTCCTCATATTATCATTATTTTTTTTAAGTTTATTTATTTTGAGAGAGAGAGTGAGCATGCTCGTGAGCAGGGAAGGGGCAGAGAGAGAGGGAGAGAGAATCCCAAGCAGGCGCCATGCTGTCAATGAAGAGCCCAACACAGGGCTCGATCTCACAAACCACCATGAGATCATGACCTGAGCCGAAATCAAGAGTCAGAAGCTTAACCAACTGAGCCACACAGGCACCCCCATGTTATCATTATGAAACAACTATTTCAGATCCACTAACTCTGGCTTTGGGGAGGGGCAGGGAGAAAAATCATACTAAGCACATAACTGGAGAGAGAACAGTAGCTCCTGTGAAAACAACGAGTGCCGTAAATCCCACATTCTGACGCAGGTCATATCTTTGCTTAGAATAGATGTTCAGGGACAACCCTAAAGCTCAACTAGAATATTTAATGACAAACAAGTATTTATATTATAATCCAAGTCTTATCTGTTTTACAGTTACCTATAAATCCTATTTATATGAAACTAGGTTCAGTGTCTCTATCCTAATCTAATTCATAACATTTCTCCAACAATTCTTAGGCTCCATTTCTTTATCACTGATGAGATACACCTGCCAGTGAGAATGGAGCAAATGTTTCTCAGGCTCAGAAAGCCAGCTTACAAATGGTTGCTACGTTACAAGTGGACCTGGTTAGGGACAGCAAAGGTCAAATCACCTGTATCATCAAAGTTTGAGGATTTATCCCACTAAGGGAAAATCAGTAACAACATCAAATCAAAGATACATTTATATTTTAAAAACCAAATTATTAAACTTAAGTCTCTTGTATGTTTCTTCCTAAATCCTATAATTCTAGGAACATTGGTCAGTATACATACATGAGGTTTCAATGCAGGAATAATACTATATGAGTGAATGAATGATCTTTTCCTCTTAGGTGCATAGCTTTATCAAGTCCTCAGCATTTAAGAGCACAAAGAATATAAGGGACTAAATCGTAGGTCATTAACTCTTAATAATGCCTCTCTTCAAGGCACCAAAGTATTCATTTAATCATCCCCCAAGTATTTACTGCATGCTTACTATGTGCCAAACACAGTTCTAAACAGAAAGAATCAAATGAACAGGAAGGCCAAAACTCCATGATTTTGTGGAGTTTATATTCTACTTTGGGAAGATATAGGTAACAATTATGAGAATAATCAAGTCAAACAATTATTGACTCTAAGTTCCTGATACAGGCACTATTTAAGGTGCGACGGAGGAACAAGACAAGGATCTTAACAGGGGAGGTGACATACATACAGAAACATTACAGCCAAGGGTTAGGGAACTTCAATACATTATACAGTGAAATCTCCACACTACTGGTCTAGCTCCAGCACCTGACCAACAAGCTTTTCAAGTTACTACCCAGTAATACTGCCATAACTGAACGTTCATTTTTGGAAAAGTTTCTGTCTTTCTATAACAGCATTATTCTATGACAGTTCATCCTTGTATTATCAAAAATATTAGCTAAAGGGAAAAAATAAGTGTGAATACTAACACAGGACTCAGAAACTTAATTCATCTGAGACAAAACCAAAAATTATTAGACTCGCTGAATATGACAATAATAAACTTTATATGCTCATTGGAATTGTACTGTAGCTACACAATCAGTTATGAAGAAAAAAACCCAAAAGCAAGTAACATAAAATACTTTAAAATACTTAAAACAGTCAAAATTACAATGAAAAGGTAAAGTTTAGAGATTTCATCACATATTTGGTGTTTTAGGACTGGACACCAATTTTAACATCTAGCAGTTAAGTCTACGAACTGACTTACATACACACTTTAGACAAAACACTGTGTTCAAACATTAAACACCAACCCTGTGAGACAAAATTATAAGTCTGTGATACTATAAAGTTGTGAAAAAAGGCTTTTGAGAGAAAAAGGGTATTAGCACAAAGGTGTTGTAAAAGAGCCTTTCAGTTGGCCCTGAAAAATGAACAGAATTTGGGGGATAGGAGGATAAGCATTCCGGCAGAGGGACCAAGCTGGTTTAAATAAGGATATGTGAGAGGATACAGAAAAAGATGGGTTAAGCTACTGTTAAATGTAGATGACCTTGAGCATCGTATAAATTATTTGGACTTTATTCTGCGAGCAACTAGTAGATACTGAAGACTGCTATTTTCTATTTCTGCATCTTTAAGCAGATGCTGACAAACAGCTGTCTGTTAGGAAGAGCAACAGGTGGCTGTGTTCAGGAAAGACTGCAGCAAGAAAAAGGCAGTTATAGACTGGGGCAATAGTTTGGGCAATAGGTAATCAGGGCCTGAAATAGAAATGTGGCAATGGGAGTAAGCAGAAGTGAGAGGCAGAATCAACAAAATCTGACTTAGATATGGGGGAAGTTGACCAAGATTTCAGGCCTGAATAACCTGAAGATAGAAAACCGCAGTGTAACTTCTGTGCTGTTCCTGTTCAAGATGCATTCCTGAGTCTTAATCATGAGGAAAACACTGGGTGAACCCAAACTGAGGAATATTCTATAGCATAAGTGGCCTGTAATCGTTCGTGGTGTCAAAGTCATGGAAGTCAAAGAAAGAGTGGGAACTGTGGCGGCAGAAGACTAGAGACGGGGACCATTAAATGCAACACGTGATTCTGAACCACACCTGCATCACTCGGACGGACACTGGCCAAACTTAAAAGGGGTCTGTGGAATAGACAGTAATAACGTTTCAGTATTAGTTACTGAAATAACATCATGCCATACTGTTTAGTTAATTGTTAACTGTTTCAGTGTCAATTTCTGGCTTTGTATGGTTGTATTGTGGTTATGAAGGAAAATGTAGGAAGTACTCACTAAAGCATATGGGATGATGAAGCTTCTCATCAGCAGCTTGTTTTCAACTGGTTCAGGAAAAAAAAGTCTTTTGTGCTTTATTTCCAACTTTTCTGTGTGATTGTTTTAAATAAGAAAATGATTTAAAAATACTATGCTCAGAAATACTGACTCTACCATATGGCTATAGCTAGCTCTACATCATGGAATTTTGAAATATTTGAATAATATTTCAAATTATTGTGATTTTTTTCCCACAGTTTTTAGTTGTCTTCCCCTGCCCCAGTCTCTTAAAGCCAACAGGAAAAGCCAAGAACACGGAGCAAGATTAGAACGCTCAAATTTCACATCCAGATGGCCAACCGACACACTCATCATCACTCATCATCAGGGAAATACAAATCAAAACCACAATGAGATACCACCTCACTCCTGTCAGAATGGCTAACATTATCAACTCAGGCAACAACAGATGTTGGTGAGAATGTGGAGAAAGAGGATCTCTTTTGCACTGCTGGTGGGATTGCAAGTTGGTGCCGCCACTCTGGAAAACAGTATGGAGGTTCCTCAAAAAACTAAAAATAGAACTACCCTATGACCCAGCAATTGCACTACTAGGTATTTATCCAAGGGATACAGGCATGCTATTTCAAAGGGGCACGTGCACCCCAGTGTTTATAGCAGCACTATCAACAATAGCCAAAGTATGGAAAGAGCCCAAATGTCCATCAATGGATGAATGGATAAAGAAGATGTGGTATATACACACAATGGAGTATTACTTGGCAATCAAAAAGAATGAAATCTTGCCATTTGCAGCTACGTGGATGGAACTAAAGGGTATTATGCTAAGCGAAATCAGTCAGAGAAAGACAAATCTCATATGACTTCACTCATATGAGGACTTTAAGATACAAAACAGACAAACATAAGGGAAGGGAAGCAAAAATAAGATAAAAACAGGGAGGGGGACAAAACATAAGAGACTCTTAAAATGGAGAACAAACAGAGGGTTACTGGAGGAGTTGTTGGGGGGGGGGGATGGCCTAAATGGGTAAGGGGCATTAAGGAATCTACTCCTGAAATCACTGTTGCACTATATCCTAACTAACTTAGAGGTAAATTAAAAAGAAAAAAAATGCTCAAATTTCTCCCTACATTTTCTATTTTCTTCCAGAAGCTGCAAAGTTTCCAAAAATGAAACCTGCACACTTAAAAATAAAAGACATAAGAAAGATGATCTTTGTATCGCAACAAGAAACTTGTGCTGCAAATCAACAGGGGTCCATACTTGGCCAGGAAAGAAGAAAATAAAAACTACCTTAGCACAGGTAATACATGAACTTCCTAAATCAGTCTCAAAATTGACATTCTGAATAAAAGCCTCAAATTTATGACCACATATAAAATGCTAAAAACTCGAATAATAGATTATCTTAAAGAAAAGATACATAATCAGGGTGCCTGGGTGGCTCAGTTGGTTGAGTGTCTGACCGGCTCAGGTCATGATCTCATGGTCCGTGAGTTCGAGCCCCGCATCGGGCTCTGTGCTGACAGTTCAGAGCCTAGAGCCTGCTTCAGATTCTGTGTCTCCCTCTCTCTGCCCCTCCCCCACTCATGCTCTGTCTCTCTCTCTCTCTGTCAAAAATAAACTTTAAAAAAAAAAGAAAGAAAAGATATATAATAAATTCATGATCTTAAAAACAGAAAACTAAAACACATCTATCAAATACAGCATGTTCAGAAAAGTGAATCTGAGTGCCAAATAGGGTAGAGTGTGTGGTAATAAGGGTAGATTCAATTATATGGCACTGCAAGTGGTCAAGTGTAAACACAAAAACAAAACAAACAAAAAAATCCCATGCTAATAACTGCAGCTTATTTAAAGCATCTAGCTATAATTCTTTGAATTATCTGAAACTGACATGAGAGAGAGAGAGAGAGAGAGAGAGAGAGAAAGAAAGAAAAAGAAAGAAAGAAAGAAAGAAAGAAAGAAAGAAAGAAAGAAAGAAAGAAAGAAAGAAAGAAAAGAAAAAGGAAGGGAGGGAGGAAGGAAGAAGAGAGAGAAAGAGGGAAAGAGAGAAAGGAAGGAAGGAAGGAAGGAAGGGAGGGAGGGAGGGAGGGAGGGAGGGAATCAAGTTCCCAGTGACTTCACTGCCTTCAGCCCCACCTGCAACAGAACTCCATTGGGTTAGCATCCTGTTTGAAGTGGTCCTACAGCAAGGACTATTTATGGTGAAATAACTTTACACAACACAGAGATTGAAAATGTGCAAGTAAACAGAAACTGTCATATCTTATAAAAAGGAGAAAATAGTATGTCAAAAATGAACTTATTCAAAATAATGCTTGATATTTTATATCCAATAACAGAAATCAGAAAATTAGAGGGTAAGGCATGAAAAGAAAGAAAGCCAGCTTCTTAGTCCAACATTCCCTAAAACTAAAATCAAAGTCAGGACCAAGCACTTACATTACGTGACCTTTTCTCCCTCCTTCCTATACAGAAATTAAACATGAGATATCTGACACAAGGTAGAGAAAAGGCTCTTCACTTTGCAAGTTCACTGTCATGATGTAAAAGTGTCTCCAGCTCACTTATGGGTTATCTTTAGCTCTCCCCATTTCCAATTCACAGCACTGTGGAAATTCAATGAAAGAAATACTGGTGCAGCTCTTATGTAAATCTGATTCCTTCCAGATAAACTTCTTCAACATATAAAAAGTGAAAAACAGTACAATATTAAAATGCATGGTTCTAGAAAGCCTAGATAACCCAAGATGAAACTGAAAAATGCCCCTAAAATAAGCCATGCACATACATATATAACCATAAAGACATACTACAAATTAATACAAAACAGAAGAAAGCAATAAACACTTACAGAAGATATATTTGACTCAGACTAAAGAAAAGATTGTTTAAGGCACAAAAACATTGTCCACATGGGAAAAGAATCATAAATTCTATCACATTAAGAATGAAAACTTTTGTGAAAGTTTTGTGAAATTATTAACAAGATTTAAAGAAAAGCCATGTCTCTCAGGTTGAGAGACAATAGTGGTAAAGAATTATTATCCAGAATACATGAAGAACTCTTAAAAATACCCATCTAAACAAACAGCCAGGGGCGCCTGGGTGGCTCAGTAACTCTTGATCTCAGCTCAGGTTTTGATCTCAGGGTTGTAAGTTCAAGCCCCACCTTGGGCTCCACACTGGGCGTGGAACCTACTTAAGAAAATAACAAAAACAAACAAACAAAAACCCTCAGCCAATGGGACAAATGATCAGGAAAATAGAAATAAAAACTACAATGAGATTCTGTTTCACGCAGATCCTATGTGCAGGATTAAAGGGACTGACAGTATCTACAAAGACAAGGAAATGGGCACATGATAACTTTCATATACTAGAATGGGAGACTGAACTGCTGTAAGGACTTCTGAAAGAATTTGGCAGCCTCTGAGGATGTCCACCAATATCACTGCAAGATAAAGAATCTCGGCCACACTGTTGCTGCAGCACCATGTAACAACAGCGAAAAAGAGCTGACAACCTAAATGTCCATCAATAGAGCGATGAACACAGAAGCTGTGGTAATACTGCGTGGAACATTTAACGGCAAAAACAAATGAATGAGAACCTCACACTCAACAGAAATAATGCAAACAATATTAAGCAAACAAAATAAATGGCAGAAAAACTTCCCTCATATGACCAACTTATGTAACATTTAAAAACAGAAAATACCATAGACAGTCCTCACTACTGGAATCCAGTCTGTTCCTAAGTGTGTCACACTGTGAATTTTCAGGCGGCAGAGTCTGTATATTACATCATTCAAAAATAAGAAAAATTACATGTTCCTGGCTCATCCAAAGCTCCAAACTGAAACAGTCTTCAATATCTACATAACAGCCTACCAAGAATTTCTATAAAATAGAAGGCACCTAAAATACCAATGACCTATTTTAACCCTCAAACAACTGAAGTACTCTAGCATGCATCATTCAGTGATGCTGCCCAGTACGGAGTCTATTATATTTCTACTTAGGCATTCACTCGTCTCCATGAGCATGAACACTCCCACGTTTTCTTCAAATGCAGGGACATCCATGGGCCTCTTGTGCTCACCTATTTCCTTCATAGGCTTTCCTGCATATCACAGGACATTTTCATTAGTAATACAGGGAAGGTAAGAGATATTGCACAACACATTTTACAACACAAGTGGACAAGGGACCGGGTCCTATCAGGAAAAGAGGAGAAATACAACTGAAGTGCACTCCACAGCTTCTTCCCCAGACTTGTGCACAAGTGAAAACATCTTTGATGGTGTGCACATGATGGGGGTTTTGATTCAGACAGTTAAATTCCATAAGCATTTCTGGAAGTCATCACAGCAAAGAGTGAGCCTTCAAACAGTGGGGGATACTTACATTACATGGATATGGTCATAGTAAAAGCATAAAAGTACAGAAAGATAATTTCAGAATAGTGGTTATCTCTGGGGAATGGGTGAGAGAAACAGAAACAAGAAGGGACATTACAGGGAGTTTTAGCTATCTTTTTCTTTTTAAAAAGTGGATAAATGGGGTGAGATATTAACATCATTAAAATATTAGATCATGGGTACATTATTTTCTGTACCTTTTCATCAAATCTGAAGGACCAATAACATTTTTTTTAATGCTTATTTATTCTTGAGAGAGAGAGAGAAGAATAGAGACAGAGCACAAGCAGGGGAGGGACAGAGAGAGAGGGAGAGACAGAATCCGAAGCAGGCTCCAGGATCGAAGCTGTCAGCACACAGCCCGATGCAGGGCTCAAACCCATGAACCATGAGATCATGACCTGAGCCAAAGTCAAACACTTAGCCAGCTGAGCCACCCAGGTGCCCCTGAAGGACCAATAACATTTTTAACCTACCTGAAGCATGCCAGAAGCCTGCCAACATTAGTGAGGCCACAGATTCATAAGAATCTGAACTCAATACTAGACAAGAATCTGAATTTGATACTAGGGCAAGAGAACCAGTGTGTCTGTTTTTTTTTTGTGTCACCCTAATACCCTTAACAAGACAAGTGTGCCTCCTATCAGAACTGCCATCCTCCACACCTCACCTGCAACCCCTCTACCCGTACTATTATGCTCAGGCCACAGTGGACTCCTTGGTCTTCCTGACCACAGAGTTGCCTCCATCTCTAGGCCCTTTTATCCCTGGATTTTTCAGGGCCAAATCCTCACTTCTCTCAAATTCTTGCTAAAATCTTGCCTTCTCAATGACAGCTTTATTTAAAATTGCAAACTGGGTCCCTCAAAACTTCTCTACTTATTCTCCGGAGTACTCACCATTTTCTAGCATACTCCATAATCTGTTTCCCTCACTAGAAACCCCATTAGGCAAAAATTTGGGGGTGTTTCATTCTTGATGAATCACGAGTGCCTGGAAACAGCACCTAGCACACAGCAAGCGCTCAAATATTTGGTAAAATAGTAAAACTTCAATTTTTCTGTTATAGTACTCTCCAAGACTAACACAACAAGCCACTGTCCTCTGCATCTCCAATACTGCCCAAGTATATACTCCACTCAAATGATCTGCTTGTAAGCCCATTTCCTGTGGATTGTGATTCACAGAGCCTAACACATAGTGAGATACTCAGTGTTTGTAAAATGAATGAAATTCAATGTCTCGAACATAAGAGATTAAGTTTCACTCAGGGCAGGCGACTTCTATTATAAAATCACACTCAGGCAATTACTTGCAAAAACCTCTTTTTAAAAATCACTTTAAGGCATAGTCAAAGGGCTGCTGCTTGAGTCACACTTTTTTCCTTCTGCAAGGACAACGAAAAGATGCATTCAGTGATACCATAAAAATAAACATTACCTTACACACTCAAATCTAAAAGAAATCAGGTCATATTTAATTAAGACTGGGTAGCTGGATTTAAGAGATACGGAATTTATCTCTACTTTTGGTTTCATTTTTATTATCCTCTATTTTGGCAGAGAAATAATGTAACCAAAAGAAGTTTGTCACTACTAATTAAAAGTTTTAGAGAGTAATTTTTAAAATGTATAAAAGCTGGTAGTGGCAAGTTGTAAAAATGGCCACAAACTCTTGGACCCACTTCCCTTTTGAGACAGTGTCTGATTTCCCCGCCCTGCAATCTGGACTGGCCTTAGTGACCTGCTTGTTAACAACAAATCAGAAAAGGTCATGGGGTTACAGCACATCCTTTGGAAACGCCTGCTCTGAAGCATCCCTCTGGATTCCCAGTCACCGTGCGATAAGGAGCCCAGCCTCGCGGGGAGGGAATGTGAAGGTGCTCTGGTCAACAGCCTCAGCTGAGCCCAGAATTCAAGACACTTGGGCCCAAGTGACATGGGAGGGAAGAAGCCTCCAGATGATCCCAGCCCCCAGCCATCTGAGTCTTCCCCAGCCGTTTGGGTCTTCCAAGCTCATGCCTTGGATATTACAGAGCAAAGACAAGCCATCCTGCTGTGCCCTGACCGAATTCCTGACCTGCAGAATCTGTGAGCATAATAAGACGGCTCTTATTTCACACCACTACGCATAGGGGGTGGTTAGAGAGGCGAGAAATAAACTGGAAAATGAGTGCTAACCCAACGTCTGTCTATAGCTAATTACCATATTTCATTTTCTCACCGCCAGCAGAGCCTAGATTTCATTATTTGGTATGCATAAGTCATCTATCCAGAGGTCACACATCACACAGATCCATGCTCTAGGACAGGGCAAAAAAATTATCCAAAATTAACTTTGATAGCTGTTGGCCTTTCATTGCAGTCACCTCAGTCCATATACTGGATCAGTAAGGTTGATGGCACCTATGTGAAGGAGGTAGATCACTGCTAGCTATATATGTATATCTCAGATCAGAACACGCTAATTAACACCATAAAGGAAGGGGAGGAGATAACATAGATACTGTTAACAGGGGGTTACTCACAAGGCTCCATACTATGTTCACAATATGAATGAAGTATTTCCTTCCCCAAGGAATGAATTCATGAAACTGAAAATGACCAACACTTTCAAAATCCATTTCCAAAAATCTCTTACTAGAGATAATAAGGATATATCACAGATGAGAAAAAATATTAAGGTAAAATTCTGATTTAAGAAAACAGGCTTACATTAATCAAAATCAGACATACTCCTTCCTTCCTCTTCAGTGCAAACCAAATAAGTCTTACCATAAAATATTATATAAATGAAGACAGTTCAAGGCTGATAATGCAGGATCTTTTACAAGAATAAGACTCATTTTAGATGCACTTAAAAAAGCAACAACCAAAACTAATGTATGTCTCAAAACTAACAATGGAAATAGTTCAGAAGTGAAAAAAACAAAACAAAAATTCCAATTGTTCTACATTTTCTGCAGTCAATACTGCCCTCTAGTGATGCAGAATAAAAGCCAAATAGAAAGTACCACATTTTATTTATTGTTCATTTTAGTATGTTTATGTCAGGGCACCTAGCTTGGACTACAAATCCCACCAAAGACAGAATAAACAAATCCAGGATGACTTTTATTATCCGCTCTTAAATTAGAAACTCTTTTAAAAGGCACTGAATCAAGGACACTAATATATGCAAACAGCAGACTTTAAATACATTGGGAACAGATTCTCACTACACACAGTGAGTTACATCTTCATATAAAACTGTACAATTTGAGAAAGACTCTGGGGCTCATTACCTAAGACTTATGAAGATAGGTAGGATCGTAAGATTAAAGTGTCACCATCTGTAGACAAGAAAATTCAACTGGAAGCAAGCCAGGCTAGTTGTCATGGCATATGTGTACCAAACACACTGAAGAGTGCCCATAGCAACCAAGGCCTCACACATCTGCCAGTTCTGCCCATTAGTAGACCTGGCTCTTCATTTGAGGAAAAAAGTTCAAGAAAAGAGCATGTTTGGTTGCTAAGCATTTACCGAACATAGGAAATTTTCCAAGAAAACAGACTTACCGAGGGTAGTGCCATCCTGCCCCATGATGCACTTCATAGAGGTGACAATCTGCTCCACAACAGGCGGTGACAGCGACGTGGCATACACTGCACTATGGGAATGTGTTCGCAGATAGTCTATCAGCTCCTGCGGAGTTCACAGAAGCAAGTCATTAGAGGTAAAGCTTGAATCCTCGGGCGATGGCACTGCCTTCCTTCCAGGTGAAAGCACTCTTCCTCCCTTCAAGAGCATGGGGATGGGGACACTAATCTGAGATGCAAGATCAACCAGCATCAACGGTCAAAGGACACCACCAGCAACAACTGCATCTGACACATGGCAACAGCCTCAGGCTTTGTTTTGTTTGTTAAATGTGCCACAACATGAAAGAAAGAAAAACTAGTTTTAAAGAAGCCCTCTAAATTTGGAGACCATACCACTTAATGTTATAAACGTATCTGCAATGCTGTGTTAATAAACAAGGCGTATGGATTCCTTTTACATACAGTAATTTCCTTTTTTTTTTTTTTAAGTTTATTTATTTATTTTGAGAACACACGCAGGGGAGGGGCAGAGAGAGAGGGACAGAGAGAGAATTCCAAGCAGGCTCCACACTGTCAGCGACTTGGGGCTCAATCTCACAAACCACGAGATCATGACCCGAGCCGAAACCAAGATTCAGACACTTAACCAAATGAGCCACCTGGGCACCCCACAATAATTTACTTTTAAGTATTACAAAAAATATCATCTACATGCTACCCTATGTCTGCTAAGCCCATCCTTACACTTCTGAGTAAGAGTAAGACCGTTCTCTAGCATCAATTTTAAAGGTATTAAATATCCTCTAGGGGCGCCTGGGTGGCTCAGTTGGTTAAGTGTCCGACTTCACCTCAGGTCATAATCTCATGGTTCCTCAGTTCAAGCACCCCACCAGGCTCTCTGCTGTCAGAGCAGAGCCTGCCTCAGATCCTCTCTGTCCCCTTGTCTCTCTGCCCCCCCAAACATTAAAAAATCTAAATATCCTCCAGATACACAGATTTATAAAACAATATAAATATGGCAGAATAGAAATTCACTGGGTCTTTCATGAGAACATGGAAAGCCATCTCACTGAGTGAAGAAAAACTTTGTATGCCAGTTACAAGGAGTCCAAAACAATGAGGTCTATGTCCCTATTCTCTCCTTTTAACTTCACTAAATCTTTAAATAAAATGTGCAAAGTAGCTCATGTATCAGAACCCAAAAAGGACACACAGAAAAGGACTACAAAAATAGTGTATCACTTCAAAAACACTAAAAACTATTCAGAACCCACAAAAGCAAAGATATACCATACCTAAATGATCTCCCAGAGTATGATTTCAAGTCCTTTGGTTTGGCAATAAATCTTAGCAATCAAACTCTCCAAAGTGAGCCTGGTTCCATTAACAAAAATTTGAGGTAAAACTCTATCAACCTTGACTAAAACCACTAATAATGAGTTTTCTCTAAAAGGCAATCAATTATTAAGAGAAAGTCCATGCTTTAAGCCTCCCAATGTCAAGGTTTAAAAAGGAATTAGAGATATGTATGAGCTCCTACCACATACCTCATACAAATACTAACAAATGATGTGTTTTTTTCTAATACCATGGAGAGTTTTTTTAAATAACAGTTTTACCGAGATGGAATTAACTTTTCTAAAGTATACAATTCAGGTGCTTTCAGTATACTCATAGAGCTGTGCGACTTTCATCACTATCTAATCTTGTTTTATTTATTTTTTTAAAGTAGGCTCTATGCCCAGCATGGGGCTTGAACTCATGACCCTGAGATCAAGAATCACATACTCTACCAACTGAGCGAGCCAGGCCCTACTATCTAATTTTAGGACATTTTATTACCTCAGAAAGAAACCTCATACCCATCAGCAATCACTTGCCGCTTCTCCCATCCCCTCAGCCCTTGGCAACCACGAACCTACATTCTGTCTCTGAATTGGCCTGCTCTGGATATATCATATAAAAGCAATAATACAATGTGACCTTTGTGACTGACTTCTTTAAGTTCATGTAAACTGACTAACGTGAACTTTCAAATTCATCCATGTTGTAACATGGACGTACATTATTTTTTCAACCCTTACTATACAATCTTATAAACTAGGCATATTTATCTCTGTTTTTAGTGATAAGGAAATAGGAAGGTTAAATGCTTTGCCCAAGGTCTCACAAAGTTAGGGAAATATTCAAACCTAGGCCTCCGTCTCATGATTCAGCCATTTCCATCACACCGCATTGATTCTCAAAAGCCTCAGAGTTCATTACATAATTTTTAAATTGAAAAATACAATGCCTTGTAGTACACCAGAGCAGGCAAAATAATCTTTTTCTTCCTGTCTCTATGCTCACCCAAGATGCATTTGAGGTCAAGGGGAGGGAAACTGGTCTTCTATTCCCACTGGCTCTCATTATAACTCTACTTTTGAAACTGTGGGCACAACTCAAACCCAGTAGAAGACTGTGGCAAACAGGCAGCACCACTGTGTGTTCTCTCATACAAGAGGGTGTTCTGTATCTCAGACCAGTGTGTAGTTTAGAGCGAAGCTCAAATAAGAAAACAACAAACAATGAACAGAACTCGCCTTTAGTTTATCAGTCACTCCCTAAGCTGAACTGTGAAGCCCAAAGGCACTGTGAGCCTAAGCCACAAACAAATTCAGGGTCTCCACATCGGGGTTCCAGATTCTTATCTGTCACAAGTGAGTTACCAAGTCTAATCACCAGTCCCTTTATCCTCAATTGCTCAATTCACATGGCCCATTTACCTTCTTGCCTCCAATGTATCCTCCAGAAGCACCAAAACTCTTTGTGAATGTTCCCATCATAACGTCCACATCCTCAGGATCCAGGCCAAAGTAATCTACCACCCCTCGACCTGTAGGGCCCAGAGCCCCAATGCTGTGAGCTTCATCTAGATACAAGTATGCCTTGTATTTCTTCTTAAGAGCAATCACTTCAGGAAGGCGAACAATAGATCCCTCCATGCTGGCAAGACAGGAGAAAATACATACAGAGACTTCTTAACTCAAAATTAGGGGCTGGTCTGTCAACTTACTGTTATTATTAATTTTTTCAGTTTATTGCTTTTTTAAAATAGTTTGACAACTCTGCCTGTGATTTTAATTTTTTTTTTTTAACGTTTATTTATTTATTTTTTTTTTTTTGAGACAGAGAGACAGAGCATGAACGGGGGAGGGTCAGAGAGAGGGAGACACAGAATCCGAAACAGGATCCAGGCTCTGAGCTGTCAGCACAGAGCCCGACGCGGGGCTTGAACTCATGGACCGTGAGATCACGACCTGAGCCGAAGTCGGACGCTTAACCGACTGAGCCACCCAGGCGCCCCTCTGCCTGTGATTTTAAACTAGCAAAGTTAGGTGATGCCATGGCCAGGCAGATGTCTGGGGGAAAGGAGAGTGGATCTTTTAAAACAAGCGTCAGAACAGAACTGATCTTAATTTACCACAGATGGATAAAGGTCACCAGATTCTTCCAATGCTTGTAATTACAGGCAACATTAGATTTTGTATTACGTTGCATGTGTAATTAAAATAACAGAATAAAATGAAATAAAAGAATTAAAAAAAATAGGACGTAAGAAAGTAAGCGCGAGGACTGCAAATAAACCAGAATAAAATCTTTCTTCAAATGAAATGATGTATGATTTGTTTTGACATATTAGAAAATATATTCCAATTCTTGGCCCTCTGTATAAATTCCCTCTATAAACAGCAGAAAAAGGACCCCAACAGAGGGGTGATCTGGAGACTATAAAGCACAACAGAAAGAATAAAGAAAAGCCAGAGAAAAAGACTTCTGTTCTAGTGCAAACTCTGCTTCCAGGTTTTTGTGTTTTTTTTTAACATTTATTTATTTTTGAGACAGAGAGAGACTGAGCATGAATGGAGGAGGGCCAGAGAGAGAGGGAGACATGGAATCTGAAGCAGGCTCCAGGCTCTGAGCTGTCAGCACAGAGCCCGACGCGGGGCTGGAACTCACAGAGCGCGAGATCATGACCTGAGCCGAAGTCGGAAGCTTAACCGACTGAGCCACCCAGGCGCCCCTGCTTCCAGGTATTTTAACAAATCATAAACATTGTTTCCTTAGTTTCCAGAGGGGTCTATATTACCATTCCCTTCTGCTTAAAAATTCTGTAACTTCATGGAGCCAAATCAGAAAAGATAAGAATAGGAAAGTAGGATTACCTATATATTCCCTCCACAAGGATTAGAATTTTCTTCCAGGGCCTTCGAGTCCGAGGCTGACCATAAACAATGGCATCTTTCAGCAGCTTCTCTAGGCTTTGCATATCTACATCACACAAAAAAGAATTTCAGCACAAAGTACCTTCCTCTTTCTGAACTTTATTTCAGAAATGCAAATACGCATTTCTTATTCAGGAAGGGTGTCTCAAATAGCAAAGGACATTAACTTATGGAATCAGAACTGAGCAGAAAAAGGCAAAATGGGTGAGCTACCTCTAGCTTGAATGACAATCTGAAATGTAATAAATGTTCAAAACCATAAAAACTCCACCAAATAACTGTGGCATAGGTGATTCAGAGTTGGTTAGCGTGCTTGTGAAATGGCTCATGTTTCATGTTAAATACCTGACCATTCAGTTAGCTTTTTTTTTTGTATTCGTAGAATCAACTGTATCTTTAATCCTAGTGAGTCATTCAGAAATACACACATAAAAGACTGAGCAAGAAAGTGCAAATAAACTATTAAAAATACATACACCTCTTAAAAAGCAAATAGGAGGGAAAATTCACGCGCATGCTCCATTTCCTTTCACCCAGGATACACTCAATAACTGCTTGTTAAACAGTTTTAACTTAGTAGTGTGCTAAAAATACGCCAGTGGCATCCATGAGACTATGTGGTAAGAAAGCTTGGCAATCAGTTAGCCTTTTGTTTGACTTGATCAGCTGTCTGTACATTATCTAGCTCTCATGGCTCTGTTGGTCCTTAAGGATGGTTAACAGGTCCAGAAACAGCTTGGCTGGTACTACCATTAATGAGGATCATAATTTTCCTGTTAATGATAAATGCTCTGGGGACACCTGGGTGGCTCGGTCAGCTGAGCATCCGACTCTTGGTTTGTGCTCAGGTCATGATCCCAGGGTGAGGGGTTCGAGCCCCATGTCAAGCATCAGTCTCCACGGAACCCACTTAAGATTCTCTCCCCCACCACAAGCCCTCCCCTGCCTCTCTCGGGGCACCTGGGTGGCTCAGTTGGTTAAGTGGCCAACTTCAGCTCAGGTCATGATCTCACCGTTCATGGATTCAAGCCCCACATTGGGCTCTGTGCTGACAGCTCAAAGCCTGGAGCCTGCTTCGGATTCTGTGTCTCCCTCTCTCTGCTCCTCCCCTGCTTGCACTCTGTCTCTCTCTCAGAAATAAATACACATTAAAAAAATTTATTTAGAAAAAGTTGAAAGCCAAATAAAAGGAGAATCTTGTATTTTGTACCAAAAGGCTTCCTTTAGCCTCTATTTCTATTCTAATGAGGAAGAGAATAACTTTTTAAAGTTTATTTTTTTTTAATTTTTTAATTTTTTTTTTAATTTTTTTTTTTTAACGTTTATTTATTTTTGAGACAGAGAGAGACAGAGCATGAACGGGGGAGGGTCAGAGAGAGAGGGAAATGCAGAATCTGAAACAGGCTTCAGGCTCTAAGCTGTCAGCACAGAGCCTGATGCGGGGCTCGAACTCACGGACCGCAAGATCATGACCTGAGCCGAAGTCGGCCGCTTAACCGACTGAGCCACCCAGGTGCCCCAAGTTTATTTTTTTGAGAGAGAGAGAGAGAGAGAGAGAGAGAGAGAGAGAGAGAGAGAGAGAGAGAGAGAAAGAGAGAGACAGAGAAAGAGAGAGAGAGAGTCCCAGGTAGACTCCACTCTGTCAGCACAGAGCCTGATTAGGGGCTCGAACTCACAAACTATTGATCATGACCTGAGCCGAACCTTAACCAACTGAGCCACCCAGGTGCCCCAAGAATAACTTTTAAAAGACTGGACCAGAAGGACATTTTAAACGTTGCAACATGCGTCATTTAGATTTTCTATTATTAATATAACTAATGGTACCACTTCCACTAACCCAAAAAATATTAAACACTAAAGTCTGAAGTGGATTCCACATCAAACTCACTGTTGTGTTTGAAGATTCGAATGGTTGCTCCCGAGAGTCTGGCTCCTAGAACCAGAGATGCATGGTTTAGTTCGTCACTCAAAATCAGGCAACCCTGCAAAACCACAAGCACAGGAAGGTAAGAAGCTGGAAGGAAAGATGTAGTTACACAAATTATAAAACACTAAAATCATGAATAATGCTATCTTATTAAGGAAAGCTTGTACAACAGCAAAACTATCAATTTCAAGAAGAAGAAAAGTATACATATTTTTGTTTTGCAAAATTAACTTAGAAGTAGATGCAGAATTCCAGCCTTTTAATTTCTTCAGTCCTGTGACTGACTTAAATATTCAGGTATACAACAACAAGCTTTTATTTACATCCAAACTCTGAATTTCTCTTCTGCCAAGTCTTCGAATCCTTTACTTGCCACTCTTGCATTCCACTGTTACCTTAAAAGGATCCTCCTCCTTTCCCTCCATACAATTTTATTTTCTTCTCTTTCCAGCTCATTTTTTTTTTTCCTGACAAAATCTGCAACATGGTTTGTTATTTACCTTTTTATGTATTTTTTTTTTAAGAGTTTCTTTTTAAGTAATCTCTGCACCCAACGTGGGGCTCGAATTTACAGCTCCGAGATCAAGAGTTGCATGCTCCACAACTGAGCCAGCCAGGAGGCCCTTACCTCCTTTTTAGACATTCTTATTCACCATTTCTGTGTATCAATCTACCATGAACTATCCTTAGTTCAAAAATAAAATAAAATTAAAAGTCAGCAGTTAACAGCTAAGTACTTAATAGGTTCCTGGCATTATGTTAAGGCTTTTAAAGGCATTATTACTTTTAATCCTCATTAAAAAAATCTCTGAGGCAGGTACTATTATTATCCCCACTTTACATATGAGGAAATTCCCTTTCAGAGAAGTTAACAAACCTTGCCCAAGGTCACAAGCATGCTAAGTGATTCATTACAAAGCTTCTGCTACCAGAACACATGCTCTTATTCTACAGTATACTGTTTCCCCCTTCCTTGAAGCTGAATAATCAACAACCTCACATAGAATTTAGTATCAGACTCAAAGAAATATTAAAACTGTATTGGTTCCTGCCTTTAATAGATTAAATGATACTTAATAACATTTCAACTAAAATACTTGATTTGAAAGATAAATCTTTAAGGTAAGACCTTCCGTGTCTGTATATAAGATCTCTAATTCTACATGATTATTAGAGTTTCTGAACATACAGGGAAGAATAGAACAAGATTATTTAACTCTTTACTGTGAAAAATTCTGAGAAATTCCAAGTAAGAATCTCAAGATTTATACTGCTAAAATGTAGGACAGGAATGTATTATAATCAACGTGACGAAGTCAAAGAACCATACATTTAGGTCTTTCAAAGAATGTGTCCACTGTATCTAAGTTGTTGAATTTACTGGCATAAAGTTCTTAAAATGTCCTTATTATCCTTTTAATGTCTATAGGATGTGTAGTGATGTGCCCTCTGTCATTCCTGCCACTGGTAATTTGTGTCTTCTTTTTATCCTCACCAGTCTGGCTAGAGAGTTATCAATTTTATTCATTTTCTCAAAGAACCATCTTTGGTTTCACACATTTTCCCCATTGTCTCTTTTCTAAATCACTGATTTCTGAATTTACCTTTATCTTTCCTCTGTTTGGACTCTTTGGGACTCTTTAATTTGCTCTTCTTTTTCGAAGTCCTTATTTAGACGGCTGATTCAAAATGTGGTTTGTTTTTTTTTTTATATATAAAATTTATTGTCAAATTGGTTTCCATAAAAATTTTTCTTTTTTGGGGTGCCTGGGTGGCTCAGTCGGTTAAGCATCTGACTTTGGCTCAGGTCATGATCTTGCAGTTCGTGAGCTTGAGCCCCACATTGGGCTCTGTGCTGACAGCTCAGAGCCTGGAGCCTGCTTCAGACTCTGTGTCTCCCTCTCTCTCTGCCTCTCCCCTCCTCATACTCTGTCTCTCCCTCCTTCAAAAAAAATGTTTTTCTTTTTTTTTTAATTTTATTTTTTTCATTTTGAAGGGAGGGGTGATAGGGACTGAGAGAGAAGGAGAGAGAAAAATCCCAAGCAGGCTCCAAGCTGTCAGCATGGAACACAGGGCTCCATGTCATGAACCATGAGATCACGACCTGAGCTGAAATCAAGAGTCGGACGCTTAACCAAATGAGCTACCCAGGCACCCCAAAACTTTTCTTTTATTAATACAAGCACTTAACACTACATATTCCCTGAGAATTGCTTTTAGCTTTGTCTCACAAATTATAATATGCTTCACTTCCATTTCATTCAAATTATTTTCTATGTTGCCTTTCTGCTTTGACTTATGAGTTATCTGGAAGTATGTTTTTTCAAATATTTGAGCATTTTCCAGGTATCTCTGTGTTACTGATTTTTTTTTTTTTAATTTTATTTGTTTTTGAGAGAGAGAGCAGGCACGTACGAGTTAGGGAGGGGCAAAGGGAGACACAGAATCTGAAGCAGACTCCAGGCTCTGAACTGTTAACACGGAGCCCAATGTGGGGCTCAAACTCATAAACCATGATATCATGACCTGAGCCAAAGTCTGACACTTACGGATGCCACCCAGGTGCCCCTTATGTTACTGATTTCTAATTTAATTGCATTAGAATCAGAGAACATACTTTGAATAATTTAAATTTTTAAAATTTTGTTAAGGCTTGTTTAATGGCCCTGAAAATGGCCTATCTTGGTAAATGTTTGCTGTTATTGGGTAAAATGTTTCATAAATGTCAATTAGGTCAAGTTGGTTGATAATGTTTTTCAAGTGTTCTCTAACCTTGCTGATTTTCTGCCTAGTTCTATCAATTACTCAGAGAAGGATATAGAGATCTCTAGTAACAATTATATATTTGTCTATTTCTCCTTTCATCAATTTTTGCTTCATGTACTTTGAAGCTCTATTTAGGTACCGATATATTTTAAATTGTTATCTTTTTAATGAATTAACTCCTGTATCATTATACAATGTTCCACTTTACCCCGAGAAATATTCCTTGCTCTGAAATCTTTGTTTATATTAATATAGTCACTCTAACTTTCTTTTCAATTATGGTTTGCTTGCTGTATCTCCTTTCATCCTTTTACTTTTAACCTGTGTCTTTAAAGTAGGTTTTTGGTAGAAACCTACTTAATTTTATCTAATCTGACAAGCTCTTTTTTCTTTTTGAAAAAATAATTTTTTTAAGTTTATTTATTTTGAGAGAGAGAGCAAGTGTGTGTGGGGAAGGGGCAGAGAGAAGGAGAGAGAGAGACACCCAAGCCAGCTCTGCACCGTCAGTGCACAGCCCAACGTGGGGCTTGATCTCATGAATAGTGAGATCACGACCTGAGCCAAAGTCAGATGCTTAAATGACTGAGCCACCCAGATGCCCCCAACCTCTCTTTTCTAATTGGAATGTATAAGCCATTTATATTTAATATCATATCATATAATATCAATATAATTGGGTTTAAACCTCCTCCCTTGGTATTTGTTCTCTATTTGTTCCATGTGTGCCTTGAAACCATACGTTATAGGGGCGCCTGGGTGGCTCAGTCAGTTAAGTGTCCGACTTCAGCTCAGGTCATGATCTTGCGGTCCGTGAGTTTGAGCCCCGCGTCGGGCTCTGTGCTGACAGCTCAGAGCCTGGAGCCTGTTTCAGATTCTGTGTCTCCCTCTCTCTCTGACCCTCCCCCGTTCATGCTCTGTCTCTCCCTGTCTCAAAAATAAATAAACGTTAAAAAAAAAAAAAATTAAAAAAAAAAAAAAAAAAGAAACCATATATTATATAACTGAAAAGGACTTTACAGTTAACCTAGTCCAAGTACCTCATTTTACAAAGCAAAATCTGAGGCTCAGAAAGTCTGTGACGGGGTGCCTGGCTGGCTCAGTCAGAGGAGCAGGCAATTCTAGTGTCTCCCTCCCTCTCTCTGCCTCTCCCCCACTCACACTGTCTCTCTCAAAAAATAAACATTTAAAAAAAAAAAAAAAGAAGAGCAGGCCAATTCTTGACGTTGGGAGGTCATGGGTTTGAGCCCCAGGTTTGGGTGTAGAGATATCTTAAATAAATAAAACTTAAAAGGAAAAAAAAAAAAAAAAAAAGGAAGGCTGTGACATGCTCACAGTCATAGAGCTAAATTTGAATATACAAAATAAATAAATAAATAAATTTGAATATATAAGCAACCAAACAAAAACCCAAGTCTTCCAACTCAGTAATCTACCAATTTTTCAATATACAATTCCTAAATATCAATATTAAAAAACCTGGGGCACCTGGCTGGCTCAGTCAGTGGAGCATACAATTCTTGATCTCAGGGTTGTGAGTTCAAGCCCCACACTGAGTGTGGAGCCTACTTAAAATAAAATTTAAAAAATAAATAAAATTCCTTGAGGGCCCTTTCAAGCTGAGAGTGTCAGTCTGCTAAAATGTGATTTACAAAGTCTCTTATCTCTTCTCTCCTTAACTGCCCCCTTACAAACTCTACCCACAAGGGAGCAAAAAATACACACTTCTTAAATTATTATTTTTATTAGTACTACTACTTTTAACCTTCATTATTACTTTTTTTAAGTTTATTTACTTATCTTGAGAGACAGAGAGAGAGTGCAAGCACAGGAGGGCAGAGAGGGAGAAAGAGAATCCCAAGGAGGCTCAACACTGTCAGTGCAGAGCCCGATGCAGGCCTGATCTCATGAACTGTGAGATCATGACCTGAGCCGAAATCAAGAGTTAGCCACTTAACTGACTGAGCCACCCAGGTGCTTCAAACCTTCACTATTATTAACTTATATTCTTACTTTTAACCTATAGTATTACCTTCACTTTACATATATGCCTATAATTTGCCTATATTATCTCTGAGCAACACGCATTATAAGAACAAGTATTAGGGTACCTATGTATTTTCAAATTTTTCTACTTAGGAAAAACCACCTGTTAAACAACCTTCCAAATTAAACATTCTTTCTTTCAAAATTTTAGCATTTTATGAGGTTTTTATCAGAATCCCTTTCAAAACCACATGAATGACGAAGGCAAGAGTCCTCTAATGGAAGAGTAAAGAATCATGAGTTCTAGCAAGAAAGCTTCCACTAAGTCTCCATGTGATATTGTTATTCAAAAATTTGTGACAGAAATATCTTTCGGCAGACCAGGTTTGGTATGAAGTTTACAACAGCCTTTGGCTTGTTCTGAATGCTTTACAACATACTAGAGAGTTTTCATAAATGACAAGTCTTACTTTGCCAACAAGAGCAGGAATGTTCATTGAATTTGTTGCAAATCCCATGCCATATGCCATAGCAGCTTCTACTCCCAAGAAACTTGCCACAAGCTTCTCTAGTTCTTCATGCTTGTCCAGGTTTCCTGTGTGAAGAACTTAGTGAAGTTAACACTGCCAAATCCTGAATTTAAGAGTTACTCATTACTTTATAAAAAGAAATCACAGTCTTCATGTTACAACCTTTTCAGACTAAGCTCTATGGAAGAGTAGTATGAAGAGAAATGGCTAATGAAAGACATCGTGGTCGATACCACTTCAGATCTGAATACCTTCAGATTCAGCACCTGTGATGGAATTTCTGTAAAGAAGATTGCCAACAATTTCTCCCATTCCTGCTGACACTTGATAGTTCTAAGTCTAGGCCTTGAGAGGCCTGGCAACATCTGCTTTTATACTTTTGAAGTCAGCTGCCACACAAAACAGTCTAACTAGCCTGTTGTAAAGAAAAGCCACGGGGAGCAGGAGGGCCTCTGGAGGATAAGAGACTATGGAAGAGGAATGCAGGGCTCAGCCAGCCCTTGACTGATCCCACTACCCAAGTGAGGTACCAGACATGTAAGTGAAACCACCCTGGATACTCTATTCTCAGCCATAATGCCCCACCCAACACCACATGGAGCTAAGATAAATATCAAGTCTTCTCCAAATGGCAGAATTATAAGCAAATAAATGTATGTGTCTGTTTTAAGTTGCTAGGTTTTAGAATGATTTGTTATGTAGCAAAAGACAAGTTAAAAAACATCCTCCCTCACTTTGTATTGTGATTTTATGTCAATAATCAAATCTGTAAGGACCGAACAAGACTGATCAAAGCAGAAAAGATGGTGAAAAAAAGGCTGCTGAACTGAGATGCTACAAGTCCTCAAAGCTTTAAGCAAGTCATTTAACCTCCCTGGGCTTCAGTTTCATACCTGCTAAATACCAATAATAATATTTGCTCTATCTACCTCATGACATTGTTGTGAGGATCAAAAGAGAGAAAAGGCTCAAGAAATTTAAAAACTACAAAGTGCCATAAAGATGTAAGGTCTGATTACCATATATCGTCATTGCACCATGCTTCCTAAACTATGTCATTAAGGACCTGAGTACAAATGACCCAGCTAAGCTTGCCAATCTTTAGACCTATGAGAAATAATGATGAATTACTGTTTTAATCCACTAAGTTTGAGGGTGATTCATAGTAATAAATATCCAGAAGTTGCCTTTTAACCTTTATAGTTATCAGTTCTCTGGAACAAAACAGAAGAATTTGAAATCGTCCTATGAACAAAAATGAAATTTATTTATATAAATCTATTCACCTTTACATTTTGTAAAGGTACAATAACAAAAAGTTAACATTTACTGAATATTTGCCAAGTCACAAATGCTTTATATGAATTAATTCTTCAATAGCCCTATAAGGTAGTAATTATTCTCACCCCCACTTACCAGCATGGAAACAGATTAAATAACCCTCATATGCCCACAGGGTCAGGCCTAGGAAACAGCACTCTTAACCACTACCATTTGTAAAAGCCAACAAAGTGAACATTAAAGCTGCAAATGAGTTAAATACTTATGGAACTTTTCTAGAGATATTTTGTATTATAATACAATGGAAAAGATAAATATGTCTCAACATGTGTTGAACACATTAAAATCATCCGTTATTTCAGAAACTATATGGCAAAGTATGTATGTGGATGCTTACTATTCTAGCTCTGTATCAGCATTATTCCCTCCTGAGTAGCACAATTAAGAACATTAGCTGGCCAAACAGAGCCTGCACTTACCAATTTCCTGCCGAGTGCTGCACACTCCAACTCCATACTCCTCTAGGACTTTGGCAGCTGCTTCTTGACATGATCCAGTATTCCGTGCAAATCCAAGATAGTTGTAGGAACCCATGTTTATAACACCTTTAATTATATTCCCTGTGTACCTGTATTTCAATACCATAAAAGTTCATGAAACTCATGAGCAAATCAAATATGTACACGTAATAATAAACACACTGATGATATAAAAGGAAGCACCATATACAGAAAGTAGGGAGAATATGGCCTAGTAGAAAGGAAGCTCAAACTCACTAAGAAACTAAAATTAAGAAAATGAAAGTTAAAACAAAATAGTAATTTTCACGTATAGATAATGATAAAGATTTAAAAACTGACCATAGCCAGTGTTGGCCAGGACAGTCCCACATACTGTAGATAAGAATATCAGTCAGTAATTTTTTTTTTTTTTTTTTTTTGGAGGGCAGTTTGGCAGGACTTCTCCATTAAAAGAAGTACATACTCTTTGACTCAGCAATTTCCACACAGATATGAAAGGATACCTGCATAAAGATCCTTTCAGAGTCACTGCACAATTTATCTACCATGCCCCTTCTCCAGGCACACAGACCAGTGACATTCCATTATGATGGAAGTTCAATCAGCCTGGGCCCACCAGTGAGAATAACATGTTTCAGAGGCTCCACCAACCTAAGGTGGACGGGAAGTGTGGACAAGAAACTGCTGCTGTTTGAACTCTGAAATTTTGGGGTTTTTAACAAAGGATGGTGCAGCCCAACCTGCCATACACTATATACATCTATACTATACGATGCTAAGTAGCCACTGCTAATATTAAGCTGGCTGTGGATACAGACAAGCAGGATATTACCAACATGTTAGCAAGAAAAAAGCAAGATATAAAATGATTTCTATAGTATGGTCCCATTTTTATAAATCAAAAATTACCTGTACGTAACCCCAGTGGATTCACCACATACATACCCCACAGAAAACATCTGGAGGAATCATACACAACAAACTGGTAACAATGGTCACCTCTGGGGAGTGAAGATTTGTGGAGAAGTGGATTTGCAGAAGGGATAGTGGTTAGTTGTCATGGGGGAATGTTTCATTTATCTGTATTATCTTTTTTTTTTTTTAATAGTAACAATGCAACCATGCAATACTTGTGAGATCTAAACAATAAAGTTTTATGAATATGAAAAGTTTTCTAAACTATTCAGCCTATTTAAGTAAAAGCATTGCATATATCCTGGAACCATTCGAGAAATCAAAATATCTAGAAGTATATTCAGACACTTGATTCTGGTAAGTGGCATAACAGAAAGGACAGTTTTTCTTTGGCTTCTTGTTTTTCTTTTTAATTAGTCAAACTTTGTTTTCAGTTATAATCCAACACAGTATCAAATGTAACAGAAAAATATATTCTAAAAATCTGGATAACGATGAACTATATGCAAGGAAACTATGTTGTGCTGTACTCTCAGCTTCGACTCTTGTTTTAACAGAATACTCAATTTGCAATAGAATAAATTCTGAAGTGAAGAAATTCCTTTCTGTTGCTGTCAAGAGATAATTTCCCAACTGAGACTCACTTGAAGGACCAGTTATAATCATGAGACTGCCTCTCCATGATGTCCACCCTGGCTCCAGGCACACTACAGATCGGTCGATTCCAGTTGTCTCTAATCCTCATGTAGAGGTTTCTTGTATAGAAGTTTTCGAAATCCTGATACAATGACACAAAGTCCTGCCAACAAATGGTGAAATACCATGAATTTAACTAAATTGCTTTAGAACATTTTTACAACTTCCCTTTTCATGTTGTAAGAGCAATTAAGAATGAGAGGTCAATTATATTGAATTCGCTGATAAGGAAAACAATCACAAAGGCATCAATTCTCTATGTTAAAAACAACTTTAAAACTTTAAAACAACTCTGGGGCACCTGGCTGGCTTAGTAGAGCATGAGACTGTTGACTTCAGGGTTGTAATTTGAGTCCCATGTTGAGTGTGGAGATTACTTTAAAAAAAGGGAGGGGGGGGAACAACTCTTTTTTTTTTTTTTTAGTTTTTTTTATTTGAGAGAGACAGAGACAGAGTGGGGAAGGGCAGAGAGAAACAGGAAGAGAGAGACAATCCCAAGCAAGCTCCGCACTGCCAGCACAGAGCCCCACACGGGCTCGAACTCATGAAACCGTGAGATCATGACCTGAGCTGAAACCAAGAGTCCCATGCTAAACCACTAAGCCACCCAGGTACCTCAAGGTAAAACAACTCTTAATCAGGTAAAAGCCACTTGGCTTTGATGGCTAACCTATATGAAATCGTTGTAAATAATCATCTGACTGCATGAATGTAGAGTCAAAGAACTTAATAAAGTAGGTCTTGGGGCACCTGGGTGGCTCAGTCGAGTTCAGCTCAGGTCATGATCTCACAGTTCAGTTCAAGCCCCGCGTCAGGCTCTGTGCTGACAGCTCAGAGCCTGGAGCCTGCTTCAGATTCTGACTGTCTCTCTCTTTCTCTCAAATATAAATAAAAACATTAAAAAAATTTTTTTTTAAATAAAAACACTAATTTTAAGGACACCTGGGTGGCTTAGTTGGTTAAGCATTCAAAACTCTTGGTTTTGGCTCAGGTCATGATCTCACTGTTCACAGATTTGAACCCCTTGTCTGGCTCTGCGCTGACAGCATGAAGCCTGTTTGGGATTCTCTCTCTCTGCCCCTCCCCTACTCATGCTCTCTCTCTGTCTCTCAAAATAAATTAAACTTAAAAAAAAAACACTGTAATTTCAGTTTTAAACAAAAAATAATAATTCTGAAATTAAAATTCCATCCTCTGTATATTTTTAAAATCAAAGTGAAACATATCCAAAGAAAAATGATAAGCAAGAAAGACTAAAAGTTTGCTTATATAGAAAGACACCTATCTCAGGTTTCTTTCCTTGGATGGGAGTTTGAAAAAAAGATTCTCGTGATGAATTCCCATGATGAGGGACTTAAAGCCCTCCCTTCTTCCCTGAAATAAGATGCACTAAAAATTAAGTCTATAAAAAAATAGTCTGGGTGGAGCTAAAATGAATGCATAATGTTATGACTGATGTGATATGACCACATGATCAGACCACACTAGAGCAACTGGACTCCTGAAGATAAGGGGCAAACCAAATAAAAAGAAAACTATACTACAGTTAGCAAACTGTTGAACTTCTAGCCCCGAGATCTGGACTTGGTGTCAATCTAAATTAATCTGTTAAATAAGCTAATTAGAAACATGCAAAGCTTAAGCCTTATTGTGTAAGATTTTTATTGCTAAAAAAGACTTCATAAAATTTTATAATTAACCTTCTATGACATTGGACTATAAAGTAACTAATAAGTAAGCCTCACAGTAGATAAAATCTTAAATAAAGCTGAGCAGAGTCAGAAAGTACTCTCTGGAATGTGCAGTACCCGATACCATCTCTTTCACAATTGCCCTAACATTTACATTTCCTTGAGAAAATATCCATAAATAATGTGTCTATCATAATTGGAAATTTACTACTTAAATAATGTATCCTTTTTGATAGTCTCTTCTTCCAACAAGAATACTAAGTGAATGAAAACTGGAACAAAGACATCCAAATTCTAATTTGGGACTTTCCCTTGGCTGTCATTCACCATGCATTTATTTCCCAAAGTAGGATTGGGGGAGCAGGGGGAGTTGTTTCCAATCTTTGTCCATTCACATCAAATAGGGTAAACAGTACCAACTCTTCTTGATCTCATTTCTTTAAACCCTTTCTAAATACTGCACATTAATGTTAAAGGTATTAATTCAAACACCTGAGAGAAATACTCCATCACAGACAAATTTTTATTAGAAGAAAGAGCACTATTTTTGTTTTACTATATAAACATCAGAAAATGCTTAAGACAGTCTGGTCCCATTTATTGGAAGGGTTACCAAACCCAAAATGGTTGCAGGCTCAAGTGAAGTAGAGCTCTGGGCAGCCAGGGTGTGGCTGGGAGGGCAGAGACTGTCAAGATCAAGGAGCTCACCACTCCTCATTGTTCCGATGAGACAACACCTCAGTCCCTGAGACAGGAACAGACTTACACAGAGTGACAGGAAAGTTGCCACAGTGAGGGATGTTACAGACCAAAAGCTGGTGGGACAGAACGGCAGAAGAGAGGGACTCCTGGCCAGGGTAGAAGCTTGACTACAGTTAGAAGGTTCGGTGAAAAGAACTGAAAGGCCACTAACCAAATTCCCTGCAGCTTAGCAATGAAGCAAGAATGGGGATGGAACAGGGTAACTATTCAGGGTTTCAGTTTAGGCAACAAGAGTGTCTGTTCCCAAAAATATCTCCTACAGTTTAAATATTCTAGGACAGGGTTAAAATAGAGGACTTATCTCTTCCTTCCTTCCTTCCTTCCTTCCTTCCTTCCTTCCTTCCTTCCTTCCTTCCTTCCCTTCCTTCCTTCCAATGCCTTTTGCTGAATACTTCTGCCAGACTCAGGATATATTAAAAAACAAGACAGTTCTCTCCGCAAACTACAATACCCCCACTACTCCTACCCTCCCCCTCCCCCAGCCTGTCCCCCATCCCCAGTCCACATCCTCACCCTCTTCTTCCTCCTCCTTCTTAATTTAGTCACTGTGAAATGACTTTAGTCAGGCCAACCTAATACTTGTTTGCTCAGTCACTGAACAAACGTTTACTGAGCTGTCCTTTCCAGGCACTAAGGTAGGCATTAGGAATAAAAATGAGTAAGACACAACCTTTACACTCCTAAGGACCTCTTAGTGGAGTGGAGCGGCACACAAATGAAGTTATAATACAATATAACAAGTACTCTAAAGGGATACTTGCTCAGACAAAAAATACTTAACTGGCAGGTGAGTGGCAATGGTAAAGTATAAACAGCCTTCATGCGCTGTTTGAACTTGATGTTCATGAGTTTGAGCCTCACGTCGGGCTCTGTGCTTGGAGCCTGCTTCAGATTCTGCGTCTCCCTCTCTCTGTTCCTCCCCCACTCGTGCTCTGTCTCTCTCTCTCAAAAATAAATAAAACATTAAAATAATAATAATAATAAAATTAAATTTAAAAAAGCTACACTGTTGCTCCAAACAAAAAAGCCCAAAAGGTGACAGGGAAACTTTTGCAAACCTACTAATGTCACTAGTGCACAAGGATAAGGTGGTAATCTACTACCAAACTCTTTGAAAAGGTTTATCTGGGATACAGCTTGGTACTAGTGAGAAATCCCTAGAGTAAATACAAATAGATGACTTCTATACAGTGGAATATGATTCAGCAATAAAAAGAAATGAATATGAAGCATACTACAACATGGATGACCCTCAAAAAACATTACGCCAAGTAAAGAAGGCAGACACAAATAATCACACATTGTATAATCCCATTCATATGAAACATCTAGAAACAGAAAGTAGATCAGTGGTTGCCCAGGGTGATAAGGGGGAGTAATAAGTGACTGCTAACAGCTATGGGGTTTCTTTTTCAGATGATAAAAATGTTCTAAAACTAGATTATGGTGCTGGCTGCTCACTTCTGAAAATACATTTGACCCTTGAACAACAGGGGTTTGAACTCTGCAGGTCCATCTACATGCAGATTTTTTTCTAATAAATACAGTATGGTATTATAAATGTATTTTCTCTTCCTTATAGTTTTCTTCATATTTTTTCTCTAGCTTACTTTATTTTAAGAATACAGTATATAAGGGGCACCTGGCTGGCTCAGTTGGTGGAGCAGGTAATCTTGGTCTCAGGGTTGTAAATTCAAGCCCCACCTTGGATGTAGAGATTACTTAAAAAAGAAAATAAAAGGTGGGGGTGCCTGGGTGGCTCAGTCAGTTGAGTGTCCCAGTCACTTGAATGTCCGTCCGACTGTTGGATTTGGCTCAGGTCATCATCTCATGGTTCTTGAGTTCAAGCCTGCATTGGGCTCTGCACTGCCGCTTGGGATCCTCTTTCTTTCTCTTGCTCTCTGCCCCTCCCCTGCTGGTACTCTGTCTCAAAATAAATAAATAAACTTAAAAAAAAAAAAAAAAAAGAATACAGTATGTGATACATATAACTTACAAAATATGTGTTAATCAACTGTTTATGTTATCAGCAAAACTTCAGGTCAACTGAAGAGTATTAGTTAAGTTTTGGGGGAGTCAAAAGTATACATAAATTTTCAACTGCATGTGGGGGGTGCCGGCACCCCTAACCTCCACATTTTTCAAGGGTCAACTGTAATGCTAAAATTAACTGAATTATATGTTTTAAACAGGTGACCTTTATGGTATATAAATTTTATCTCAATGAGGCTATTTAAAAAAAAATAGATGACTGCTGTCCGGGGCTCCACACACACCACAAAACAATGAAAAGTAGAGCTCTTTGTAAGTCCACAGAACTAAAAAAGACAAACCAACTGATAATCCCTCAGCTTAATACATCAAGCAACTATACGACATTAATAGTTTCCAAAGATACTGCTACAATGGCAACCATCAGAATATTCTTAGTAAACTACTTTTTGAGGAAGGTCAAGAATAAAATACTTCCAGGAATTTCTATTAATCTATTTCAAATAATTTTCTTCTTTTGTATCTTGAAAATTAAACATATCAGGATGTGGATAAATAATGTCCCTTCCCAATATCCTATCCTTTCCATTTTTGAATATTTGATCATAAACAAACCGTAGAGGCAAAAATTAAGTTTGGTAAGTTGTATGGGAACTACCTACCATGATCTGATCCTTAAATTTCTTAGGTATTTCTTGTCTAGATACTGGAATGTTTTAAATTCAACCTTTTGCTATATCTAATCACATACATGTTTCTAGAGGACTAGTAGCTTCATCTCACATAAAAAAGAAACAGACTATAGACTGGGAAAAACAACACTCTTCTCCAAAATAACACTAATAGGAGAGGATCAAGCAGTAAAGAATTCAAAGAATTTTTTTTTTTTTTTTACAATTTACATAGAATAGAACAAAGTCATGCTAACTCATTAGTTGGGGCCATGGGATTCAGTTCTACCCAAAGCAACACATAAAGAACTAGCATAAATAGTTAAAATGGGCTCTCTTTTATAATGGAATGGGGAAGAAAGTAAGGAGGCAGTTATAAACACCATTCACTCAGTGAAATGAGGAAGTGGCAACATTAGATTTGCATTTTATGATCCCAAGCACTTTCCCTCACTTCTTCCAATGTAACACTTAAAACTCTGCATATCCCTCTCACTACATCTAATCCAGTATCCGAAAATAAACATGCTCTACCATAGGGCTGAATGATCTTCCTTTCCCTCTAAAAGCTAAACTTTGATAAGAAAATGGCAGAATTCAGGGCGCCTGGGTGGCTCAGTCGGTTAAGTGTCCGACTTCAGCTCAGGTCATGATCTCACGGTTCGTGAGTTAGAACCCCACCTTGGGTTCTGTGCTGACAGCTGAGGGCCTGGAGCCTGCTTCGGATTCTGTGTCTCCCTCTCTCTGCTCCTCCCCTGCTCACACTGTCTTTCTCTCAAAAATAAATAAAGATTAAAAAAAGAAAGAAAGAAAAGAAAATGGCAGAATTCAACTGTTTTAACTGTTAATGTTATCTACTGTGAAAATCCTATTGAAAGAATTCAAACAAATTAGTACAGTCCTCTAAACCGTAGAAGCAAATGTCCCCCCTCTGTCCCACATATTTCCTATTACTTCCTCCTACAATTATTTCCTGATTAATTCAATGCTAGTCAGCTATTTTTTTGTTCTACATCTGCATACAATTCAGACACTATTTATGTGTATAGTGCTTTGCAAAGACCCGTTAAATCTGAAGAGTTTATGTTTCCTCAACAGAATTAGAAACTACTTAATAAAATCTATGTGTTCTGACTCCTTAACACAAAGGTCAAGTACACACAGGCAGCCCCAATACTCAAGAGTAAATTCACCCTCTGGAAACACAGAACAAGTTCAAAACGTGATGTACTCTTTTACAAAGTAATTCTGATGCAACCCCATTCATTCTTTATCACACCATGACACAACACCAGCTATGCAAACTCTCCGGCCACTCCTCTGCTCAAAAACTGCCCAGACTCCTCACTGCCCAAAGTTCCTAGCTTGACATTCAAACCACAATCTCTCATACAGCCAAAACCCAGCTGCTCCCAAACATTCCTCATACCCTTGCCCACCCCATCCCCTCAGCCTGGAATACTCTCCACATCAAAACCAGTACCCCCACACCCACCTCTACATGTTAGTTAGTAGGGCTTTGAAGTATGTCCACACTAGGAGAGGTCCCTGTAGACAAAGACTTTTGAATGTGGCTATGTGAATCAAACGTTAGCTCCCATCAGTGACAACCACCATCAACTCAGTCTAATAGGAAGATACTGGCCCATAAATAAGTAACAGCAATACCATACAACGAGTTTTGCCTACTGGACCAAACTTCTGAACGCAGGGCTTTGCTTGCATTAGGTATTCAAGAAATACCTTCTTGATGAAGTGAACTGTAGGCATTTCAGCACAATGAAGGATGGCCAACTTGTGGTTCTGGTGCTGGGGAGGATGCAGAATGACTGACGTGACAGTGAAGACAGCCTGGGTTCTGGGTTCTCTCAGGACCAGAATCCTCAATTCCATACAGACTGGTTTTGGCTTTCTAGCAGTTGATGAGGTCCCTTCTTTGCCCACATTTCTGGATGCCCCCGTCCCTCCCCCCACAGGACCACCATCCATGCCCAGTGTCTAATGGCTCCTCTCTCAGTGGTGACCTTGCTGCCACAACATCCGCCTCTCTCCTCTAAAACCCCACAAAAGTGAGAAGTATGATGGACCAAAAAAATCTAATTTCTGAAGCCCTTCTATAATCTATCTCTAATCTAAATCTAATCTATCTATCTAATCTATCTCTAATCTAAATATTCCTTGGGTTAGAGGACAACCTCTGCATACTTCACATGCCAAGAACAAACAAGTTTGTTTTGAGAAACACCAGGCATTTTTCACCCTAATTTGGCTGATTTTTGAGAATAGGCAATACATGTGTACTGTACAGAAATCTAGAGGTGCAAAGGAGTATAGAGAGAAAAGTGAAGTGAGGTCTTTCCTCCCAGAGACGACCATTATTATCTCTGTTTACAATTACTCAAACAAGATTGTTTTTCTACCATGAACAGAGCTTAACCACATTCTGTTTACAGACTTGTTTGGGGAGAGGAGCTGATCTGTGAGCCAAACATCTATGTACAATGTGTCTATGAGAAAACACATCACGAGTTCTCCAGAACTACATCTTCTGAGACGAATGGAGCCACAACTTGGGATACAGCACAGTACCATGAACAGACAGAACATGGCTTCTGGCACTTCACAGACCTGTGTCTGTGTACAAGCTCTGACACAAAGTGTCTTAGGAAATGTTATTTAACTTGTGAATTTTAGCTTTCTCATCCATCAAACAGGAATAAATTCTTGTGAAGACTAAATTAGAAATATCTTAAAGACCTTGATTTCTCCATGCCTTAACCTTGTTTTCCACTTCCTTTGTGAAATGCTTTCATTTAACTTCATCTGGAATATTTTTATTTTAACGTGTCCCCAGATCTCTAAAGAAATAATGAGTGAAAATACCAAGATCTCTATAAAAGGCTTCCATTTATAGAATCAAAGACTCTTAACAATTACCTGTTGTTCTTTTCTTTCTGTTGCATGATGACACTTTTCAATTCTCCAGTGCCTCAAGAAATCTCGGAGATATCCAAAGAGAGTGAGTACACCATACCCCACATAAGTAAGCACAGCGACCAGCATCGGTGTTTCTTCAAAAGCTTCATTAAACGGTTTTTTGTAAAGTCCTCCATTTTGTGTAACATGATGGACCTAAAAGGGAGTTTAAAAATGTTTATTTCAATCCCAGTAGGAAAAAGATTAAGCTCTAAGTCCTTACAGATTTGCATAACTTCAGAATTCTCTACTAGTAAAAATAAATCCACTAAGATCTAAGCAGGGCATAATTTTTTTCAACAGAAATATTGTAAGTTATATATACTTTAGATAAACAGCAAACAAAGAAAAACAGAGGGAGAAGGAAGTGCCCAAGAACAATGCTTAATGCTCATTTCTATCATTATTTGATTTTATGAAATAGATCCTAAAATGCTATGGTTGGAGCATGTATAATTTCCTTTGTTCTAATAAAGCAAATTAAAAAATAAATCAACAAAGAAAAAGCCTGTCCTGAAAAATAGTATGTTAACTTACAAATGAAGCAGTCAAAGTAAATCAGTCCTAGAATAAACTATTTATAATGTTTTGCTGCTGTATAGTCTTAAAGCCACCAGCCATAGTATTCCAAATAATGACCAGTACTAGGTTCCTATGGGAAACACGTGGTTTATTAACAGCCTTTGTTGTGGTAACACAAATAAATTATGCACAAAAGTAAAATGCTTACGTAAGAGTGGTCCAGCACTGTACAGAAGTAGAAAGTGAAATACAACACAAGGGAAAAACATTTAAGAATGGTCAGCAACTGTCATGAAATCATTCTGACCCCTTCATCTTCACCTAAGTACCCATTTCCACTCTAAGATTATCCCTGGTTTAATCCTTTGGGACACTTTAATTTTAATATAAAATACCAAGCTACTGTACTTTTGATCTCATACCTCAAAGCTTTTTACTTTTTGGTCAATCTTTTTTTTTTTTTTTTTTTTTAATTTTCTTTTAATGTTTGTTTATTTTTGAGACAGACAGAGACAGCGTATGAGCAGGGAAGGGGCACAAGAGAGGGAGACACAGAATCTGAAGCAGGCTCCAGGCTCTGAGCTGTCAGCACAGAGCCTGACTCGGGGCTTGAACCACGAACCGTGAGATCATGACCTGAGCCGAAGTCAGATGCTTAACCGGCTGAGCCACCCAGGCACCCCACTTTTTGGTCAATCTTAATGGAAATCTTGTTTTATAGAAAAATCTCATCAGAGGAGTTTGTGTGTTAACTTTTTTTTAAAAGTTTATTTATTTTGACAGAGAGAGAACGCTTGAGCTCACAAACCAAACCGTGAGATCATGACCCAAGCTGAAATCAAGAGTCATACACTAAACTGCCTGAGCCACCCAGGCACCCCTGTGTGTTAACTTTAATCTTAACTATGAAACAGCCAATTACAGTGAGAATGGTCATTCACAATTTATCAGGAACACATTTTCAACTGAGTACTGTACTAGAGTTATGAAAAGTCCCAAAGGAATAAAAGATTCTTTCTTGGCCTCTCAGGCAACTTGATCCAAGGGTTAAATATATTTTAGAATATTTCATACCGATAATATTAATTTGGGGAAGCTATCTGAATGCTGCAAGCTAGAACAGCTGGAAAATAAAAACTTGTTCTTAACAAAGGAACGGCATTCAAATAGGCATGATACTTAGAATCTGATGGTACTGCTTCAATTTGATGGCCTAAAGAAACTTGCGAAAACTAATTGTAAAACTGATATAGATCTTCATCAATCTCTTCCCCAAAGGGGTAGAAGTTTGTGTGGATGTTCACTACTGAAAGTTTTATGCAGGAGCAAGGCTGCAATGTGTTTAGAATAGAATAGCTAGAAATGAGCCAATAACTGAAGACAGGAGATTGTTTAAAAATTAATATAACATATAAACAAGTTATAAACTGGGCAAAGCAGGGGCACCTGGGTGGCTTAGTCAGTTGAGCGTCCTACTCTTGCTTTCAGCTCAGGTCCTCTTCTCAAAGTTGTGAGATGGAGCCCCACACTGGGCTCAGAGGTGATAGCTCAGAGCCTACTTGGGAGTTTTTTCTCTCCCTCTCTCTCTGCCCCTTCCCCATTCACGCGTTGTCTCTCTCTCTCAAGATAAATAAACATTTTTAAAAACCTGGACAGGAGCACCTGGGTGGCTCAGTCAGTTAAGCGTCCAACTAGGTTTCAGCTCAGGTCATGATCTCACAGTTCCACGAGTTCAAGCCTCGCATGGAGCTCTGCACTGACAGTGCAGGGCCTGCTTGGGATTCTGTCTCCCTCTCTCCCTCTCATGTTGTCTCTGTCTCTCTCAAAATAAATAAACTTAAAACTTTTTTAAGCTGGACAAATCAAAAACACTTAAAACACAACAAAAATAAAATAATATTCTGATCATCTCTTTTAAAAACTGTATCTAGGGCACGTGGGTGCCTCAGTTGGTTAAGCGTCTGACTTCAGCTCAGGTCATGATCTCATCATGGTTCACAAGTTCAAGCTCTGCATCAGGCTCTCTGCTGTCAGCACAGAGTCTGCTTCGGATCCTCTGTCCCTCTCTTTCTCTCTGCCCCTGACTGGCTTGTGAGCTCTCTCTCTCTCTCTCTCTCTCTCTCAAAAATAAATAAACATTAAAAAAAATAAATAAATAATAAATAAAATATAAAAAATAAAAAACTATATCTAAAAGAACACTGTATTTAATACCAGTACCCAACTCTTAACTCTGAAATTGTTTAAACTATTTTCTCGCAATAGAACATACTAGTAAAAAGACAGCTTTCAGAGCTCCTAAGTAACAAATGTGTGGCAGGTGTGTATGTCAGGAATGCTGTGAGTGTATCTCTTTAAAAGATACCCGCCTTGATTTGAGACACACCCAAACCAGCACTACCCACAGTGTATTCATACTGTTGGCTGGACTGTCTAGGAAGTAGTAAGTTAAATCATTAGTTTGCTTTTAAATATTGTAATTATAATCACAGTGTCACTTTAATTGCATTTTAAGGAACTGAGATTCAACTAAGTAACTCTTGGAAAACAGCCTCAGTCAAATCACTGGGGGTCACTCTGGGGGTGCCTAGGTGGCTCAGTCAGTTGAGTGTTCAACTTCAGCTCAGGTCATGATCTCAAAGTTCGTGAGCCCCTCATGGGCCTCGCTGCTGTCAGCGCGGACCCCGCTTGGGATCCTCTGTCTCCACCCCACCTCTGCCCCGCTCCCACTCTCTCAAAAAAAAAAAAAAAAAAAAAAAGTTAAAAAAAAAAATACAGGTCACTCTGATCATTCAGGATCAGAATGTACAGGTCAACTGGTATGCAAACCTCTGATAAAGGTGACAAAGTCTTAGAACACAGAGAGAAGAAAATCAATTCAACTACTGATGCTAAATGTTCTTATTGACATGATTCAAATAAAAGTGATAGTATTACTATCTTATACATGTATAATGTTCCATAAAGGAAAGCACCAGGCTTATTTTGCTCATTATTGCACATCTAGCACTCAGGACAGTATTTATTAAGAGCTAACAAATAGTAAGTACTAAGCAATGTTTCCTTTTATTACTATTAGTATTAGAGAAAGCGGTACCTTACAAGTGTTTGTAATACACATTATGCTCTTTGCTCTTTCAACAATAAGTACCCTGTAATAGAAGGGTTTAAACAAGTTACAGTGATTGCACAATTAACATTAGGACATTTCTCGAAACGACATCTAATACCTTTTAGTCTCAACTAGACTGGAGATCAAATCCATGCTAAAGAAAACATGGGCTACAAACTTTTCCAGTGTATTTTAGTCTCTGGATTCACCAGGCAAGAGGACTCTTAAAAGGCTTTCATTCATTCTAATGAGAATTACACTGTCGACAAGGCAATCAAGAAAAATACTAGCTTATCACTACCTCCAGGTTAAAAAAACAGTTACTAGTCTGCTCACATTAAGCAGACAAGGTTGTGACAGTGTTAGTACTATTAATCGAGGGAAGATTTAAGTACTACAACGACTACTAAGATGTTTGCCTGAACAGTAACATTTTTTTCCAAGAAAAGGCAAAAGAAGAAAAATTTTTTCCAGTTGAGATCATAAGCATATCATCATAAAACACATTACAGGACAAGGGGAGGGGGGAAAAATCAAACTAATAAGCCATACTGTTCACATGCCTGTAGGCTGTCAGCCATATTTATTAAACTGCTGCCACTCTTAACCAAAGCAATACTGGAAAGGAATAATCACGATAAACCATAAACATAATATGTATGCACTAAAATCATCTGGAAGGAGACACAAGAAATTGGAGTGGGAAGAGAGCATACTTCCTACTTATAACCCTCTGAACCGATGTGATTTTTTCATTTTTAACAAAGAGTACACATTACTGAATTTTTATGTATCATTTTGTTTTAAAAATGTTTACACCAGGGGCACCTGGGTGGTTCAGTCAGTTAGGCATCCGACTTTGGCTCAGGTCATGATCTCCCAGTCTGTGAGTTCGAGTCCCACGTCAGGCTCTGTGCTGACAGCTCAGAGCCTGGAGCCTGCTTTGGATTCAGTGTCTGCCTGCCTCTCTGCCCCTCCCCTGTTCGTGCTCTGTGTGTGTGTCTCTCTCTCCCTCAAAAATAAATAAACATTAAAATTAAAAAAAAAAAAAAAGTTTACACTGAATTTTTCTCACTGATTTTATGCACTATTAATAAAAACAGAATTAATAAAAGCAACATATGCCTTTCATCATAACCTTGGGTCTCTATAGCGTCTCTAGAGAATTCTCATCTTCTTGCTGGCTCTCAGACCGCAAATGCTGATGAGTATACACAAATCCACACGTCAGTTCCAAACTTTCCCCAGAACTCCAAATTTACACTTCCACGCACCACCAAGTTCCACTTGGACATCCCAACTCAGCAAGTCCAAGGCTGAACTCTCACCCTCTTAACTCCTCCCTTAATGCAAACCGGAATCTCCTCCTGAACCACCCACCTCGTTGACAGCATCACCACCCAGTCTACCCAGTCTCCCAAGTTTGGAGTCATCTTTAGCACCACCTCATTTTCTAACTTCATTCTAGAACCAGTAATGCATTTTTGTGCCTTAGTTCAAGACCTTCTTTTGGGGCACAATGACATTTTAAGGAGGCTGGAAATGTTCTACAATTTGAGAGAGGTACTGGAGACACAGTATACACACAGGTTAAAAAAGTCAGGGAGCAGGATATACTTTATGCACTTACCAGACGTATGTTACTCCTCAATTTTAAAAAGCCCTCAGTGCCTCTTCCTTCGGTGGACTATTGCAATGCCCTCCTCTTCCCATCTGGTCTCCCTGCCACCAACACCCTCCACACATGCCAGTTATCCTTCTAGTCACACCAAACTTCTTGCTGCAGTCTTTCCAACAAAGATCCTCTCCTAGAGGGACTGCAAGTCTTCTAATAGCAATAAGGCAATAAATAATATCCAATGTGAACAGTCAAGAAGCAGTAACAGAAGCACGTTGCAATGTGGAGGTCAATACCAAAAAGAAGATGGAGAAAAGGGTAGGAGAGAGCAGGAGACTGCTGTATATTTCAAAACAAGCCTTGTGGAACCATCTGATGCTTGAAACCATGTGCTACAGGCTGTTAGGAATTCTTAGATCCTAGAGGACTGGACCATAGGGTTATTTGGCTGTGTCCATGTGCTATTTTCAAGACAAGAAAAGAATAACTCCAAAGACAATTCAGAGACCATCGGGTTCCCTCCTCAGTTTCAAAGGTGGCAAGGAGGGACCATCACTTCAGATCCAATAGGCAACCTACTTAAAAAGGGGTGGTGGGAGGACGGCGCCTCTCAGTTGGTTAAGTGTCTGACTCTTGATCTCAGCTCAGGTCTTAATCTCAGGGTTGAGTTCAAGCTCTGTGCTGGGCATAAAGCCTACTTAAAGAAAAAGAAAAAAAAAAAAAAGATTCACTAGGTGACTGCCTCCAAAAGGCAGCCTGAAGCATAAGAGGTAGAGGAAAGTGACCCCCCACCCCCACCCCAGTGGGTCCAGGGGGCATAGCATCAAACCAAGGAGGATTTTTCTTGAGCCTTAAAAATCTCATGGAATCTGCCTTGCTAAATTTTGGACTTGGTTCAGACCCATTACTCCTTTCTTCATTCTGATTTCTCCCTTTTGGAACAGGAATGTCTATCCTCTGTGTCCCACCATAGCATTTTGGAAGCACATAATTTACATGGCTTTACAAGCTCACAGCTGAAGATGATTGTCTCAGGATAAATTGTGTCTTGAGTTTCACCCATATCAGATGTAGATGATATTTAGATGAGACTTTGGATTATAGACTTTAGAATTGATGCTGGAATGAGTTGATGCTGGAAACAGTTGAGGCTGTTGGGGCAGAATGAATGTATTTCGCATGCAAGAACATGATTTTAGAGGGGTCATAGGCAGACTGTTATAGGCTGAATGTTTGTCTCCCCTCTTTCCCACCTCATTTATATACTGAAGCTCTAAGCCTCCAGTGTGATAGAATTTCAAAGTGGGGCCTCTGGGAGATAATTAGGTTTGTATTAGGTCATGAGGGTGGGACCCCATGATGTGATTATGTCCTTGTAAGTATTGGAAGCAGAGATCTCCACTGAAGAATGACCCTGTGAATGCACGATGAGAAAGCAGCCATCTACAAGCCAGGAAAAGGGCCCTCACCAAGAACTGAATGTGCCAGCAACTTGATCTTGAAATTCCTGAACCATGACAAATATCTATTGTTTTCTGATTTTTTTTTTTTTAATTTTTCAGAGAGAGACAGAGTGTGAGCGGGGGAGGAGCAGAGAGAGAGGGAGACAGAATCCAAAGCAGGCTCCAGGCTCTGAGCTGACAGCTCAGAGCCTGACGCAGGGACCGAACCCACGGACTGCGAGATCATGACCTGAGCCGAAGTCGGACGCCCAACCGACTAAGCCACCTAGGCGCCCTGACAAATATCTATTGTTTAAGATAGATATGGTATCCATAAAGCTATGGTATTTTGTTACAGGTGCCCACACTGATTAAGAAAAAAGTAAGGGCAGATAATATACAGAACTTACTTTCAATTGGCTCAGGAAAAAATAATTGTGTGTGTGTGTGTGTGTGTGTGTGTGATGTGTAGAGAGAATGATGGAGAATTTTCTTTAAGAACCATTGGTGAGTCAGTTGCAGTTATGATGTACCTCTATAATTCATCATGTCTCTCTTAAAAACAAAGATATTCTCTTACATAACTACAGAATAATTACCAATCAGGAAACCGATAGGGTACTGTACTAATAGCTAGTCTACAGACTTTATTTAAATTTTGCCAGTTTTCCTAATAACGTCTTTATAGCAAAAGAGTCTTTGATAATGTGCTGCATTCTGGCTTTTCAGTTTCAGAAAAGGAAAAAGTAAGTTTTGATTACAGGGTAAACTGACTTACAAGGAATGATCCTGAGCAGAGGTTTTGAGAATCCCATGAAAGAACACAAGATAACTACGTAATGATACAAAATGGGGAAGCAATTATTGGGAAACAAAAGCAAGTATATTCATACATTTGACATGAATACAAAACCATACAAGCATGATTTTATAAGCAAATAGATAATATCCCCACTGAATGTGACAGCACGATGACAGAACCTGCCCACCTGGCAGACATTTTGGAACATTACAAAAGGGGGTCGCCTGGGTGGCTCAGTCGGTTAAGCGTCCGACTTCGGCTCAGGTCATGATCTCTCAGTCTGTGAGTTCGAGCTCCGTGTCGGGCTCTGTGCTGACAGCTCAGAGCCTGGAGCCTGTTTCAGATTCTGTGTCTCCCTCTCTCTGACCCTCCCCCGTTCATGCTCTGTCTCTCTCTGTCTCAAAAATAAATAAACGTTAAAAAAAAATTAAAAAAAAAAAAAAGAAATCAATGTCCACTATGAACATCTATTATTCTTTGGCAACCAAAGGACTGTTATCATTCTTTTCTGCTAAATGAACCCTGTTTACTTCCAGTGGTATACTCTGTTGTTCCTTAAAAAGTTCTACTGAAATGGCCCTTTCTTGGAATCCTACTGAAATGTACTATCCTCTCCCTACCGCATACCACACATACTAACGAAAATAGTTTGGAGCTTTGCACTGGTCACACAAGCTATTCCACACTCTGAACATATATTTCCAGAAGTGTCCTCCTTTTTTCAGCAGGGAAATTTTGAAAAGTAGGGAGTCCACATTTTTTTTTTTTTTAAATCAGGATAAATTCCCTCATTTGTGTCAATAGCATCCCATATGGAATGACTGAAAAGTGCTTCCAAAGCTAGCTGTAAAGCAAACATATTTTGACATTACTGTTTTCCTGCCTCAAAAATGGAGACCCCCAAGTATGTATGCACGGGAGCGTTTTCAGTTAGTTCAGTGGCATCCTGTGCACGCGGGCAGCGAGGCTCTGCCCCGGAGTTACCGTTCTCACCTGCCGCCCACGTCTCCTCTGTAGCGTTTCCCAGTCTCCAGGTCAGCGTGTCACGGCATCACAGACCCGCGTAACAGGAGAGCGGAGTAACAGGAGAGCGGAGTACGAGGGTGGCTCTGCCACAGGTGACTGCACCTTCATCTCGGCTCTCTTCCACCTCTGACACGTTCTGGGCCTGTGGCACCACACCCTCCGCTCTGGCTGTGTGGTGGACGCCGACTGAGAGGCAGCCTGGTTCGCATGCCTTTGCCTTCTCTGCGAATAATCTCGGATTATTCTGGTGGTCGCCTCTGTGCAACACGATCACGTTCCTTCCTCGGTCCTGACTGACACGGGGATAGGCTCCTGTGCCACAATGAACCTAACAACACTCTCTCACGGGGATTTAAAATTTCCATGGGGAGAGTTTGTCCTTAAGTAGAATAGTATCTGTATTATATACTCTCCATCAGAGTTAACATATCTGAAAACTTTTACAAATTTTTAGTTTTAACAAGTATTTCTTGAACGTTTGCATATTTTCAATAAAATTTAAAGTGGGCATATGTAGTGTTTCTCTTGTAAAGTCAGCATACATTACATACAATTTTACATGCAAAATACTGGAATTGGAAAAACACCATACTTGGAAAGCACTAAACCAACACATTAAAGTATAAAGAAAATAATCTCCTGAAGCTCTACAACCCAGAGATAACCACTGTAACATTTTCATGTATATCCTGCTAGATAGGTAGGTAGGTAGATAGATACACACACACAAATATATATATATATAATATATATATATGTATATATATATATATTATATATATATATGTATATATATATATATAATATATATATATATGTAATAGGGAGGGTGTACAGTTTTATGTAAAAGAAATTGCTTAATGTCATTAATATATTCTATCACCAGTAAGACAAACATCATTCTTTTAAGGGGTACAAAAATTTCCCAGTATGAATATATAGTGTAATTTATTTAACCAATCCCTGTGCATAATGTTTACACTTCCCCAATATTTTCAATATGTCAACACTTTGTATATCTTCTCACACTTTTGAGTTTTTCATAGGGATAAATTCCTGGAAATGAGATTGCCCACTCAAAAAGTATATGTGTGGGACGCCTGGGTGGCTCAATTGGTTGAGCGTCTGACTCTTAATTTTGGCTCAGGTCATGATCTCAAGGTCAGGGGATCCTGTCCCACGTGGGGCACAGACCGCTTGAGATTCTCTCTCTCCCTCTCTCTCTGCCACTCTCCCGTGTGTGCTTGCGCTTTCTCTCTTAAGAAAAAGAGGGAGGTGCATGGGTGGCTCACTGGGTTAAGCTTCTGATTTCAGCTCAGGTCATGATCTTATGGTTCATGGGTTCAAGCCCCACATCAGACTCTGTGCTGATAGCTCAGAGCCTGGAGCCTGGTTCAGATTCTGTGTCTCCCCCTCTCTCTCCCTCTCCCCTGCTCATGTTCTATCTCTTTCTCTCAAAAATGAGTAAACATTAAAAAAATGTATATGTATGTATGTGTATATATATGATTCTGATCAGAATATCATTTTAAAATGAATTTAAAGGAAGCTGTGGAAATATTTTTTAAGCTTTCTGATTTCTAAAGTGCAATTGACTGCAATTTAAGTGATCCAAATCGTATCTTTAAATGAGTAAAACTACTATCTCAAAATATAATGTAACACAGAATCATCTTGGGTTCCCAAAATGCATTGGTGAAAATGTGATACAAATGTCACTTTCCTCACCTGATCTTTAAGTCAGAGAGTTTCAGGTACACAGTCCTACCTTCTGAGTGTTTTTGTTTTTTCTTCTCTCTCTCTCCCTTCCTCTCTTCCTCATGCTTTCTTTCCTGACACATTGATTCTAAAATTCATGTGCAAAAGCAAAGGACCAGGAAGAGCCAAAGCAGTTTTGAAGAGAAATTAGGTAGGAGGAATCACCTTTATTAGATAATAAGACTTGCATAAACCTATAGTGATATTGGCAGTATGATTTTGATGGAACAAAATAGAAAACCCAGAAAGAGCACACTATGAATATGAAATTTGATTGATAATGATGGTGTCATTTCAAATCAGTGGGGAATGGACTAGTGCTGAGAGAGGTGATTTTCTGTATAGAAAAAGAAGGAAAAAAAAATCCCCACCTCACACCAATCTGTAAAATCAATTCCAGGTTGTTAGATACTCAAATATGAAAATTATATATATATAACTCTAGCACAGAGGAGAAAATATTTATGACCTTAAAGTATAGAGCGACTTTCCTAAAACTACCAAAGCACAAATTATAAAATAAAGGTTGATAAGTTTGATCGCTTAAAACCTTTACAGGGGCACCTGGGTGGCTCAGTTGGTTAAGCGTCTGACTCTTAATTTCGGCTCAGGTCAAGACTCAGTTGCTCAACTGACTGAGCCACCCAGGCACCCCTAGGCAGTGGTTTTTTAGATATGGCTCTGTAAGTATAAGCAACCAAAAACAAATAAATTGGAGTAGATCAAAATTAACTTTTTCCGTCTTTGTACTTTTGTATTTCAAAGGACACTGTCCACAGAATGAAAAGATAATTCACAATATATTTGAAATCATATGTGGATAAGGGACTTGTTATATAGAATACATAACGTACTCTTACAACTCAACAATAAAAAGACAACCCAATTTTAAAACAAAGGACTTGAGGGGCACCTGGGTGGCTCAGTCGGCTAAGTGGCCGACTTCGGCTCAGGTCATGATCTCGCGGTCTGTGAGTTCGAGCCCCGTGTCGGGCTCTGTGCTGACAGCTCAGAGCCTGGAGCCTGTTTTGGATTCTGTGTCTCCCTCTCTCTGACCCTCCCCAGTTCATGCTTTGTCTCGGTCTCAAAAAAAAATAAACATAAAAAAATTTTTTTTTAAGTAAAAATAAAAAAATTTAAAATAAAAAATAAAACAAAGGACTTGAATAGACATTTCTCCAAAGAAGATATACAAATGACTAGTAAATCCACGAAAAGATGCTCTGCATCATTAGTCATTAGGGAAATCCAAGTCAAAACCACAGTGAGATGCTACTTCATATCCGCTAGGATAGCTAAAACCCTTGTACATTGCTGGTGTGATCACAAAATGATATAGACACTTTGGAAAACAGTTCCTAAAATGCTAAACATAAAGTTACCATATGATGCAGCATTTCTAGTCCCTGGAGAAATGAAACATACACACAAAAACTTCTACATAAATGCTCATGGCAACATTATTCCTAAGAGTCAAAAAGTGGAAACAATCCAAATGTCCATAAATTGATGAACAGATAAACAAAATACAGAATAATTTTACAGTGGAATATTATTTAGCAATAAAAAGGAAGTAATGATACATGTTAAAGATGAAAGAAACATTATGCATATTATAAAAAGCCAGAAATCAAAGGCTTCATACTCTGGTTCCACTAACATGAAATGTCTAGGACAGGTAAATCCACAGAGACAGAAAGTAGACTAGGAGTTTGCCAGGGCCAGGGGTGGAGTTTGTTTTTGGGGCGATGAAACTGTTCTAAAGTTACGTTGTGATGATTGCACCATTATGTGAATATAATAAAAACCAATGAATTGTACACTTGGAAAGGGCGAATGTAATGATTTGTTAATTACATTTCAATAGAACTGTTTTGTAAGAAACAGAGGCCTTGTGTACAATATGACATTATAAACACAGTAACACCAGGGGTTAGTATCCAGGTGCAAAAGCCATATAAATTAGAGGCAAGTATGCACTCCAGCAGAAAAATGGGCCAAAGATAGGAACTGTCAATTCACAGAGAAAGGAACTTGATCGTAAAATAAATATATGAATATGCTCATCCTCACTAGTCCAAGTTATTATAAATTAAAACAATGTAACTGTTTCCATCTTTACCTTTCTGAAAGCTGTAAAAATAAAAGACCATATTAAATGTTGGCAATGTTATGTAGCAATGGGAATTTATATACAGGTGCTCTTAGTATAAATTGGTACAATTGTCTTGGAGAATAGTGGCAATTTCTAGAAAAGTTGAAATAATGACCACCCTATTAAGTTTTTATCTGGGTATATACAATAGCTGAGATTTGCAAACATTTTTGTTCTAGCCTATACTAAGGATGAACATTTTTCTATCAACCTAATGCACGTATAATGTATGAGGTCTTAGGAATGAGGACCTCAACATATTACTTTTGGGGGGATCAGTTCAACCTGTAACATGCTGTTTTCCCAAGAAATTCTGCTCATGCCACAAGGAGACATGTTTAAGAATGTTTACTGTAGAAATGTAATAACAAAAAAATGGAAGTAACCTAGTTTTTCATTAGTAGGAGAATGCCTACCCTCCTACAACAAACAAGCAAAAAACCAGTATGGCATATTGCTAGAATGAATACTATACAGCAGTGAAGAGAGGACTCTAGATCTGTATTATCAACATGGGCAAATCTCAGAAACATGTTGTTAAACAAAAGCTGCAGAAAGATACATATGGTGTGATATGTATATAAGGATTAAAAACATGCAGGAGAATACTGTATTGCTTATGGCTGTGTCTACAGGGAAGGTTTCATTCATTCATTCATTCATTCATTTATAAAAGGAAAGGTACTTTTTTCATCTTTTTAAATAATTTATTTTTGAGAGAGTGCTTGCACGCGCATGGAGGAGGGGCAGAGAGAGGGAGAGCTAGAATCCCTAGCAGGCTCTTTGCTTTTAGCATCAGAGTCTGACGCAGGGCTTGAACCCACCAACGGGGAGTTCGTGACCTGAGCTGAGATCAGGATGCTTAACCAACTGAGCCACCCAGGCGTCCCAGAAAGGTATTTTTTTTCATGCATGGTAATGATAAACACCAAAATGAGGGTAGTTTTTATACTTTTGGGGGAGAAAGGGAAGTTAACACTTCACTAGGACAAACTTCTTAAACGGACTGGGGGAATTGCTTAAACATAAGTCAGATCAACACTCCCCTGAGGGCTTCTTATCACTGACAACAAAAGACAGTTTCTGTTGGTTTGCAGGGCCCTGTGTCATCAGGTTCTCCCATACTTCTGACTTCATTCATATCCCGTCAGGTCACTGCACTCCAGCCAAGTGGGCCTTTCTGCTCTTCCCTGAACACATCAAGAAGCACCTCTGCCCTTCCCCCACCCTCCGCCGCGGGGCTTTTGCCCTCACAGTAACTCCAGCCTGGAAAACTTCTCTCATTAGTTTTCTCCCTGCCTCTGTGTACATTTTGCTTACCCCTTACCTCCTTCTGACAGGTTATCCTTGACCACCTTGTCTAAAATGCTTTCCTCTTCCCATGATTTTTTTTTTTTTTCTGGTTATAGAGCTTACAATTGCCTGGTATTTTAGTGTATATCTATTTGCTTATTTATTGTCTGCCTCTCCCATTGGAGTGTATGGTATTGTATTCCAGTGTTCAGATCATGCTTAGCTCATAGAGGCTCAGGAAGTATTAATGGAATAAATGAAAGAATTAATGATAGCTTTAATGTTTTATTTAATGGGAAAAAATAAGATCTAAAGCCTATAAGCTAATTGTTAAGTTTTGATAAATCTATATGTTGAGTATCTTTTAATCTGCTTTTTGTATTAATTACAGTGTGCTATTTCATATATACTTGCTAGTTGACAAAAACCAGTTTCCCAAAATAATGTTGTAAATATACACAAGAAACAAGTTGTGGTACATTTGCTGTTCAAGAAACCCGTAGCGTAGTTTTTATTGTTTCAGGTTTACAGGTGGTTAGACTCAGCAGGAGCTTACTGAACGTTCCTGGTAGTGGCAGCGACAGCCTGTGAGGAGGAGCAGGAAGAGGCCGATGACCGTCCGATGGTCTGGAAATGGCACAGACCCTAGTGTATTTTATCGCCTTTCCATTAGTTCTTTCTAAGGGGCGGCGTGGCCAGAAGTGGGACTTCTGTAGCACCCCTTCCCATTGTCCTATGAGGGGTCTAAGCCGTGACATGCTGGTTAGTGCTTCAAGGGAAGGGAAGCCTGTCAGCACTGACTTTTCTGCCATGTCTCCCATTCTCACCTTGATTTGAAATGCCATGAAGCTGGGCTGAGACACCTGTGATCACCAATTAGACTGTAACAGAAGTACATGTTGGAGACCCCTGTTTATGTGCTAACAGCTAGGATCTTTATTGCCTCCTGCGCAGGCTTGGCTTGCATGTAGAAGCACAGGGAGTTTATTTCTAGGACAGCTAAATTAGTGTCCTGGTTTCCTAAAAGCAGACGTTTTCTTAGCAGTGGAAGCTCATATAATTATTTATCTCAATCCAAGTATAGCTAAGTAATATGAGCAGCAAAATTATCTAATTACTGTATGAGTAGCAAAAAAGGAGCACAAATGGTGAGTTTTAAGGGAAATTCTGATATTAAGCCACTGATGATTTTAAAACAGACTAAGTTGTAGTATTTCTGAAATAATTAAAGGAAAATTTGATTCATAGAAAATCTGAGAAATATGACTAAGAAATGGCAATAAATTGAAAATGTAAAGACTTGGATTCTAACCGCAATTTAGAACTTAGAATTAAATTTTTGAATTCAGTTTCCTAGAATGTGTGTGACTGGACACATTGCTCAATCTCCTTTCCTTGGTGCTGTCATTTAGTCATGTGAAGAGGACTCAGAATCACTTGTAAAAGAAGGGCTTCTCACTGTGTTGGTGTATTTTTCATCCTGTGTATTTAAATATAAATCCCTTTTGACAGTATTCTTTAAGTTTCCTTATTCTCTTTAATCTCAAAAACCATATTGATCTTTGCATCCTTTTTCGCTAAAAAAAAAAAACCCCTGAAGAGTCCTTGAATACAAGGATTATCTCTTTATTTGTGTCTTCAAATACGGAGTACAAACCTTGATATAGAGATTAAATATTTGTTGAGAAGAATGCGATGATAACGCTGATTTTGAGCTCCTTGGTAGAAAGGGGGCTCTGGGTTCCTAGGAGAGGCTTTGATGTCTGAAAGTTATTTGTGCAGTTTTGGGATGTTAAAAAATGAGACAGGAGGAATGTCCATCCCCGGGTACAAGTAATTAAGGAGAGAGGGAGAGGGTCAAGTTGTAAGGGATTTCCCAGGGTTGGTAGTACCGAAGTGAAGAGAGGGAATGTGTAGACTATTGTATTCTCTGCTTTCTATTTCAGGCATGTCCACATTCTCTCCCTGCCCCTAGGAAAGCAGACATCTTTGATTGATTGCTGGACACTATATATAAAGGACCTGCAGAGACTCAAGTCCATGTTGTTTTCTCCTTTTGCTCTGAGCACCCGCAATCTAACCAGGGACTGAGATAGGTGGGACTGAGCTAAAACTCTGGGTAGATTCCATCTAAGGATGGGATCCATTGTGTTCGTTGCAAGCCCCTCCCTCTAGCATTGTAAGACTGTGGTTGATTTCAAGCCACCTTTCTAGTCTAGCTCTCTAGCTTCTCTAGCACGTGATAAGTGTCCTGTGCAGAAAACTGGCCGTAGGTCTGGGGCTTTGCTAGAATTCAGTCTGTCATACCATCCTATAGAGCTATCATAAGCTCCACTGGTTTTTCTTCCCCTTGGCAGAGTTCTTCTGCTTGTGGCAAGCCCATTTATGATCATTCGTGCTCACACTCTGCAAATAACACCAGGGAAGAAAATGACTAGCGATTTCAGCTCACTAAGCAAAGGTTCTTCTTCTCTGGAATTTTAGTTTATTTGCCCTCTTTGCTTTACATGAGAGACAGTTCTTCAATGTCTTTAACACTATTTCTTGTTTTGAGTAATCTGTGTAGTTTTATCTAGTTGTTCTGTGAAAGTGATGGTTTGTCTCTACCTATTAATTTTAACCTATAAGCAGAAGTCTCAGTATGGTTTTTTGTTTTTGTTGATGTAAATGGGACATCAAAATAAAGTTGTTCAAACAACTTTGATAGAGGGTGCCTGGGTGGCTCAGTCGGTTAAGGGTCCAATCAGGTCATGATCTCACGGTTCACGGGTTCGAGCCCTGTGTTGGGCTCTCTGCTGTCAGCACAGAGCCTGGAGCTTGCTTTGGATTCTGTGTCTCCCTCTCTCTCTGCCCCTCCCCAACTTGTGCTCTCTCTCTCAAAAATAAATAAACATTAAAAAAAAAAAAAAAAAAACCAAGATAGAAATTCTCTTTGTAAAGTCTGAAGGTAGACAGGTAGCATTCAGTAGGGTATGAGCTATCTTTGTTTTGTAATCTTTTAGGATGTTTTTATTTTTATTTATTAAATTTCTTTTTGTAGTGTTTATTTTTGAGAGAGAGGGAAAAAAAAACAACAAAAACCCACAAGTGGGGAAGGGGTGGCAAGAGAGGAAACACAGAATCTGAAGCAGGCTCCAGGCCCGAGCTGTCACCACAGAACCCAAGGAGGGGGCTCAATCCCACGAACTGTGAGATTATGATGTGAGCCGAAGTCAGACGCTTAACCCAGGTGCTCCTGTTTATTTTTTGTTTGAGAGAGAGAGAGAGAGGGAGAGAGAGAGGGAGAGAGAGAGGGAGAGAGAGAGGGAGAGAGAGTATGGGAGCATGAGCTGGGGAGAGGGGCAGAGGGGGAGAGAGAGAGAGAATCTTAAGCAGGCTCCATGCTCAGAGCAGAGCCTAACGACAGCCTTGATCCCACTACCCTGGGATCATGACTGAAGCAGAAATCAAGAGTCAGAGGCTTAACTCACTGAGCCACCCAGGCACCAGGATGTTTTGTTGTTGTTGTTGTTGTTGTTTTAGCATCTTCGTCTTCAACCACATCTATCTACATTCCAGGCCACTGGCACTTCATTCTCTTTCTCTCCAGGAAAGAGAAGTGGAAAGAGAACAATTGTTTTAAAGGATGTAATCCAGCCCTGGTACCTGCCCCTTCTGTTCACTTCCTGTTGGCCAAAGTTCATTACATGGCTACCCCTAGCTGCCAGGGAGATTGGGAAATGTAGACTGTAGCTGGATGACCATGGACCCAGCTAAATCTGAGAGCTTCTATTACCAAAGGGGAGATAGGAATATCTACAGGGGGCCAGTTAACAGTCTCTGTGATGCTATGGTGTGGGGAGAAGCTCTAACCAGAGTTTGCTTCTAAATAGTCCCATTTTCTTAAACTCTTGTACTAAATAATCTATTCCTTCCTCTTTGATTTGTGATTTTTCAACCCTGAATGAGTCTTGTTTAATGTTTATGAGCATGTTCTCCATAGTTAGGCAAAGTTAGCAGACAAATACTGTCTGAATTTTGATCTGTGGTCTTCTGTTGTCTTTTTTTTAAAAATACTAGTTCTGATTTTTGTTTTTCCTTTTTTGGTCTGTCTTCATGTGTGTTAATGAGAACCTGGAAAGGGTTTAGTTATAGGTGGCAATGAGACTCTCACGTCTTCAAAACAGGAAAGGTACTGCCTTATAATTTTGGACCAGATGTCCCTTATCCCAGATAAGAGTAAACAATATTCCAAATGCACAAAATTAACAGAGTTAGGAGCCCTTTTAAAAATTTTTACTGACGCTCTGAAAATCAGTAGGTGCCTAGTCAGTGTTAAGTGTACAGAAGTTCTAAGACATTTTAACATAGAATATATACCTGTTAAATTTCTTTCAGTTGATAGCAGTGGAAACTGACTCTAGCTAACCAAAAAGGTGATTTATTGCAAGGATCATAGGCATGCAAAAAATAAATAAAAGGAGGGAGCAGGGTAGAACTGATGAACAACTCAGAAAAGTCAGACGGGAACTAGCACCTGGGACCTCAGCAGCAGGAGTTCACAGACCTTTTCTCCAGGATGTTGGAGATCCAGTGCCCTTCAGACTCTTTCCCTGTTGAAACCATAAATCCCCCTGAGAGAGTGCTGTTAGGTTCATTGTGGCACAGGAGCCTATCCCCGTGTCAGTCAGGACCGAGGAAGGAACGTGATCGTGTCGCACAGAGGCGACCACCAGAATAATCCGAGATTATTCGCAGAGAAGGCAAAGGCATGCGAACCAGGCTGCCTCTCAGTCGGCGTCCACCACACAGCCAGAGCGGAGGGTGTGGTGCCACAGGCCCAGAACGTGTCAGAGGTGGAAGAGAGCCGAGATGAAGGTGCAGTCACCTGTGGCAGAGCCACCCTCGTACTCCGCTCTCCTGTTACTCCGCTCTCCTGTTACGCGGGTCTGTGATGCCGTGACACGCTGACCTGGAGACTGGGAAACGCTACAGAGGAGACGTGGGCGGCAGGTGAGAACGGTAACTCCGGGGCAGAGCCTCGCTGCCCGCGTGCACAGGATGCCACTGAACTAACTGAAAACGCTCCCGTGCATACATACTTGGGGGTCTCCATTTTTGAGGCAGGAAAACAGTAATGTCAAAATATGTTTGCTTTACAGCTAGCTTTGGAAGCACTTTTCAGTCATTCCATATGGGGATGCTATTGACACAAATGAGGGAATTTATCCTGATTTAAAAAAAAAAAAAAATGTGGACTCCCTACTTTTCAAAATTCCCCTGCTGAAAAAAGGAGGACACTTCTGGGAATATATGTTCAGAGCGTGGCATAACTTGTGGCATATCTAATTTAAACTCCTCAAAACTTACCAGTAATTTCTAAACTGCCAAATCCAGTGGCTTAATAGAGTAAGACAAGCCAGGTTCTATCAACTTACTAACTGGACTGGTTATTTAAATGATCTGGAATTCAGTCTTATTTATAAAATGGGGATAATATACACCCAGAAAGGACCTTGTGAAGACTAGATACATGACAAAGCTGGAGGAGGTCCTGGCCACAGTAAATGGTACCTGTTACAATTATAGCCTTGCTTTCCCACTGCCACCACGTTGCATACCCTCCTTAATGAAATGGCCTCTCTCTCTCCTTGGGCTTTCTCAAACCACTTCCCAATGATTCTGTTCTTGCACAATCAGCCTTCTTCAGCAGTGTGTGTGTCTTCTCCCAGTAACATTATGATTCCCCCATATTACTTCCTAGGTGTCTCCTCTTCTTGCTTAGTGCCTTCTTCTGCTTCACCAATTCTCATGGCTTCAACCACCACCAGTTCATCCCTTCAACTAAGATTCCCTAAGATCCTACCACACACCAGGCACAAGGCAAATACAGAAGTCCCCCTTACCCATGTTCTCCAAACCCACAGTCAACCACAGTCTGGAAGATGATCCTCCTTCTGATGTATCATCAGAAGGTCAACACCAGTCTTAATGCTGTGTCACAATGCCTACATCATTCACCTCATTTGGTCACATCCTGTAGGCATGTTATCGTCTCACATCATCACAACAGTGAGTACAGTACAATAAGGTATTTTGAGAGAGAGAAACCACATTCACATAACTTTTATTACAGCGTATCATTATAATTTTCTATTTCATTATTATTTATTGTGGTTAATCTCTTACTGTGCCTAATTTATAAATTAACATTTATCATGGGAATGTATGTAGAGGAAAAAATAGTATATACAGGGTTTGATACTATCTACTGTATACAGCGGTTTCAGGCATCGACTAGGGATCTTAGAAAATATGCCCCACGGATAAGGGGAACTATGCAGTAAAATCTCAGATGTTTGCTGAAGGCTTACTAATTAGACAGCAGGAGGCTTATTTAGAATAAGTCAAAACCATCAAATTTGGGAAGTCAGTACTTTACTTTCTAAACCTACCAGATTACCAAATTTGTTGAATACTTTCCCCAACCTCAATATGCGTTATTTGGAGTAAGGCTGGGCCATACCCATAGTCTCAGTACAACTGCATATTTCACCGTACTTAGAGATTAGCAGAAAGCAGCAGGCTGGTAAAACAGACCACACTAAAAAAAATCAATACCCCTACACCAGGGATTATCCCAATCCTTTTGGGTCCTACAGTACACATGTATTATTTCTACAATCAGAAGCAAAAAATTTTTAAAGAGGAAAAATAGCAACCTTAATCTTTATTATGGGTCTTGAAGGTAGCATTAAAGACCGCAAACATCAACACAAATGTTCTCAGATTAAATGGGTTGAGAGAAAGGGCTTACTTGCTTAATCAGTCACAAACTACAAATTATATTATGGAAGGCTTCTTAGAAGCTATTCAGAAGGCAACGGACTTCTGAGGCCACAAACCACGTATTTAATCAAGTAAGGCACACCCACTCAGAATGCAAACACAGTCTCTACCCATCCCTCTCAATTGCCTATTCTGCCAATAAAACACTACTTCTTTCTTTCAAAAACTGAATCTAATTGAATCTCAACCAATTAACTATCTTGCCCCAGAGCACTACAAAGTTTCTAGGGCACCTAGGCCAACCCTAAAAAGTGGGCAAGCCTGCTTTCCCTGAATATCCAAGTTTTAAAATACTGTCTTAAGAATACAGAGGTTTATGTATTAAATACTGCTTTCATTGCCCAAGAAGTTTTATTCGAGAGAATTCCTGAGTGGAATTAATGACTCTGGAATCTTTCAGATCCAGCTAGGAAGATTTGAAATGTTCTTCTCCTTGGAAGAAGTGCATTCAAAACAAAAATCTAGTCCTACAACTGTAGTTACAACATTATTTTGGCTCAACGCCTTGAGGTCTTTGGATGTCTCATGAGACCTGTGAAGTGTGAACAGGTATCATGGCCAAGTGTGAACAGATACTCCTCCAGCTCTTGTCTTAAAACTAACTTCTTTTCACAGTTACTGTTTCCTTTCAGTGGAAACAAAAGCTAGTAGCTATTTAGTAAACCACCCTCCATTAGTTATTCATTTGCCTCCTAAGTAGCAAGACTGGCCCTTTGTTCTTTCTACTTTGCTAGTCTTATTATTTAAATAAGAACATGACTTGTGCCCCAAGTCCTCCTTAGGATAGAATCTTATTCTGGCAGCTAGAAGGCTGTCATCATTCTAATATATCATTAAAACTACTTCTAAAACTACTTCTACAGGTTAGAAAGTTAGGTTCAAAATGGTCTCAAAGGCAGGTAATTTTTTTTTCCCTTCAATGCTTATTAACTAGTTAAGGAAGGTAAAATGTGCGCCCAAACCTCAAATGTGCCTTAAAGAAGTGAAAGAGATTTTTTTTTAAAGGCTGTAAACAAGGAGCTCTAAAAGTAAAAACAAGTATTCTATTTCAGGTGCAACCAAAATACGGCATTTATTTGATCAAACGTTAAACCCACAGTAAGAAACTCTTGCAATTAAGATCACTGAATGCTGCAACACGCTGAAGAAAAGTTCCTGCAAATCCTCCAGGGGTCTTTAAAAATAGAATAGAATCATCTATCAAGATTACTTTTTAATAAAGTCCTACAAAGAGATAAAAGAACTGAATTACATAAACCCCTAAAGGTTCCTTCTAGCTCTAATTCTGCCAAAGCTCCCAATTCTAACTCTTCCAAAGTTTTCCTAGTGCTAATTGCCACCCTTCACCTCAAATAAAGGCTGGCCCTCCTCTCACCCCTCTGAATGGTAAGGGAGGAAAAATTACTGCTTTATTGCTCCTCTTCCTTGTGAAAACTCCATGTCTACTGTCATCGTTAAAAAACAGTCATGTCTACACAGGGCTCCCGTAAAGAACAAAACCCAACGCTCCTGCGACGTTCCTCCTCTCCTCTCCTCTCCTCTCACTGAGCTACCACACTCACAGCACTTCTCACACCTGATTGGGGCGGGGGGAGGTGTTCCACTGTGACACCAGCTGGTGTCGGTTTAACCCAATTCTAGCACTCTCTTCCTGGAGATAGTGTCAGATCCCTCAGGTGAAGGCCCCACCCCCTTCAGATGCCTGTCACAAGTCCAGGTTGTCCCATGGCTTCTGACCCATCAGCTATAAATCAGGTTTCTCACCACTTCCTCCTCTGGTTGATAATTTGCTAGAATGGCTCACAGAACTCAAGAAAACTGTTTATTTACTATTTCCCAGTTTATTATAAAAAGATACGATAAAGGACACAGACGAACAGGGGCAATGTGTGTGGGAAGGGGCGCCACTCTCCTAGCATCTCCATATGTTCAACAACCCGGAAGCTCCCTGAACCTGGTACTTTGGGGATTTTTATAGAGGCTTCACGCATCAGCAATCATTAACTTCATTTCCCGCCTCTCGCTCCTCTGTGGAGAATGGGGGTGGAGCGGACACCTGGCTTGGTCTTTCTGGTGAGCAGCCCCCATCCGGGAACCCACACAGAGTCACCTCATTAGAACAAAAGACACTGCTATCACTGGGGAAATTCCAAGGGATTTAGAGACTCTGTGTCAGGAATAAGGGTCAAAGACTAAATATTAGAACAAAAGATGCTCCTAGTATTATCACTTAGGAAATTGCACAAGTTTCATGAGCTCTGTGCCAGGATATGGGAGCAGACACACATAGACACATTTTTCCCTATTACCTCACAGCTACTATGCAAAAGAAAAAAAAAAGAGAGAGAGAGAGAGAGAAAATAACAAGTGTTAGCGAGGATGTGAAGAAGAAATTGGAACCCTTGTGCACTGTTGATGGGAACGTAAAATGGTATAGCTGCTGTGGAAAACAGTATGGCATTTCCTCAAAAAATTCAAAATAGAATTATCATATGATACAGCAATTCCACTTCTGAATATATATCCAAGATGACGGAAAGCTCGGTCTTGAAGAGGTATTTGTATACCCATATTCAAAGCAGCATTATTCACAATACCTAAACCTTGGAAGCAACCCAAGTGTCAATTAACAAATGGCTGGGAATCCAAACTGGTGCAGCCACTCTGGAAAACAGTATGGAGGTTCCTCAAAAAACTAAAAATAGAACTACCTTACAACCCAGCAACTGCACTACTAGGCATTTATCCACAGGATACAGGTGTGCTGTTTCAAAGGGACACATGCACCCCCATGTTTATAGCAGCACTATCAACAATAGCCAAAGTATGGAAAGAGCCCAAATGTCCATCGATGGATGAATGGATAAAGATGTGGTATATATATACAATGGAGTATTACTCGCCAATCGGAAAGGATGAAATCTTGCCATTTGCAACTACGTGGATGGAACTAGAGGGTATGATGTTAAGTGAAATTAGTCAGAGAAAGACAAATCTCATATGACTTCACTCATATGAGGACTTTAAGATACAAAACAGATGAACACAAGGCAAAGGAAGCAAAATTAATATAAAAACAGGGAGGGGGACAAAACATAGGAGACTCTGAAATATAGAGAACAAACAGAGGGTTGCTGGAGGGGAGATGGGCTAAATGGGTAAGGGCTTAAGGAATCTGCTCCTGAAATCATTGTTGCACCATGTGCTAACTAACTTGGGTGTAAATTATAAAAAATACAGAAAAATAAAATAAACTCCTACAAGAAAAAAAAACAAATAAATGGCTAAGCAAAATGTGGTTTATACATACAATGGAATATTATTCAGCCTTTAAAAGGAAGGATATTCTGATACACAGTGCTACATGGATGAACCATGAGGACATTATGCTAAATGAAATAAGCCAGTCACAAAAAGAAAAATATTGTACGATTCCATTTATTGAGGTACTTACAGCAAATTCATAGAGACAGAAGTAGAATGGTGGTTGCCACAGACTGGGTGGGCTAGGTGGAGGAGGGAATGGGGAGTTACTGTTTGATGGGGACAGAGTTTCCGTTTTACAAGAAGAAAAAGTTGGGGCGCCTGGGTGGCTCAGTCGGTTGAGCGTCCAACTTCAGCTCAGGTCATGATCTCACAGTCTGTGAGTTTGAGCCCCGCGTCGGGCTCTGTGCTGACAGCTCAGAGCCTGGAGCCTGTTTCAGATTCTGTGTCTCCCTCTCTCTCTGCCCCTCCCCTGCTCATGCTCTGTCTCTCTCTGTCTCAAAAATAAATAAACGTTTAAAATTTAAAAAAAAAAAAAAAAGAAGAAGAAACAGTTATGGCAGTGGATGGTGGTGGTGGTAGCACATTATGAATGTATATAATACCACTGAACTGTACACTTACAAATGGTTAAGATGGTAAATTTTATGTTATGTGTATTTTACTACAATGAGAAGAAACTGGGGGGGAACCCAGAAAACAAAAACAAACAGTAATGTTTGATTGTTTTATATGCCCATTCTACCACAGGATTTATTTACTCAGACTCTAAACCCAAATAGAACAAAGGGCAAGCATATATATCCATCCCATCAGACGCAGAAACTCTTGAGAGTGTAAAAGGACCCTAGAAGTTTCTAACTTCTGTTCATCCAAAGACAAATGCTGGGATATGGGAGGAAACAAACCTATATCTCGGGGTTTAAAAACTCTCGATTTATATTTCAGTTAAAAGAGGACACAAACCTGAAGACTTAATATCTTATGTGTATTTTTATGGCATAATTGGGAACATTTCCCCAGCAACTGAGGAAAAATAGAGGTTGGAGCACTAATGTAGCACTTTAAAGTGATTAACTTAATTAATCACTTTAATTAAAACAAAAACAACTAAAAATTTTTTAAAGATACTCTTGCTCCCATGAAGTTACCAAAAATCTCTTTGGCTTAAGGAAAAACAAACAAACCCGTGGTCAATATTCCTCATATTCATGTACAAAGCTGTATCTCTAAAGTCTCTGTTTTAAAAAGAGTTGTGACAAACAGTTTTCTAGAAGGGACAGTGGAGCCCTAAACATTCTTTCAGGCCTTCTACTAGACCATTTTTCCAGATGCCACCACAGTGTCTTGAGTGGATTTTTTCTCTAAAATATACTAGAAAAAGTCAGCCAGCTATTAGAGTCATACAAATTTTTAAATTTCACTTTAGCAACTTGATGTGTCTTCATCTTATTATTAATCAGCTGTCTCTGAAGAAATATCATGCCAGGGCGCTTGGGTGGCTCAGTTGATTAAGCATCTGACTTCGACTCAGGGCATGATCTCGAGGTTTGTGAGTTCGAGCCCCACATAAAGCTCTGTGCTGACAGCTCGGAGACTGGAGACTGGAGCCTGCTTTGGATTCTGTGTCTCCCTCTCTCTCTCTGCCCCTCCCCCTACTCATGCTCTCTCTCTCAAAAACAAATATAAACATTAAAGAAATATATATCATGCCTACAAATGTTAAATTGCTAGATTATGGGAGGGAGAAATTTACTATTAAATCAGAACATAACTCCTTTGTTAGGTGAAAAGAGCAGCTAAACACAAAACACTTCCTGAAGTGCAAACACCTTTCTCTTGTCTTCCTTTTCCTTCTTAAAAATCATAATCCACTCATTCATCTGCAATGTATTCTCTGACTCCTACCCCTTAGGTTTCCATGCTGTACCCTATATCACAAGTTTCTTATTACCCACTTATGTTACTAAAAAAACCCTTTACACTATTAATAACGAGAGCATTCTTACCACTTCTTCTCTCACACATTTCTTTAAAAATGAAAATAAATCTTTTGCTTTTTAATAGTTTTTATCTTTTTTTCTTAAAAATTTTAAGGTGTATTTATTTTTGAAGGACAGAGAAAGAGAGGGGCAGGGGAGGGGCAGAGAGAGAGGGAGACACAGAATTTGAAGCAGGCTCCAGGCTCCAAGCTGTCAGCACAGAGCCAGATGCGAGGCTCGAACTCATGAGCCTCAAGATCATGACCTGAGCCAAAGTCGGAGGCTTCACCGACTGAGCCACCCAGGTGCCCCGAAAATAAATCTTTTGAATCTGTGCATTATGGTGCCTTCCATCTTACAACTTCAAGGGAGGTCAAGTCTTTTATTTGTCCCCCAACTCTCATAGTTTTACTATGTCAGCATGACCTGGAGGAATGCTCTATTTTCTATTTCACACCAAACAGTAACAGGTCTATCTACCATATCACATCTACTAACTTGGGGGGGGGCGGGGGGGCGGGGGCTGCTAGATATATTAAAGCCAAATTAAATCACAATAGTCACACTACTGCTACTGGGAACAGATGGCTTTGGGAGGGAAAAAAAAAAGTTTTCCTTAATATCTGATTGGGATTTATAAGTATTAAAGTCAATTGCAGGGGCACCTGGGTGGCTCCGACTTTGGCTCAGTTTATGATCTAGAGGTTTGTGAGTTCCAGCCCCACACAAAGGGTTCTGTGCTTACAGCTCAGAGCCTAGAGCCTGGAGCCTGCTTCGGATTCTGTGTTTCCCTCTCTCTCTGCCCCTTCCCTCTCTCTCTCTAAAAAATAAATAAACATTAAAATTTTTTCATTAAAAATAATTTTAAAAAATAAAGTCAATTGTAAATCTCACAACACTTTCTTCAAGTAACACTGTCCTTTTAATCTTTTTAAATAGCTCGTCTTTAAAAACACATCTCAGGAGAATATGTCATCCAGAGAATTGGAAGGCTGTTAATAATTATTGTGTTCAATTCACAACTTTTCAAAATATTTCAGAACTGCCTGAACTTGGTTGGTGATTCAACCTTGGTTAACTGGTATAGAGACGCATCACAAGTCACCACCTGCGTTCAACAGCCCCTTCTGTGATAGCACGCTTGCTCACAGGGACCACCTAACTCTACCTAGAGCCCGGGATGGGGTTTCACCAAGGGCTGGGTAGAAGCATAATGCTTGTGAGGCACCAGGCCCGGTTCACTGTCAGATCTGTGGTCCAATGCCTTGCTTGCAGAAGGGGTAGGTATGTGTTAGGGAGAGACTGGGTGTGTTTCCGCCTGGTACCACCTCCTAACTTTCTCTGCCTCCTGAGGACCCCGAGGGTGTTTCTCAGGACTCTTGAAGCAACCACCTCGAGGACAAGAGGAGGGAGCCTCCAGGGAAAAAACCAAGAGCCCCGGAGTGGATCCTCCCAGGGTCCGCAGGGTCACTCCCTGCCTCCCCGAGGGAGGAGGGGCACGAATTTCTGGTCAAATCAGGCGGAGGAAGGCACTGTGGCTTTGAGCAGAACCCAAACCTCTGGAGGAAAAGAGGAAGACCTCAGACGCGGAGAGATGGGGGAGCCCCTACGCCTCCCTTGAGCCTCCCGCTCGGGGCAGGCCCCGTCAGCGCCGGGACACCGCTTCCAGCACACCTGAGCCGTGCCCGGCGCCCGCTCCCGGCCCCGCGGACGGTCACCGCGACCTCGCCCTGCCCGGCCGCCCCCTCCGCCGACTCGGCACGGGCGCAGCTCGCGGGGTCCCGGCCCACTGCCTCCGGTTCAGCCCGACCGCCCAGTCCCACCGTACCTGGCCGGCGGCGGCGGCTGCAGCGGCAGCGGCAGCGGCGGTGCTCCTCACGTACCCGTTCCGCACTTCCCCGTTCGCCACGCAGCCGTTCGCCCGCACAGGGCGACGGTAGCAGCAGCCTCCGGGCCCCGGCCGCATCGTCCCGGTAGCACCAGGCACAAGGCGACTCTGTAGGCGGCGGCCGAGACGGCAGCAGCTTCAGTCCCGCTCCGCACCCCACCCACCTCCTCGAAACCGGAAATGGTTGCACGCCCCCGCCAATTACCGGCCTGGCCGTCACATAGGGGCGGGGCCCACTCCCGCGGAGTAGGTGGTTCGCCCAAGGCCCCGCTGCCAAGGGGAAACGGGGCGGGGCCGGACAGGAGTGTCATAAGCCTAAGGACTGATGACCAATCAGGAGGAGGAGGAGGCAGACCCCATGCTACTGTCTGGCCAATCACGGGGGCGACAGCAAAACAGCTTGCTGGTGTTGAGGAGGTGGTCTGAGGAGGCTTTGGCGGCTTCTTGGTCCACGCAAAGGAGGCGGGGCCCAGGAAGAAGTAGCCAATTAGAGTGTGAGAAAAGGAAGGGGGCTGAGCCCAAGTGCCCAGAGCGGGTTCCTGGGTTCTCCCGGACTGGTGACGCCCTCTTTGCCCTTGCCTTCGGGGAAGTTCTCCGATGTGAATCCCAGCCCGAGACAGGGATCCTTTATTTAATTTGCGAATTCCTATGTAGGTGTCTGTAGAAGAGCATTTTCAGCATTCTCTAACCATTCATCGACATGCACCGTACAATAACATATTTCTTAGTAATTCGAACGTCGCTTGGCCCTTCACATCTGCCCCCAATCAGGATTTTCTGTACAATTTCCTTTAAAGGGTACTTATTTGAGAGCCAAGGAACCTGAATAACTGAAAGCTAAACCTTGAGTAGCCACTTTGGGAGCCAAATTCTTTAAAGTTAACACTTGTTTCATAGACTCACAGCAAGAAATATATTAATAAAACATCATGCACCTATCATAATGCCTGGCCCATAGTAGGAGCATAATAAATATTATTTTCGCACCCCTTTAGTTCTCTCTTCCCGTAGGGGTTAGAAAGGAAATGGATCTACATCATAACACGAGACTTTTGGGGGAGCCTGGGTGGCCCAATCAGTTGAGCCTCTGACTTTGGCTCAGGTCATCATCTCACAGTTTTGAGTTTGAACCCTGCATGGGGTTCTCTGCTGTCAGAGTAGAGCCCGCTTCGAATCCTCTCTCTGCACCTCCCCTGCTCATGCTCTCTAGGTCTCAAAAATAAATAAACATAAAAAAAGAGAGAGAGAGACTTTTGGTTACCCATAAAGAATTTCGTGTCACAGTCAAGAGCATGGACTCTGGAGGTGGTCTGGGTTTGAATCCTGGCTGCACCACTTACTACTAGCTGAGTGACCACTATATATCTTCATCTGTTCAGTGAAGACAATAATAGTTGTCCTGAGGATTTGAGTTAATATATGTAGTGTATTTTGTATAAGACATGGCCATGGGTAAAAATTCATTCAATGTTGGTTATTTTTAACTGCTGAATGGGCCTATGAGAGCCCCTGCATTCCCCCCCTACCCCATATTTAGAAAAGGGATAGACAAGGTATCAGTTTTGTGTGGTTTAGGAGCTGAACAATCTAACAGCAGATAGGCAGAGAGTTTTCTTCTTTGAGTTAACAAACACTGTGATCCCAAAGAATATAAGTTTGTGACAGAAGTATGAGGCTAAAAGAAAAGCATGTGGGGACCCCTGGGTGGCTCAGTTGGTTGACTGTGTGATTCCTGGTCTCGGCTCAGGTCATGATCTCATGGTTGGTGAATTCAAGCCCCATGTCAGGCTCTGTGCTGACAGTGTGGAACTTGCTTGAGATTCTCTGTCTCCCTCTCTCTCTCTCTCTCTCTCTGCCTCTCCCTTGCTTGTGCTCTCTTTCTCTCAAAAATAAATAAATATTTTTTAAAAAGAAGAAGAAAAGCATGTGTTTTGCACCTCATGGAGCTTACATTATAGTGAGAAAAGATGTACATAGATAAAGCAAACAGCAATAAAAGTCCTACGGAAGGCTGGAGTTCTGATGAAGAAAGCTGGACCGCAGTGACAAGTCTAGACTTCCCATATAGAAAGTTTTCAGGGCAGGAATCTGGTTGGAAGCAGGGCTAAAGGATTTAATTGAAGCTTAGATATTGGGTTGAATGAATTGGAAAAGACTTGGGAAGACGATGTAGGATGAGCTTAATCCTGAAGGATGAGCAGGATTTGGAGAGCTGAGAATGAGAAAGAAGGGGGCGGTGTTCCCGGGAGAGAGAACCTTCAAAAACTCAGGTGCAGAGGCTGGAAAGAACAAAGACTAAAACTGGAGCATAAGGGTGAAGAATGCAGCTATATTAGAGGAATCCTGTTAGCTAGTGCCTCCCTCCAGAGGGCAGGACACAGGTCCTTGTCTTGTTCTGCCACTTACTCACCATGTGTGGTCTTGGACGAGTCATACAACATTATCCTTAGTTTCCGCACCCATCTTACAAAATTAATACCTGTAATACTTACCTTGCAGGGCTTTTGTGAGCATCAATGATATGATATGCAAATGATCTGATAACCTTGCACACCATTGCTAAATCACAAAACGGATGCCTCAGAAGGCAGTAGGAAACACCCCAGGCTCCATGCAAGCAGAAAAACAGCTCCTTCCAGATGCATAAGCCACCTCATCACCATTTTACTGAGTTCATATGCAAAGTTCTGGGCTAGGCACCAGAGTTACAACCCTTCCTTCAAGATTGCTCAAACCATATCAACTGTAAAACCTTTCTTGAACGCCAAACTCCTCACAAAATTAGTCTCTTTCTTCACTGTGAACTTATACACACCTGTGTAAGCATGTGTCACATTACTTCTTTGGGATTCTTTTTTTTTTTTTTTTTTTTTTTTTTTTGAGAGGGAGATTACACAGTGGTTAGAATCAAGAGCTCCAGGGACACCTAGGTGGCTCAGTCAGTTAAGTGTCCAACTTTGGTTCAGGTCATGATCTCATGGCTCATGAGTTCATGCCCTCATTGGGCTCTCTGCTGCCAGCACAGAGTCTGCTTCAGATCCTCTGCCCTCCCCTCCCCCCACCCGTCCCTTCCCTGCTTGCATGCTCTCTCTGTCTCAAAAATAAATAAACATTAAAAATAAAATCAAGGGGCGCCTGGGTGGTGCAGTCGGTTAAGCGTCCGACTTCAGCCAGGTCACGATCTCGCGGTTCGTGAGTTCGAGCCCCGCGTCAGGCTCTGGGCTGATGGCTCGGAGCCTGGAGCCTGCTTCCGATTCTGTGTCTCCCTCTCTCTCTGACCCTCCCCCGTTCATGCTCTGTCTCTCTCTGTCCCAAAAATAAAAAATAAAAAATAAAAAATAAAATAATAAAATAAAAAAATAAAATCAAATAAAAAGAAGAAGAAGCAAGAGCTCCATAGTCACACAGAATTGGAGACCCAGGTTCAGCACTGAGAAGCCTTGTGACTTTAGCAAAGCTGCTTAACGTCTCTGTGACTCAGTTCTTTCATCTGTAAAATGAAGCATAACTCTGTTGTGAGAATGAAATAAGAAAAGCATTTACTTACAGGGCATGTCACATAATAGTAAGTGCTAGCAATCATTTTTTAATAAATGAATTATTTGTTAAATGAATAAATGATTGATTAAATATATTTATACCCCCAACTAGACATAGAGCAAGCTCCTTGAGTACAGGAGATTGTTTAACTCACCTTTGGGTTCCCAGCACCCAGTACAGTGCCTGGAACATACTAAATGCTCAAGAAATGTCTGATGAATAATAAATAAATGGACAAATGAATGAAAATCTGGCCCTGCCTCCAAGGAGCTTTCTATCACATGGAGACTGTATTAAGATTCTTATGATTGAGGCTAACAAAAGTCAATATTAGAAAACTTTGTCAAGAAAGGTACATTATTGGAATTCTCCTCATGATAGGGAAGTGTGGGGACTCAGGAAAAAAATCCCAAACATCAGCAACAGAAACTTATAGACCTTCCTCCTAGCACCAACCCACTTCTGAGGCTTAGCTCTCAGCAACTGACCCCTTTCAAATTCCCTAGGTCAAATTTATAAAATGCCAGGAAAGAGAAATCTAATTGGCCCAGCTTAGGGTGAGATGTCTAATGCTTGACCAAAAACATTAGACATGGTGGCCAAAGCACAAGTCCAAGCTGCTGGAGGTGAGGAACCAGTTACAGAGAAAGAAGAATCAATGCAGAGAAGAAAGGACAACCCTATCATTGTCTGCTACAAGGAGATAGAACTTGGGAATGAAAAGAACAGATAACAATCACTTGGAAGAAGTATTGAAGGAGGAGGCCTCCAGTATAGCATTTGTTTGTATGTATGTATGTGTGTATGTATGTATGTATAAGTAGGCTCTCCACCCAGTGTGGGGCTCAAACTCACAACCCTGAGATCAAGAGTCACTTGCTCTACTGAATGCCCCGGTATGGCATTTTTAAATGGCCATGCAGAATGCCTGCCTAGAAAGAGAACTGAAGTGAGAGAAGGCAGGCTATTTAGCTGGAGGAGGAGGCGGCCTGCACAATAGGATAGGGGTCTTGGTCACATGCATGCAAGTTAACACTGGCTGACTTAGAAGGGGATTCAGTGGAAGGTTATTAGCAGCTCAGTGCATGGCTGAAGGCTGGAGGACAGGGCTTAGAAAAAGTCAGGAGTAAGGAGAATCTCCATAGGGCTAGGCAGCAAGGGCTGTAGCAAGGGTTTGTGGCAGAGACTGTCTGGTAAGTGTGTCACCACTAAGATAAATGATCTCCAACCAGCTTTTTCATCCTTGAGTCATTTGCCCAAGAGTCAAAGTCCTAGGAGAGAGCATCTGATGGGCTGAGTTTAGGTCACACTGGTCCATACAAAGAGTGGCTGAAAGGGAGGCAAACATAAGGATTTGATTCCTTTACCTTTCATGGTGGGAGCTGCTTACCAAAATTCACCCTTCCCACAAGAGGATACAAAATGAAGACAGGTGATTTCCCAAAAGGAAATTGAGGACCTCTTGAAAACGGGAGCCAATACTGGGCAGGCAGAAATGATGAAAATCAGTTAAGACTGCAGAAGAGGGGCACCTGGGTGCCTCAGTTGGTTAAACACCTGACTTCGGCTCAGGTCATGATCTAGAAGTTCATGAGTTCGAGCCCCACGCTGGGCTCTGTGCTAACAGCACAGACCCTGGAGCCTGCTTCGGATTCTGTGTCTCCCTCTTTCTCTACCCTGCCTCCCCTCTCTCTCTCAAAAATAAATAAACATTAAAAAAAAAAAAAGACTGCAGAAGAATCTTAAGGGAAAAGGGGCCCTTTTAGTTGTTCTCTGCTTTGGTACAAAAACTAGGGCTGGACACCTCGGAGGTATTATCTGATTCTGACCCTGGGATCATCATTTGGTTTTTCCTTTCTAAACTTTTCATGCTCGTTCATTCATTTTTATATTTGACCAGTCATTTGACAAATACTTTTTTTCTAACCATCATGTTATTACATCATGTTATTACATCTATAGGCACCCCTATAAATACAATGAAAGGGGCGCCTTGCAGGCTCAGTTGGTAGAGCATGTGACTCTTGATCTTAGGGTTGTGAGTTTAAGCCCCATGTTGGAGGTAGAGTTTACTTTTAAAAGTTATATATATAGGGGCGCCTGAGTGGCTCAGTCGGTTAAGCAACTGACTTCGGCTCAGGTCATGATCTCACGGTTTGTGGGTTCAAGCCCTGTGTTGGGCTCTGTGACGACAGCTAAGAGCCTGGAGCCTGCTTCGGATGCTGTGTCTCCCTTCCTCTCTGCCCCTCCCCTGCTCATTCTCTGTCTCTCTCTTTCAAAAATAAATACAATTTAAAAAATAAAAATTATATATATAGTGAGATCCACAGTCACAAATTTTGGGTCCAAGAACTTCTAGCCGCCGCCTTGGACAGGGGCCGCTTCCCACTGGATCACTTCGGTGAATGTAAAAGCTTTAAAGAGAAATTCATGAAGTGTCTCTGTGACAATAAATTTGAAAATGCTTTGTGCAGAAATGAACCAAAAGACTATTTAGAATGCAGAATGGATAGGCAGCTGACAGAACAAGAACCACTGGAAAAACTGAGATTAGAAGATTTGATCGATGGAAAACCAAAGGCAAAGACTAAGTTTTGATGGGAAAAAGACTGCTGGCTGCTGGGTCGTCCAGTATGGACCTCATCACCTGACAATTTATGGTTAGGTGCTGTGACTTAGAAAGGGGCTTCCAGAACACCCTCCTTGATGGAAACATCTCATCCTGACGTTTACCAGGTTATTTTGAAGAATTATTGCTACTTTTAGATCTCATTTTCCCCCAAGAGTGTCAGGTTTTATCTTCACGTTGTGTGTGGCAGATTTCCTAGGGAGACCCATGGCAGGTGGGAGTTAAGAATGCGAATCACACCTGCTTACCGAGGGGACACGTGAAACAGTGACTCCATATGGTAATACTCTGCATAGCTTCCCAATAGTGATATGCTCAATGTTCATGGCTTCAGATATTGTCAGAAAACCATTCCCTAGCAAAACAGTTTCCTTTTTGTACTCATAAATACATATGTCAATTTCCTTTTTTAAAAAACAAAAATAGAGCATAAACTTGGAAATGAGAAAAAAAAATACAGTGATAGAAAGAAACATAGTCTCTGCCCTTGTGGAGCTTATGGTCTTGATTTACAAGAAATGGGTTTAGTATTTCCCTTTTTACTACTCCTGATACAGTGAGTGAAAAAGTCTGATTCTCTCCCTGAGTTTCTGGCCCTCCTTTTGCTGGAAAATCTTGGATAACATTTTTGGACCATTTTTAGTGGCAATATTTGAATCCACAAAACTGAGTAGGCCCTGGGACAAGAGTTTAGAATTGCATTATTCTAGAATTGCATTATTCTGCTGAGGCCTGGGCTGTTTAAAGGAATGATTGCTTGCAAATATCAAGTTTTAACAGGAATGGTGGTTCCTGATTGCCTGCTAAGCAGCCCAGAAGAGTGACTCGAATCTGTGTCTAACAGGCATTTGCAGTTGGAGCTGGGAGATAAGACTGATGCATGCTCCAGGAATAGGCAGCTAGAGCCTGTGTCTCAATGGTTGCTCTCTGCCTGTATGTTTCCTCGGCCCTAGAAGCACCTTGAAGCCTCCTACTCAACCACCACACCCCACACTGCCACTCCATACTTCCTGTGGGTATTCACTCAGTTGACTGTCGCAATCATCTGATGTTCTGCTTCAGGAAGTGGACTTTTGCTTCTGGCTCCAGGAAGAAGGGGTGGTGCCAAAGATAACGATTATGATAACGGGTGGTTGTATTAGTCAAAGCTCTTCAAGTTGCAAGGTTTTTTGTTTTTTTTTTAAATTTTTTTTTAATGTTTATTTTTGACAGAGAGAGAGAGAGAGAGAGAGCAAGCAGAGGAGGGGCAGAGAGAGAGGGAGACACAGAATCCGAAGCAGGCTCCAGGCTTAGAGCCGTCAGCACAAAGTCCGATGCAGAGCTCGAACCCACAAACCATGAGATCATGACCTGAGCTGAAGCTGGATGTGTAACCCACTGACCCACCCAGGCGCCCCTGAGTTGGAAGTTTTGAAACTGAATTCAAATTGGATTAAGCATAGAGATTTATTGGCTTACATAACCAAAAAGAGTAGGGATAGATCTGACAGGATTCATGTGCTCAAATGATGTCATCAGGAATCCAACTCTATCCTTGGCTTGGCACCCCTCTGAGTTGGCTTCATTCACACAGAAGGGGTTACCCTATGGTAGTAAAGATGGTCTATGGCTTAGCAAGCTTGCATTCTACCAGTTTTAAAATCTCAGCCTAGAAAAAGTGCTTCCTTTCTGGACTCCCAGTGAGAATCCTAGCTAAATTCCCATTGACCCAGCTCAGGTCACAGGCCCCAGGCAGATGTTGAATTGATTGCCCAGGCCTGAGTCTTATGCCCACCCATTCCCTCAATTCTGCTCTACAGCCTCTGAGAATGGGTGACCGACCAATGGTTTCCCAAATAGAAAAGATGGGTTCTGTTTCCAGAAAAAAGGGTGCTGGGCAGGCATAACAAACAGATAGACTGCTCATATTGGATATGATGATAACAAGAAGAGGTGGTAAGAATGCCTAGGAGATTCTCAACATTTTTAGAAGATGTTATTAAGAAACACCAGTTTTAGACTTTCCCTCCTGCCCAAATCCAGCCTCCAAAATTCACCCCAGATTTATGTTTATTTAAACTGATTAAAGTTGTTGGTATCTTATTATTTTCATCTTCATGAAATCATCATCCCACAGCAATTCATAAACAGACTCTGTGTATGTGGTTGTGTAAGAAAAATATAAATATCATCTTTACAAACTGAGACTTTATTCCCAAAGGGAGCATTAATGATGACAAAGGACTCACAGACAACCATGCTAGCTCTGAATGTTACATATTGTCAATTTTATTTTCTAAAAGTTTTTTTTAAATGTGTATTTTTGAGAGAGAACAAGTGGGGGAGGGGGAGAGAGAGAGGGAGACAGAGAATCCCAAGCAGGATCCATGCTGTCAGCACAGAGCCCAATGTAGGGCTCAAACTCACGAACCATGAGATCATGACCTGAGCTGAAATCAAGAGCTGGACGTTTAATCGACTGAGCCACCCAGGCCCCCCTGTATTGTCAATTAAATGACATAAATTGAATTGTACTATATGCAAAGGATACCTCAGTAAAAGAAAAAAAAAATAGTTAAAAGAAAAATGACACAAAGTAGAAGGTTCATTCATTGTGGGCCAGGGTGTCATATGCATTCTACGGAGTGATGAGATTTGCTTATTTATTTATTCATATTTATGTATTTATTTATTTATTAAGTAGGCTCCATGCCCAATGTGGGACTTGAACTCACGACCCTGAGATCAAGGGTCACATGCCTGTACTGACTGAGCCAGCCAGGAGCCCTGAGTTTTTAAATGGAATAGATTCAAGGTGAGGTTGCCATTTCTTTTCTACTTCATTGTAGAACACTTTAAAGACTTTGCTGTCTTCTTCATCATTCTCTTTATATCTATTTGGCAATGCTATATATTCTTGGAGAAAATAACTTCTTTTAAAATGGCCTTCTGAGGCTCTTGCCCATACCCTCAATATTTCCTAACTTTCCCTCACATATTTTCCTATCTTACACAATCCCCAAACCTGTCATTTCCAGTGCCTAATGTCTGGGAGAGCCATTTTAACCTGCACCTAGAATGTGCTACTTTGTTGCTTGTGCTCCCAGAGTATCTCCAAAATCACATAAGTTGTCTCAGTAGATGTCCTGGGACCTGGGTGGCTCAGTGGGTTGAGCAGTTGAGCGTCTGACTCTTGATTTTGGCTCAGAGCCTGATCTTATGGGTCTGTAGGTTTGAACCCCATGTCAAGGATGGGATTCTCTCTTTCCCTCTCTTTCTGCACCTCAACCCTCTCAAAATAAATAAACTTAAAAAAAAAAATAGATGTCTTGGAAAGCACAGGAATTAGGACAGGCAGTGAGAACCAGAGAAAAGAAACTTTCTCATACCTACTGTAAGACCCTGTCACTCTAACACTTTAAAATATAGCATACCTCTGGGGAACCTGGGTGTCTCAGTTGGTTGAGCATCTGACTTCAGCTCAGGTCATGATCTTGCAGTTCATGAGTTCAAGCTCCGCATCGGCTCACTGCTGTCAGCCTGTCAGCACAGAGTCTGCTTCAGATCCTCTGTCCCCTTCTCTCTGCCCCTCCCCCACTCTCCCCAAAAATAAATATTTAAAAAAATATATAGCGTACTTCTGTTTTGTATCAAGAACACCTTTTAAAACATGAATGATGGGTTGCCTGAGTGGCCCAGTCTGTTAAGCATCTGACTCTGGATTCTCGCCTCAGGTCTTGATTTCAGGGTCATGAGTTCAAGCCCCACGTTGGACTCCACATTGGGTGTGAAGGCTACTTGTGGTAGGGTCCCCTCCTTAAGGAGAGAGAAAAAAAAGAGAGAGAAAACTTCAAGGAAACCTGGCTATGCACCTAAGTGACAACATCCCTCATGACCTTGTAAACTGAGACGACTTAATCAGATTGCATGTTTATGTGTGTTACCATAGATGGGAGACAAAGAAATAGAAACTGTATAAAGAAGCTATGCCATGTGACATTCGGTGCTCAGTTCTTTGGGTACGAGCCCAACTGAGAGGTGCCGGCACGAATAAAAGTTGCTTCCTGGAAATTAAAAAGCCTCGGTGTCACAGCTCTCTGTGGGAGAATCCTGCTACATACTTACAAACAAAAACAAAAACATAAATGACAATTTTATTTATTTACTTACTTATTTTACCAGCAAAAGAAGAGTTTATTCAGAAGTAGAAAATTGCCATACCATACAAACAAGCCACAGGCAAATCCTCTAGGTGACATCTTTGGAGTCACCTTCTATTTCAATCCAATCTTGACTTTCCCCACGCTGACCATTCCATACTGATTTGCCGATCCACATCTCACATTTCAACTGGTTGCTTCTCTCTCATCCGTTCCACTTTTCCTTTATCAGTTAGGAGTCATATCCTTAGAGTTGAGTTCATTGTTGCCCTGGTCCTTGCCACAGTGTTTGGTTTAGCGACAGACACAGCTTAGTCAATTCAATCACAGTAAGACTGGAGATTTGGGTTCAATGGTTGGGAGAAGGAAACCTATCTGTTCTCCCAGATGTGCTCTATGAATGTGAAGCCTATACCTGTTGTAGTTATTTGGCTACTAGAAACAAAACCCATGTAAGGATGAAGCCAGCATCAGAAAGCAAACAGACTGGCTCACAGACATATGGAGGTGGTGCCCTGATCAAACCATGCCTGAAGCCTACTCCTAGACATTTCAATTATACTGAGTCAAGAATTTTTAATTGTTTATGCCAGTTGGGTTTTTTAAAAAAATGTTTTTAATGGTTATTCATTTTTGAGAGAGAGGCGAGGGAGGGGGGGAAGAGGGTGAGCAGGGGAGGGGAAGAGAGAGAGGGAGACACAGAATCTGAAGCAGGCTCCAGGCTCTGAGCTGTCAGCACAGAGTCCCACGTGGTACTCTAACTCATGAAGATCATGACCTGAGCCAAAGTCGGACTTTACCTGACTGAGCCACCCAGGAGCTTCTGGATTTTTTTTTTTTTAATCGTAACTTAAAGCATCCTATTAAACTCCCTCAGGAGAATCTTTTTTATAACATTATTGATGTACATTTTACATCATGTAAACTATATATATTTAAGTGTAAGATGTAATGAGTTTTCACATATATACACACCTGTGAAATCATCTCCACAATCCAAATAATGAAAATACTTGTCAGCCTCCAAAGATTCCCAGTACCTTTTGGAATCCCTCCCTCCGTCACTACCCTTCCCCATCCCTTTCTGACAATAGACTAGTTTACATTATCTAAATTTTATCTAAATGGAAGAATAGAGCGCCATACACTAAATGTTTGTGTCCTCCCCCCATTTCATAGGTTAAAATACAAATCCTTAAGGCAATGGCAATAGGAGGTAGTACCTTTGTGAGGTGAGTAGGTCATGAGGGTGGAGATTTCATGAATGGGATTAGTGCCTTTATAAGAGAGGCCCCAGAGAGATTCCTCCTCTCTTCCCTCATATGAGGTTACATTGAAAAGGCAGGTTCTTGGGGCGCCTGGGTGGCTCAGTTGGTTAAGCCTCCAACTTCGGCTCGGGTCATGATCTTGCAGCTCATGGGTTCAGGCCCCGAGTCTGTGCTGACAGCTCAGAGCCTGGGGCCTGTTTCAGATTCTGTCTCCATCTCTCTCTGCCTCTTTCTCTCTCTCTCTCTCTCAAAAATAAATAAACATTAAAAAAAAAAAAAAAAAAGGCAAGCTTTCATCAGATACTAAACCTGCCAGTGCCTTGATCTGGGACTTCCCAGAACTGTGAGAAATAAATTTGGGTTGTTTATAAACCATCCAGTCTATGATATTTTGTTATAGCAGCCTTGACTGACTGAGACAGACAATCAGTACTGACAAGTAGGGTGCTGGTACAACAAATATCTAAATTGTCAAAGCAGCTTTGGATGTGGTTAATGGATAGAGGCTTTAAGTTTTCAGGTACATGACAAAAATTTTACATTGTTGTTAATGGACGTTTAAGGGTGATGTTAGTGAGAGTCCAGGGAGTAAAGAGAGCTGTAGAGAGAGTCTCAGACTTGTTAGAGAATACTCAAGTAATTATAAACAGAATGTTGACAAAAACATTGACTATTTTTTTAAATGTTTATTTATTTTTGAGTGAGACAGAGAGTGCAAGCGGGGGAAGGGCAGAGAGAGAGGGAGAGGGAGAATCCCAAGCAGGATCCTTGCTGTCAGCACAGAGCCTGATGAGGGGCTCGAACTCACGAACTGTGGGATCATGGACCTGAGCTGAAATCAAGAGTCGGATGCTTAACCAACTGAGCCACCCAGGTGCCCCAAAACATTAACCATTCTGATGGGATCTCAGACAGAAATGAGGAACATGCTTTTGGACAATGGCTGAAAGGCCATCCTGTTATAAAGTGGCAAGGAACTTGGCTGAATTGTGTTTGTATCACAGTATTTTGTGGAAGGTTAAACTTGTATGTGACAATATTAGATATTTAGCTGAGGAAATATCAAAGCAAAGTGTTGAAGAAGTGACATGGTTCCTCTTGACTACTTAAAGTAAAATATATGAAAAGAGAAATGATTTAAAGATGAAATTGTTCATCAAAAAGGATGCAGAACTGAAAAGACTGCAAATTCTCAGCCTATCCATCTTGTAAAGAATGAGAAAATATGTTTGGGAGAGAACACAAGGGGTGTGGCCAACCAATCATTTGGTAAGGGGATTAATCAGCCATTTCAACAGAAACGCTGAGCTGTTGTTTAAAACAATAGAAGAGCGCAAAGGAGGGGTCACCAGTACCTGTGATTCCCCAGTGCACTGCTTTGTCTCAAGTCACAGGCTCAGCTTCCTGCATTCCGGCGCCTAGCACCTAGGGCACTCCAGGTGCAGCTCTTGTGGGCCCCCAAGTGGAGTCTATTTATTTATTTATTTATTTATTTATTTATTTTATTTATTTTATTTTTTTTAAACATTTATTTTTGAGAAAGAGAAAGCATGAGTGGGGGAGGGGCAGAGAGAGGGGGACAGAAGCTCTTTAGCAGGCTCTGTGCTGACAGCAGAGAGCCCGATGTGGGGCTTGATCTCATAAACCGTGAGATCGTGACCTGAGCCAAAGTCCGGCTCTTAACTGACTGAGCCACCCATGTGCCCCTGGAGTCTATTTATTTATTTATTTATTTATTTAATTTTTTTAAATGTTTATTTATTTTTGAGACAGAGAGAGACAAAGCATGAACGGGGGAGGGTCAGAGAGAGGGAGACACAGAATCTGAAACAGGCTCCAGGCTCTGAGCTGTCAGCACAGAGCCCGACGCCGGGCTCGAACTCGCGGACCGCGAGATCATGACCTGGGCCGAAGTCGGCCGCTTAACCGACTGAGCCACCCAGGCGCCCCTTATTTTTATTTTTAAGTAGTGTTTGTTTCTATTACAAAAGCAACACGTATTTAATACAGGAAAATTAGAATATAATATAAGCAAAAGGAAAGAAATTAAAACCACTACTAATATATATTGATATATGACCTCCCAGGAATAATAAGCAAGAAAAAAATAGTGAAAGAAAGATGGGAAGAAAATTTGGGGCAAAACGAGCAGCATGAGCAGTCAGTCACCAAGATACAAAACAGCCTAGAATGTGGGCAGACAACGCAGCCACTTGTTATTTGTGGAGCAGAGTCCTAGAGAAGTAGTCTCCCTGCTAAGGCGAATTTTGTTCAGGTACAGGGAAGAAATCCCTTGATCTCAGAGAAGCAGATGCCCTGCTAGACCCATGAATCACAATCGTGGAAATCCAGTTCCCTTTTCCTTGACAGACACTCAGCTTTCCAGCCCATATTGCAGGTAGAGTAAATATATGAAACAGTTCTAGCTAACAAGATATAAGAGGGAGACGTCTATGGAGACTCTAAGAAACAGGATTTTTCGTTATTAACAAAAAGTAAGCCTCTTTCGTCAGCTCCCTTCCTTCTTACTTCATGCAGTGATGTGAGGACATGACATCTGGAGCCATGGCAGCCATATGGAGACCATGAAGCAACAAGCACAGAATGAAAAGTCAACATACTGAATGGCATAGCCAAAAGATGGAAAGAGTGTGGGTCCTTGATGATACAGCTGATGATATAGGTGAAGCCACTCCTTGGCTACACCTGCCTCCAGACTGCTTAAGGAAACAATGCATCCTAGCAATTCAAGCCATGGTCTTTTAGGTTCTCTCTTACTTGCGGTCAAATACATCCTAATTCCTACAGACTTATACCACATTCGCAGTGATTATCAAGGAAGCCAAGGGCAGCCGCTCTCAAACAGGAAGCAGGAACTGGAAAGTTGTCACACCCGTAGTCAGTTGTTTATTCTCTGCCAGCCTCATCTCTGCTTGTGTCTGAAAATTTGTGTCTTTCTTCATTCTTCTCTACAGACCAGTTTTCACGGATTCAACATCCACACAGCAAAGCCTTCCCTGTCTGCATTTCCTGCATCTAAGAGACCAGTTTAGGCTGTGACTACATCTCAAGCTCGATTCCAAAGTCTAGAAGGGAGAGGAGGCTGGACCCAGTTGTTTCGGCACTCTCTGGACACCCTGGGGGCAAAATCACACCCTCAAACCTGGCTGCCAAAGGCCCATCCACGTGTGTGTGACTCTCAGGGAAAGGAGAGGCACGGGCTAAAAGACACCCCTAACTATCTACCATACTGGCTGCGGTTAAGTATGTTAGACAGTGGGTGGGAAGGGGCCATTCAGTATGAGAGAGATGAACAGATTCCAACACCAAGTGGAAAAGCTGAGAGAGGGCTAAGCTAACTCAAGGCGGGTAGCTGGGAAATTCCTCCCCAAAGAAGTCAAAATTCAATCTCCCAAGGACTTTCCTTGAATGAGGAGTGAGGGAAAGAAATAAGAAAGAAAAAAGGAGTGGCCCTGGAAGCTGTCACTGAGAAAACGGGGCGTAGGCTTGGACGCGCCTCTAACCTCCCCGCCCCCACCCCCAGAGAAGGGAAAACCAGGATTTATTATTTTAGGTTTAAGTCCCACCGAGAGCGTGAGCTTGTGTGCGTACCCTGGCAGTCGCTGGCAGCAACGTTTCGGTCGAGAAAAGGTTACTGGAACAGATTGGGGTCAGCATTAATGCTGTTTCCGTACAGAGATGAGAACAGCGTGGAGGCCAGAACGCTGCCCCGAGGGTCACCAGCTTCCCACGTGGCCTGCCCAGAAACAGGCGACAACCGGAGGAGGAGCGCTGTGAGGCACGGAGCAATTCCGAGAAAGGCGCGGGGGCGGGCCGCGGGGCAGCGGTCTCCGTGGAGAACCACGAGATTCTCAAGCCCCCTCTGCCCCCAGTGCGCGGGGCAAGGTAGGGCGGCAGAAGTGCGCAGGCGCAGGCGCAGACGCAGGCGCTGGCGGTAGGGGCAGGGGGAGGACGAGGATGGCTGGGGGACGTGTTCGGGGAAAGCGCAGGAAGGAAGTCAGGGCGGGAAGATAGCGAGGGCTGTGGAGTCACAGTAGACAATTCTGGGAACACACAGGCTGGGGTGGATTTGGATCCAACTCTCCCTTCCACCCTCCCGCTTTCTCTGCATTCCTGCGTAATGCATCAGCGGGCACTGGGCCCCTGCGAAGGCACTTTCCACTTGCCACCGGGAGGGACCGGTCCCGCTTGGTTCACTACAGGTCATCCAATGCAGGGCTCTGAACTGGGAAGGTGCTCAGCAAATATTTCTTTCATGAGTAAGTGCGTGGAACTTTGTCCGGGAGAAAGGATCCAAGACATAAACAAACGTGCCGGTCGTCCAATAAGGGAGTACTTCAGGAGAGTAACCTTCACACCATTTTTGGCTGTACCCTTTGAAGTGTTAACTAGTGGATTTCTTTTGTGCCGATAGACTAAGGAGGCAGGAAAAAATGTTTGGAATCACTGGGCCAATTAGTAATTTACCAAACTAATTCGTAGGAGGGGAATTTTTTTGTTTATGTGAAATTTCACCTGGAAGCCTAAACAAATAATAGAGATTAACAACAACAATAAAACCAGCAGCGGCTCTCCCGCCCATCCTCAGTGAAGAGCTGGTTTTCAAAAAACCATTCACCCTGGTGCCTGGACGGTTTTCCTCTGTTTGGTGGGTAGAGCATGCGACTCTCCGTCTGGGGTCATGAGTTCAAGCCCCACATTGGGTGTGGAGCCCAAAATAAAAAATAATTTAAAAAAGAAACAAAAGCATTCCTCTGCTGCTACTCCTCGGTTACTGGTAAAAAGTGAGGTCCGGGTGGATAACTAACATTACTGTAATTTCACAAGATATGTATGTCAAGTCATTATGCTATTCATCTTAAACTGAGTGCTGTATGTCAATGATATCTTAATGAAACTGAAAAAAATAAGTAAACAATTTAATTTTTAAAAAAAGAGAGAGAACCGAGGCCCAGAGAGGTTAATTGACTTACTCAGTGTCACACAGCAAAGAAGGAAAGAAAGAGGGCAACTACTAAAATATCACAGGAACTTGAGTAAAACGCCTACAGAAAATGATGACCCACAGTTCAGATTCTACTTGTTGCCTGTTTTTGTACAACCTGAGAGCAAAGAATGTTTTCTACATTTTTAAGTGGTTAAAAAAATAAAAAATATTTTATTATTTTTCTTTTTTTTAATGTTTACTTATTTTGAGGGGGGGGAGGGGCTGAGAGGAGAAGAGAGAATCCCAAGCAGGCCCTAAGCCTATGTGGAGCTGGAACTCATGAACCATAAGATCATAACCTGAGCCGAAGTCAGATGCTTAAATGATCCAGGTGCTCTGAGAGAGAAACTCTTAAAATGATCACTTCTGTGAAGTGGTACTGTGGGTTGGGGGAGGGAGGATTTATTTATCACATTATACTCTGGTATGCATTTAATATATGTGTCACTAAAATAAATTAAAAATACTTCACTCATAATGGATTTGAGCCAAGGTATGTACAACCACCTTAAAGACACAGAGTGCCTTCCAGATTAACAGAACTTGACACAGTAGCCTAATTGGAACCGTTGATCTTGCTCAAGAAAGAATATGCCTGTTAGAATGTGGTTACCAGATCATACCAGAATATATATATATATATACACACACACATATACACACACACACACACATATATATATGTCTGTACTTTTATGTATCATATTATATAGACAGAAAATTTTATTATATATTATAAACTTATAAGTTTAAATTTATGGCATTTACTTCTCAATGAGAGGGTATATATCATTTTGATAAATAGAAAAAGTTAGGATTACTGAAACCTATTATGCTATCAGCCTCAGCATCAGAGTTAGCATGTTTGGTTTGTTTGTACATGTCTTGGTCGGGATAGGTTAGGTTAGGCTGCTATTACAAATGATCCCAACATTTCAGTCATGTGACAAAGGTTTATTTCTCACTTGCTCAGTGTCTGGCAAGGGGCAGACTCTACTACATGTTGCCTTCTCTCCAGTGCATAGCTATCCTCCTTGTGGCCAAGAGAAGAAAGAACCATGGTGAACATCTGCTAGTTTTTATTTTTATTTTATTTTTGTTTTAGAGAAAGAGAGAAAGTGTGAGCAGGGGAGAGGGGCAGAGGGAGAGAGAGAGAGAGACAGAGAGAGAGAGAGAGAGAGAGAGAGAGAGAGGGAGAGAGAATCCCAAGCAGGCTCCACACTCAGCACAGAGCCCAATGCGGGGCTTGATCCCACGACCCTGGATCATGACCTGAGCCGAAATCAAGAGTTGGGTAGTCAAGTCGCTGAGCCACCCAGGCATCCCTACATCTGCTAGTTCTTAGAGCTTTGTTTCTGAAGTGGCCTATATTACTTCCACTCACATCTTATTGGCCCAAACAAATCACATGGTCAAGCCTGAGGTCAACAAGGCAAGAAAATAATCCCATCCAAGGGGGAAGCAGTGAATACTTGTAAAGAACAATACAGTCTATCAAAGCAAAACACTGCAGAAATCTGGATTAACAGAAAAATCCTTAGAAATGATAAAAACTCACCTGACAATCTCAAGCTCTCTAATTACATGAGTCACCAAGCTTGAAATAAAAGTGAGAAAATTTGTTTCAAAGTTGGATCACTAAGCACTGAGTTTATCAGTACTCATAAATATAAAAGTCAGCTAGAAGTATCCATCTGAAACCAAGCATTAAAGTATCTACTTTTGGACATTCTCCCCATGTGATGAGTTTAGTATTCACTTTTTATTGCCCAGCTGATTCTTAGCCCTGTGACAAAAGCATGTCTCTAGGAGATACACCTGACCTTCAGCATTCAATAGAGTGCAGAGGTCACGTGTTCCAGGGTGCACCCACTTGGATAATCTCATGTGCCCAGGCCTGGAATTTTCAATAAGACCCAATGCCAAACTAGCGGCTTGGTGGGTTAAGCGTTCAACTTCAGCTTAGGTTATGATCTCACGGTTCATGGGTTCGAGCCCCCCATTGGACTCTGAGCTGCCAGTGTGGAACTTGCTTGGGATTTTCTCTCCCTCTCTCTCTGCCCTCCCTGACTCATGCTTTCTCTCTTTCTCTCTCAAAATAAATAAGTAAACTTAAAAAAAAAAAAAAAAAAAACCAGTGCCAAACTACAGTCTTCCTAATCAGGGTCCCGTTTACAGGGTGTTTAAATACATTCACAGACCTGGTAGGAAAATCCACCCCAAGGACTGCTCTGAAGTCTGGTGGGTATCATGCCACGGAATCCAAATAAAGAAACAGAGAAGTCTTGGAAATTCCAATATGTGGAGGTGCCAGGCTGATCACTTAGGTGGTCAAAAGGATGAGCAACGAACCTTCCAGCAGTGTCAGCAGGCTTCAGAAAGGGAGGAGACTGGGAAGCTGGAGAACCTGCGCTTCTAAAAGAGACAGCTACTGGTTGGCCCTAGCCAGCTGTTGCTATATAGAAAAAAAAAAAAAAAAAAAAAAACTTTTTTTAAGTTGCAAATCAAACTTGTATGTGAAATCTGCCAGTTTTAAATACTGACACTAATTCAAAATTGTGAAATACGGTGTAGGCCAAGTAAGCACATTTGTAGGCCCTGTTTGGGGTTGTAAATCTGTGATCTCTGAGGCAGGTGACCAGGGTAAAGATCTCTGAAGAGAGAGGAGAAATCTGGAGAAAAGAAAGAGGAGGAGTCCCAAAATAGGGCATGTGGGAGGGAGCAGAGAGCGGGAGGTCAGCCACTGGAGGGCAGGATGCTGCGGAAGAGAGATGTGGAGACCGGACATTTAGCCAGTTTTGTGATGTGTAACCTCTTCGATCTCCTTTTCATAAAACCTTCAGGAAAACAGGCTTTTGACGTTGGCGTCAAATCTGTGTTTTCCTAGTGGTGTGTCGTGGTGTTGAGACCGGCTCCAAGGAGGCCCAGTTACGCCTGAGCTGTGTTTGAGCCTCCACCTAAAGCCCCTTGCTTTGAGTCCACGTTGCAGGTTTCCCAGGTGGTTGGAGAGGAAGGAGAGGTGGTGGCACTTTCAGAGGGTGGGTCTTGGAGGCAGGCAGAATGGGGTTTGAATCCTGGGCCCCCGCACTTACTTGCTCTAAACATTTCTGAACCCCGTTGCAAAGTGGGGATAAAGTACCCCCATTGCAGAGTGGTAGAGATTTACATGCAAAGATGAAGACAACACGCTCAGGACCGTACCCAGCACATCGTGTTACTCAACAAAGAGTAACTGTACTGTTATTAGTGTTATTTATATATGATTACTTTCATTTGTCATCATAAGCCCGCAGGGAGAGAACGTGCTGATCCTCAAACACAAGTAATTGCCCAGTAAAAGCTGGGCAATCCGTTTAAAACTTTTATTTCTTATCAGAAAACAATTAAAGTGCTCTCCTAGGGGCGCCTGGGTGGCTTAGTCAGTTAAGCGTCCGACTTTGGCTCGGGTCATGATCTCACGGTCCGTGAGTTCGAGCCCCGCGTCGGGCTCTGTGCTGACAGCTCAGAGCCTGGAGCCTGTTTCAGATTCTGTGTCTCCCTCTTTCTCTGACCCTCCCCTGTTCATGCTCTCTCTCTGTCTCAAAAATAAATAAATGTTAAAAAAAAAAAATTAAAAAAAAAAAATAAAGTGCTCTCCTGGCCTTTCTGCCTCAGTCTCTTCTGAGTTTGGTCACACGATTCAGTCCAGTGGAGCGCAAGTTCTGCTCTACACCGGTCTGGCATCTCGCCTTAGGCTGCGTGCTCTAACCTGGGTGTCTCCGCACTGCCTGGAGGAGAGAGATTACTCCCACAGCCTGCGTGCGAGTGAGCTCCGGGGAGAGGGAACCATGTGTCAGCTCCTCAGTCAGTGCTCACGAGTGAATTAAAGCCTGCTGCCTGCTGAGGTGACTTCCTCTCTCCCTCCTTCCTCCAGTACTGCACATCCTCTGCCTTCCTTCTCCTCCTCCTCTTCCTCCTCCTCCTTTTCCTCTTTCTCTTTTTCCGCTTCCTCTGGCTCCTCCTTTTCCTCTTCATTATTACAGGGGAAATACCACGCCAAAGGGCTCCCTTCGTTATGGAAATCTGAGCAAGTAGAAGCCTTGCTCTGAGGAGGTAGTGTAAGAAGACTTCCTTTGGCATACTTAGTGAAAGGCACTTTCCACACAGACTTTTTATGACCAGGTATTAAGGAGCCCAGGAATCTTCTAGAACCAAATGTTCCAATATCCCCTAGTCTTAGTTCTCTCCAGCTGAAGTTAGAGAATTCTGTTGGGGATGAATCTAGATAGTTCTTGACCAAAACCTTGCAGCAACATGGTCATTTTTTTCCAAGAGATTATTTATATATATATATATATGCATATATATATATATTTTTTTAAGTTTATATTATTTATTTTGAGAGAGAGAGAGAGAGAGAGTGCTGAAGGGGCAGAGAGAGAGGGAGAAAGAGAGAATCACAAGCAGGGTCCTCACCATCAGAGTGGAGCCCAATGCAGGGCTTAAACTCACGAACCGTAAGATCATGACCTGGGCTGAAACTGAGAGTCAGATGCTTAACTGACTGAGCCACCCAGGTGCCCCGCAACATGATCACTTTAACCTAGGACTGCTGGAATAAAATGACCATGAGAGAGAAGTCTTTACTTATGAATCAGACTAAAAACGAAGTGAATACACACACACACCCACAGAAATCTGGAATGCCATAAACCAAATTGAAAACAGGGGTTCTCTTTTAGTGGGATGGCTGACAACTTTTACTTTCTCCTTTAAATATTTGTGTTTGCATTTTTTTCCTACAACAAGACTATTACTTTCATAATCAGGAAGGAAAAAAAAAGGTCCTGTAGTTCCATTTTGAAGAAAAAAGAGAAGGAATGGATATAGCCTCGTGGCTGGAGCACTGCAGGTGGGTAAGAGTGTCTGTTTAATGCTCATGGCTGGCTTACAGAACAGAGAGTAGAGAAGGAAGGCAGGGAGGATGGGGGAAAGGACAGAGGGAGGAAGGGGGAAGGCTGGTGGGGCCAGCAGGGGAGGACGGCAGGCAGTCCTTCAGGAGCAGCAGGGTACGTGGGTGCAAACCCGGAGGGTGCTGGCCAGTTTGGGGTGAATTAATTGAGAAACGGGGGAATTAAGGATCAGTTGTTTTGGCAACCAGCCCCAAATTAGACCCTATTTCTTATCCTCAGTGAATCTGTGAACTCTGCCCACAGCTTCTGGCCTCACTTGTCCGGAGCGTGTGACTGGCTCTGAGTCCGGAACAAGATTTTTAGCCTTAGATGGGAGAAAAAGCATAGCAGGCAGCACCAGCCCTTCCTGTCTGCCACTCGATCTGGGTAATCAACTGAGTGCTTTCCAGGCACAGGGGGCCTCATGCTCCATGCTGGGGGTTCGGAGACAAGAGAACAAGCCTTCTGTTCGGAGGAGCTTGTAGGCAGGAAAGAAGGACGTCTGTCTACGAGCTGCGGTTGAGGGGGTGGCACTCGTGACCACAGGCCTCTTTCACTTGCTGCCTGTGTGACCATGGGCACATGACCTGACCCGGCTCCTCTCAGCTTCCCCATCTGTAAAATGGGGATGGAACTAGCACCTGGCTGTTAGGGTTAGTGTAGGGATTAAAGAGACTGCCTCTGGAGCCCTTAGCACAGGGACTGGCATTACGTGCTCAGTGTTGGCTATTGTTCCGTACACAAGTGCTCAGGGGAATCCTGTGAGGGGCCGGGGATTCTCCCTCAGGGGGCGAAGAAAGCCACAGAGGTGTGAAGTGGGTCTTTATGGAGGAGTAAGAGTTTGTTTGGTGGACAAAGGTGGGCAGTTTATTGCCGGCAAAAGAAGTAAGGCAAGGAAATATATGGTGTGTTGTTGAAGGTGGTGGCTGTGTGTGTGTGTGTGTGTGTGTGAGAGAGAGAGAGAGAGAGAGGGAGAGAGGGAGAGGGAGAGAGGGAGAAGCTGGCTTTCAGTGGCCCTGGAAATGTAGGCTGGCTTGAACTTGAGAAAGACCTTGTAAACCAGGCCAACGGGCTTGGGCTTTATCTTTCCCTTGAAGGCACAGGGTGTGTGGAGTGGGGAGGTATGAGAGAGTTTGCTGTGTTTTTGAGGTTTCTAAGCAAAGAATAACAGAATCAGATATATGTTTCGAAAAGTAGGTTCTGGGGGTGCCTGGATGGCTTAGTCGGTTAAACATTCCACTCTTGATTTCGGCTCAGGTCATGGTCTCGCGGTGGGCCTCACATCCCCTGCTTGGGGTTCTCTCTCTCCCTTTCTCTCTCTCTGCCCCTCCTCTACTTGCTCTCTTTCTCTCTCTCTTTCTCTGTCCCTCCAAATAAGTAAATAAACTTTAAATAAAAAAGAAAAGAAAAGTAGGTTCTGGAAGAGCTGTCCATTCTGTAGAGTGGCCAGGAGCCCCTGGCTGTTGTGCCCAGACTGGTCACTAGAGGGAGGCCTGGGTTCAGAAGTGGCACCACACTAGCCCGTTTTGTGGGGCTGCTGGTCCCTGGTGGCTGAGTAGGGGCGCCACGGAGGCAACCAAACCTTGACTCACATGAGCCCCTCACCTAGGCTGGGGTAGACTTGCCAGGTTACAAACAAAGGCACTGGGCAAGTTTAGAAGAAAAGAAAAGACGTGCCGTGGGAACCTTGATTTCCATGCATCTCACAACTAACCGACCTCTTCATCTCCCTCCCTGTTCACCCTCCTTGTCTCCCTATTCCTGATTCTGGCCCACTCCAAGTGTGTGGACGCCCCAGCCTGCATGGCCAAGTTTTGTCCACACGCCCACAAATAGCCCAGGGGTGCACATACTGGTGGAAAAATGAACCTGACGACAGACCCCAGGAGAGGCTTGGGTCATTAGAGAAGAGAATTCTGGGGTCCTGTGTACTCAGAGCACGGCTTACAAGGGGGTCAAGGGCTCTAAGAAGGTACTTCGTTTGGTCTCTAAGGGAGGGACGGGGCCAAAGGAGGGCCCCAAGGATGTGTGCTCTTTGAACCACATCTTGAGTGAAAGTAACCTTGTGTTATTTCTGCCTTTATACACAACATCTGGCAGGGAGTCTAGCAGTTAGTAGGTTTTCAATAAAAGCTGTTTGAATGAATGACTTGTCCTTCTCCAGCTCTTGACTGGCTTCTTATGTGAGAGAGCTGAGTCACTTTTCCTCTGTGGAGCGCTCTGTGGTTTTAAGAAAGATTCACACAGTCTTTGACACTCTCCTGAAGAAATGGGGCCTAATTCCCCTTCTGGGCCAGCCTGTCAGCGACTTGAAAGTGTGGATGTGCTACTTTGGGAGCTAGGTCGTAAGGGCACTGTGACTTTCTCCCTTTGTCACTCGGATCATTGTGGGAGAAGCCCGCTGCCGTGTCAAAAGGACACTCAGGCAGCCCTGTAGAGAGGCCTGTGTGGGGTGGAGCCGACGCCTCCTGCCAACAGCCATGTTGGAAGCTGCTGGTGCCCCAGCCCTGATCAATCTTTCGATGATGGCGCCTGACCTACATACAACCTCATCACCACCCCAAGTCGCCCCCTGAGAAACAGTATGAGATAATACACATGTGTCGGTTTACATCATTATGTTGAGGGTAATTTGTTAGGAAGCAATAAATAACTACTACAAACTTCAAAGTAGCACTCTTACTTCCTGCTTAGGTTTTGTGTAAGTTGAAAAATAAATCAGAAGTAAATATGGACGGTGAAATGTCACCTTCATTAGTAGCAAGAGGCCAGTCTTTTGCCAACTGAGCCTGCTAATACTGAACCCCAGAATTTAGGCAGACTGACCCACGCAGTCCTAAGAAACACTTGGTGGAGGGGTGCCTGGGTGGCTCGGTTGGTTAAGTGTCCGCCTTTGGCTCAGGTCATGATTTCATGGTTCACAGGTTTGAGCCCCGCGTCGGGATCTGTGTGGACAGCTCAGAGCCTGGAGCCTGCTTTGGATTCTGTGTCTCCCTCTCTCTCTGCCCCTCCCCTGCTCACACTCCATGTCTCTCTCTCTCTCAAAAATAAACATTAAAACAGATTTGAAAAAAAAAAAGAAGAAAAGAAACACTTGGTAGAGACAAATCGCCCCTCACAGAAGGTTCTAGAGGGGGAATAAAAACCTGGACGGGAGAATTTCTACTCGACTAGGAGAGAAACAAGGTATGGGTCAAGGACGCCCGCATGTGTATTCTTCCCAAAATTAACAGAGCAGGATGAGCAAGATGCTTCAAGCACTATGCTTCAAACTTGTCATTTTGAGACCGAAGTTTTGTTTTCTCTTTAGGTGAGCCCGTTTTTCCTGGGAGTACTGTTTCGTTAGATGACCAGTGCCGATGGGCCAAACCGCCTCTGCAGGAATATTGTATAAATGTGAAATCATGACTCTTTTTTCACAAAGATCTTATCAGGGAGAATCAATCCCTTTTACTGGTGGGAATGTTGCTCTAGAAAGTATTTTTTTTTTTAATGTTTATTTATTTTTGAGAGAGAGCATGTGTGAGCAGGGGAGGGGCAGAGAGAGAGAGAGAGAGGGGGACAGAGGATCCAAAGTGGGCTCTGAGCTGACAGCAGAGAGCCCGATGCGGGGCTTGAACTCACGAACTGTGAGATTATGACCTGAGACGAAGTTGGACGCTTAACTGACTGAGCCACCCAGGTGCCCCGGAAAGTATTTCACAACCAGCAAGCGGTGGCAGAGAGCCAGAAGAGAATGAAAAATCCTGTCATCCTTTCTGATAGCTGAGTAATAATACATACATCTGTTTCTTTTTTTATATAAAGTTTATTTTATTTATTTTTTTCAATATATGAAGTTTATTGTCAAATTGGTTTCCATACAACACCCAGTGTTCATCCCAAAAGGTGCCCTCCTCAATACCCATCACCCACCCTCCCCTCCCTCGTACATGTTTCTTATGCACAGCTCCTTCAAAGTCTGATTATAATTATTTGTGGTTGTTGGCAATCTAGTGGAGTAACAACAATTTCTCTTTTTCACTCTTTCTCTGAGATTCAAGCTCTTCACTACTCAACATTGCCACATCTCTAGCTTTGGATATTCCAGTCTTCATTTCCTCAGTTGATTGGAAAAAAAAAAAAAAAAAAAAAAAAAAAAAAAGCTTGTAGGCTGCCTGCCTGGCTCAGGGCACGAGCGCAACTCTTGATCTCAGGGTTGTGCGTTCGAGCCCCATGCTGAATGTAGAGATTACTTAAAAAAAAAAAAAAAAAAAAGCTTACCACTAACCTTGAGGTCATCTTTGATTTTTCCATCTGAATTATGCATCAACCAAGTCCTCGTCATTCTTTCATATGCCTCTTGGATTTACCTTTTCCTGCTCATGTTTAAGGAACACATGAACGCTAAGTTCAGAATTATACAGAGTAAAAAGCGGAAGGTGCCCGTGGCTGTTTACAAATTCTTCCCATCCCAACGCAGCTGCCCAGCTCACTTTGCCATTCGTCTCGTCAAGAGGTGGCCTGTTTCCTCGTCCCTGAAAGTGGGCTGCCCTGGCACTTGCTCTGACAGAACGTGGCGGTGGCAGACGTGCCAGGCCTCTGCCTTCAGCAGGTTTCTGCCTCTCCTCTCACAGCCCCAGGAACGCTGCCTGGGGCCCCCGGGAAGAAGCAGGTGCAGCCCACGGTGGCCACAGGCCACCAAGTACCCATCGCTGCGGCTGGGTCAGAGCTCAGCGGCCCCCAGCGCGGGAGTGACCGGGCTGACCCGCGGAGGTGGGGAAAAGAATGTGCTGTTGGGTGTTTTGAGTCGCTCGCTCTAGGGGTGTTGTCACGCAGCAAGAGAACTGAAACCGCCCCCACCAGCCCTCCCCCATCCCCTCTTCCCAGACCGCTCCCGGCGCGTTACAGACACCCCTGTGTACGTAAGTCCGTGAACTGAAACACAGCAGCGCGAGGACACTTCACGCGCCCACGTACTTCCGTGTGGATACACACGGGCCACGCAACTCGCGAGCCTCCGCAGAGCACGCTGTTGGGTGCCGCCATTTTTGCACCTACGCCTCACTGATGGGCGTTCAGCCCGCTTCAGATGTTTCGCGGCTCCAAACGGCGTCCAGTGAGCATCCCCGGGCCTTCGTATCTCCCCGCTCCAGTCGGCCCAGTCCGCCACTCCGCGTCAAGGGGCGGGGCAGAAACAGGACGTCCGTGGCTGAGGGGCTCCTGGATTAAGTCCCTGCAGGGTTTTGGCCTCACCCCTCTCCTCTCAAGAAGACAGAGACGCGGGTCTGCACCAGGGCCACCACCGTTCCGCCCCCCTTTCCTACCCCCTCGGCCACGGTTAACGGGTGGGAGATGAGACACAAAGGGGGGCTTATAAAGGAGACGGAGACTGGGCCGTGCGTCGGGAACGCCGGAAAGCACATGGACCCCAGCGGGCTCCTCCGGGGGCCGTCGCAGAGGGCGTGCACTCATCTGGCCCCCCACGGGCCCTCTGTGCCGTCTGGGGGTGCTGCTGGCATCTGCGTGATTGGCCGAGGTGTCGCAGGGAAGGGTGTGAGTGTGGGTGTCTGTGACGGCGAGGAGGGTGCTGGGAATGGGCCCTGCTCTCCCAGAGGGATTTCTGCCAGCGGACTGTGTGTGCGAGTCGTGGGGGCTGCTGCTGACGGGGCGCTGTATGTGCCTGAGTGTGGATGTGACCAAACTCGTCGATATGCTGCTGTTAAATGAAGCGAGGCATCGCCATGGCAACACAGCTCTCTGCTCCCAGCCAGATGCCAAAGCCCTTAAATTATATTTTTCTGGCTGAAAGCACCTCGATCGCCTCTGGTCTCCAAAGCAATGGGGCTGTGGGGGCACCAGATGCCTCGCCCTCATCTCCAACCTCTCAACAAAGCCCAAGAGGTGATAAGGGGAGGGGAGATGTGGCTGGGGCACTGATTAATTTTGTGTGGGGGTAGCCTCTGGTGAAGGGGGTGGGGGGAGCCCTAGACAGGCCCCACTTCTGTTACCTCCTGGTCCAGTGATCCGGGGGAGGGGGGGGCCCAACATTCTCCAGCACTTCATTCTAGAAGGCAAATCGTACAGTGAATGTCAATAGAGGTGCCAGTCATTTTTTCCACTAATCATTTCCTTGCCTTCTGTCCACTGTCCTCCCTCTGGTTTTGAAGAGGAAAGTATCCCTGCCTCCTGGGCCACAGCAGACTGACTGGACTGGGGGTAGACAGCTGACCTAGAGAATAGCAGTCTGATTCTCTTCCAGCAATTTGGATTTGGGTTAACTATCTATCTGCAACCAACCTGGAAGGTCAGGGACTGAAGGTGCCACTTGGGGCAGCCCCGTAGAAGTAAAGTCAGCAAGGAGGGTCATAGTCAGACATAGTCACACGAGGACAGGCAGCGGGAAGCCAAGACCAGGGAGGGAGGGAAACGGGGGAGAGGGAAACAAGGCGGTTGCTGTGGTCCCGTCTTTCCTGATTCTAGTTCGCAGGGAGGCCAGGTGCACTTCCAGCCCGTGGTTGCTTTTCATCATCTGCTGGGTTTGTGTCTTGTAGTGGAATGAGCCCTGATTAAAACATCAGGAGTACTTGGATAGGATTTGGCTGATGATGCTGGAAGTGCTTTTCTAGCCATATTCCTATTCAGGATGAGGAGCGGATCTCTCAAAAAAGGCTGCTTGGACACACACACACACACACACACACACACACACACACACACACACCAGGCTGCTACCTTTCTGCAGCCAGTTATTTGCAAAGAACTTTCATGATGCACAAAGTCTCATCAAGAGTATGACAAAGAGGGAAAGAGGGGCTCCTGGGTGGCTCAGCTGGTTAAGTGTCTGACTTTGGCTCAGGTCATGATCTTGCCATTGGTGAGTGGTGAGTTCGAGCCCTGTGTCCAGCTCTGTGCTGACAGCTCAGAGCCTGGAGCCTGCTTCAGATTGTGTCTCCCTCTCTCTGCCCCTCCCCTGCTCACTCTCTGTCTCTCTCTCTCAAAACTAAAAAAAAACAAAAACAAAAACAAAAACAAAAAAACAAAACAAAAAACAACCAAACAAAAGAGTATGACAAAGAAAACTTTCTTTAATCAGCAACAATATTTTGCTGAGCAGGTACCGTGTACCAAGCAGTATTCTAGATGTCAGGGAAAGGTCAGTGAGCACGACAGGAAAAAGCCTGCCCTTAAGGAGCTTATTCTTTGGAGGACACAGATAATAGAGTGAACAAAAGGTGTAAGAGCAGACATTGCTAAGGGCTATGAACGAGATAAACGAATCTCTCAATGTGAGTCGGACAGAATCAGCTATTAAGGCTTGAAAAAAATCCCCAAAAGTTTCCAGATGAAACAAAAGAGATAATAAATAGCCTTCAGACAAAGAGGAGGGTAGTGAAGCTAATTCCAGCTGAATTCTTTGTTGGCTCTTCTTTTACTTCCTACAGGGAGCCTTTCCCTGCCAATTCTGGATTAAGTGCCTCTCCCACTGCACCTTGCACTTAGCCCATCACAGCTTATGGTGTACTTATGGTGATTGCCTACTTATAAAGGTGTTTTCCCCCACTCACTGCAGGACCTGAGGGCAGAAACAATGCCTGTCACATTCACATAACACAGTGACTCACACTTCACAGACACTCAATAAATAGTTGCTGGATGAATAGACAAGGGCTGATGCCTGAGCGACAGCATCGATGCTGATGTTTCTTTTACCTCTGTGGGCAATTCTCGCACCCTGTGACCCCGCCAAAAGCACTAGTTCGTTAATAACACAGACATGGCATGTTGGTCTTCAGAGATGAAAGAAAATTATTCCACAGCCAGAAACCCAGGAGAGGTGGTTTGTCCAGTCTTTTCCAGCTGTTGAGACTGGACCCTTTGGGCTGAGCACCTTTTAAAAATGAAGAAGCAAAGTCTGTAGGGCCTGTATCCGGTGGCCCTCAGGAAGTGCTGGGAGCAAGGAAAGCAGCCAGCCGCTGGTTGGGCACACCGCAGGCCTGATCTCACTTTGGGAACAGGCCCGTTAACGTGTTAACAAAAGGGAACACACAACGCACCCAGGAAATGTACACACGCACAAACACCCACCAGTGTGCCAGAAACAGATTTTACATCTCCTCCTCTGTCTCTCACCACAGAGCTAACAGAAAGAATATAACTTCTGGTTTCAATGTGATCTACCCAGCCATGTCCCTAGAAGAATACAGTCCTCCTTTTTTTCAGGCGAGCACTGTGGTCCTCATAAGCTGGTTCAATGTTGACTATTGTCCTGGCAATCAAAGCCAGCTGCCTCTTTCTTTCTTTCTTTCTTCCTTCCTTCCTTTCTTTCTTTCTTTCTTTTCTTTCTTTCTTTCTTTCTTCTCTTTCTTTCTTTCTTTTCTCTTTCTTTCTTCCTTTCTTCCTTTCTTTCTTTCTTTCTTTCTTTCTTTCTTTCTTTCTTTCTTTCTTTCTTTCTTTCAGAGAGAGATAGAGACCAAGTGGGGGAGGGGCAGAGAGAGAGGGAGACAAAATCCCAAGCAGGCTCTGTGCTCTCACCACAGAGCCTGATGTGGGGCTTGAACCCATGAACTGTGAGATCATGATCTGAGCCAAAGTCAACAGTCAGAGGCTTAACCAACTGAGCCACCCAGGTGCCCTGGTATTTTCATCACAGAGGCAGAACAAGGTTTCTAGCCACAACAAACTACTTGAGCTTAGGATGGACAAAAACATGACAGAAGCTGGTTCTCTAGCCTGGATAGGTGTGAGCAAACATTCTCCAACCAGCCCAAGGAGAACCCAACCCAGAGACTATGGCTGAAAGCTTCGTGGTACCTGCTGAGACCTGCTGCTTTCTGCATCACTTGACACGATACCAGATCTTATCTATAAAAAGGAAACCTCCAGAGTTTGGAGAAAGATGAATTTCCACCATTCCTTATTACCACATGATTCTTTATAGGGTTTTCCATGCATAATTTAAAATACTTATATAGGTAATGCATAAATGTGCCCTTATAAAGAAATCACACACACAAAAGCATGTAAAGAGTACCCCTACCACTTCCCAATCTCCTCCCCGCTGTTACATTCAGATGTATCTTTCCCACCATGTATTTATAAACAGGTATGTGCATATACAGATAATAGTCTTTAGTTTTTACATAGTATTTTTCATATATACATTTACATGTACATAATAGTTTAACACATTGGGTTTCTTCTTCTTTTTTTTTTTTTTTTAGGTTTATTTATTATTTATTTTAAGAGAGTGAGTGGGGTAGGGGCAGAGAGAGAGGGAGAGAGAGAATCCCAAGCAGGGTCTGCACTGTCAGTGCAGAGCCCAATACGGGGCTCAAACTCACCAACTGTGAGATCATGACCTGAGCTGAAGTTGGACACTTAACTGACTGAGCCACCCAGGCGCCCCACAATTCTTTTTCTATTCACAATGACGTAAAAGATTTAGAAGGTCATTAATTTGCCAGATGAACTCAGTTGGTAGAGCCCCTGGCCACAGACAAATAGTAACATATAAGCTGGACCAGAAGTGTCCACCACGCAGTATGTGTTCATGAAAGCTGACAGAAACAGGTGACTGGGCCTTTGGCTTCTTTGCTGATGTTCTCTGCTCTTTACTGCCTCCCCTTCCTCCTCCTCCTCCCCTTCCTCCTCCTCCTCCTCCTCCTCCTCCCCCTCCTCCCCCTCCTCCTCCTTTTATAATATAAAATACAGGGGCACCTGGGTGACTCAGTGGGTTAAGCGTCCAACTTTGGCTCAGGTCATGATCTCGCGGTTCGTGAGTTCAAGCCCATGTCGGGCTCTGTGCTGACAGCTCAGAGCCTGGAGCCTGCTTCTGATTCTGTGTCTCCCTCTCTCTTTGCTCCTCCCCCACTCATGCTCTATCTCTCCCTCTCTCTCTCAAAGATAATTAAACATTAAACAATACTTTATAGCATAAAATATAAACATTTTTGTTTTAGGGCACAAAATCATAAACCAAAACTTTACTTGGGGAGTTTGGCCAAAGATACAAAAATATATAGAAGGGAAAGTATATTTAACTAATACCGTGTGCATTTTTACAATAGAGCATGTAACATTTGGATTCAGAGTTTTAACTATAGTAACCTCATCTGTTTAGTAATGATTTTTTAAATGTTTATTTTTTACTTTTTTTATTTTTAACTTACATCCAAGTTAGTTAGCATATAGTGCAGCAATGATTTCAGAAGTAGATTCCAGTGATTCATCCCCTATGTATAACACCCAGTGCTCATCCCAACAAGTGTCTTCCTTAATGCCCCTTCCTCATTTATCCTATTCCCCCCCCACAACCCCTCCAGCACCCCTCAGTTTTTCTCCATATTTAACAGTATCTTATGTTTTGTCCACCTCCCTGTTTTTATATTATTTTTGCTTCTCTTCCCTTGTGTTCATCTGTTCTGTGTCTTAAAGTCCTCATATGGGTGAAGTCATGTGATTTTTGTCTTTCTCTCACTAATTTTGCTTAGCACAATACACTCCAGTTCCATCCACGTAGTTGCAAATGGCAAGATTTCATTCTTTTTGATTGCCGAGTAACACTCCATTGTGTGTGTGTGTGTGTGTGTGTACACACACACACACACACACACACACACACACATATATATACACCGTATTTTCTTTATCCATTCGTCCATTGATGGACATTTGGGCTCTTTCCATACTTTGGCTATTGTTGACAGTGCTGCTATAAACATTGGGGTGCACGTGCCCCTTCAAAACAGCACTCCTGCATCCCTTGGATAAATACCTAGTAGTGCAATTGCTGGGTCGTGGGGTAGTTGTACTTTTAATTTTTGGAGGAACCTCCATACTGTTTCCCAGAGTGGCTGCCCAGATTGCATTCCAACCAGCAGTTAACACATTGGGTTTTAACTGTGTATAATGTTGCAATTCTTTATTTTTCAAATAACCAATGCATCTTGGAGCCCTTTCTGGCAGCCATTCTTGTGAAGGGGTACATAGTATTAATGTCCCATAGTGTACATGAACCATAATTCAATTAACTCTTTCCCTACTAACATTTGGGTTTGGTCCAGTTTTCCACTGTTATGAACAACACTGTGATGAACATTTTTTTACACATACCATTGTGTCTCTGCTTAGGCATTTCTATAGGGAAGATACCTGGAAGCAGAATTGCCAGATCAAAGTTTCGCTAAACATGGACAATGGCCTTATTGATTGACATTCCCCACTGTAGTGTATAAGTGTTCATTTTCATACATCCCATCGACTGTGGATATCCATTCATTATACAAATATATATTGAACAACTATTAGGACCAGGCACTGTCCTAGAAAAGCAGGGCACATTTCTGCTTTATGTCACTTACAGTGTAGTAGAGGAAAACAATAAACAATTTAGGTCATATTTTCTTTATGATGAAAATATGTCATGTCATATTTTCTTATGTCTTATGTCATATTTTCTTTATGATGAAAGCATGATTTCTTTAGTAAATTATGTAGAATGTTATGTCATAAATGCTATAGAAGAATAGAGTGTGGCAAAGAAAATTAGGAACGCCTGTGGGGTTGAGATTTTGAATAGGCTAGTCAGGAAGGTGTCCCCAAGGTAATATTTGAACCTTTGAAGGAAGTGAGAGTGTGAATTCCCAGCAAAGGAAACAGCCCAGTGCCAAGGCTCAGCGCAGGAATGTGCTAGGTCTGTTCAGAGATGTAGTAAAGAGGTCACTGTGGCTTGAACAGAGTGGCTGGGAGGATCAGGAGAAAATGGGGGCCAGGGTGGGTAGGGGCTTGTAAGTAATGGAGTGATATTAGAAAGTTTTGAGCACAAGAGTGACATGCTCTGCCTTAGTGTAATGGCCTTGCCCTGGCTTCTCTGTTAAGAGTAAACTATAGGATCAGGGGTACAGGAGCATGGAAGGAGCCAGTGAGGAGGCTCCTGCAATAAACCAGTTGGGATATGGGAGGGCCTTGGGCCAGGGTAGTAGCAGTGAGGTGAAAAGAAGTGGTTAGATTCTGGATACTTAGAAGGTAGAGCCAATATTTACTGTGGGATTAGGGTGTGAGAGAGAGGAGTCAGATTATGATCCCCTTGCTTTTGCCAAGTGGACGAGCACAAGTTTACATCTCATGCTTTTAGTTTTTGTTTCCCTGTCTACTAGTGAGGTTAGCTTCTTTTCACGTGTTTACTGACCGCTTGTTTTCTTGAGAAGTTTCAGTTTTCCTTACCTTTCCTCTGGTTAATGCAATGATTTCCTTAACAAAAATCTTGTCTGTGGGGTAATTTTGCTTTATGTTTATCCAGATTCTGAAGTTAATTTCTCATTTTAGAAATACAGCATTGTTGGAGCTCCTGAGTGGCTCAGTTGGTTAAGTGTCTGACTCTTGATTTCAGCTCAGGTCATGATCTCACGGTTTGTGGAATTGAGCCCTGTGTTGGGCTCTGCACTGACAGCATGGAGCCTGCTTGAGACTTTCTCTCCTTCTCTCTCTCTGCCCCTCCCCTGCTCACACACTCTCTCTCAAAAATAAACTTAAAAAAACCCAAACAGCATTGCTGAGCCTGTAGGTAACCTGGGATTACCCAGTCAAATCTCTTTATAGATGAGAAAACGCAGGCTCAGTCGAGTGACTTCTTCAAGGTCACACAGCTCAGTATTAGAGCTGTTACTAAATTTTAGTTTTCCTGATCACTGCTCTATTTCAATTTCCATCAACTATACCATCTTAAATCTTTTTTTTACCAATAAAACTAATGAGAGTCAACAAACTCATCTCCAAGAGGGTTCAAATTTGGATAGGATAGCTGATCAAAAGGAATGTCAATAAAAATGTACCACCCAGGCTAAGACACTAGATTTGCATTGCTTTTTTTTCCCACCATAACCTTTGGAACAGGAGAAAACAGGCAGGGTGTCTTTCCTGCCTGCTGGCCCTCTGGCTCCTGAGCCACACTGAGATCAATAATCATTCAGGCTCCTTTCCGCCTCATTACCATTCTAATTCTCCTTAGTCGAATCCACCGAAGGTGTAATTTTTTTTCCAACTCTAATAAACCAAGCTTTCAGATTAAGGGAAAAGAAAAAAGGGATAAAGCCAGCTTATCTCAGTGAAAAACGAACTGGGAAAATTAGAACATGCAAGCCAGTTCTTGCTGAGTCTGGTTTGTTCAGCAATACAGCTGTCTGAGGACCTGGGGTCCTTCTAGGAAAAACCCTATGTAGGGTGCTGGAACCAGGCAAGAGGCTCTACTGAAATAATAAGCAAAATATCTAAAGAGGATCCATCTTTTTTTTTAATTTTTAAAAAATGTTTATTTTGAGAGAGAGAGACAAGAGTGAGCAGGGGAGGGGCAGAGAGAGAGGGAGACACAGACTCTGAAGCAGACTCCAGGCTCTGAGCCATGAGCACAGAGCCTGATGCAGGGCTTGAACTCATAAACTGTGAGATCATGACTTGAGCCAAAGTCGGATGCTTAACCGACTGAGCCACCCAGGTGCCCCTGAAGTTGGATGCTTAACCCACTGAGCCACCAGGCATGCCACAAGACAATCCATCTTAATCAGACTTTTTTTTTGTTAACTAGGCTCCACACCCAACTTGGGGCTTGAACTCAGGACCCTGAGGTGGGGACTCCTATGCTCTGATGGACCAGCCAGACATTTTGTTAAAAACAAGAGGAAAAACAGAGACTGAAAGGGCCCAGGCTGGGAAGTGCTGAGGGCACACACTTGGAAAGGTGAGCAGACACTAGACAAAGCTACTGCTCCTGAGCTCTGCGGGTCCAGATCCGCTCCCTTTCAGAAAGCATCACAAAGGCCTTCTTCCAAAGAGCAGTTATGCCTGCTACAGAAAAGTTAGGAGATCTAAAAATACGCTAACCCTCTAGCCTTTTCTGTGCATGTACACTTTGTGCATACAAAAAACTGGCAAAATGCTATGCATACTGTTTTTAAGCTGTTTTTCTCAGTTAACTTATTGAGCATTTCCTCCATGGATTTAATGTCTCTAAGACATGACTGATAGTGGCTGTGTATTTTATTACATAAATTTTTTCCTCAAACAAGCCTCTTTTGTTAGACAATGTTGATGTGCTTAGATTTGGAGACTGACAAATTTCAAGTAGAGGCAGAATTGCCAGATTGGAGTATTTCTTAAAGAAAAAAGAAAAACAACCAAAACCCCCACAAACATTTATTCTTTAAAAAAGAAAGATTTAGAAGGATTTTCAATGTAAAAAAAATTAGAAATACAGAAAATAAACAACTATATTCCCATCAACGTTCACATTTTGTATGCATATGCTTTCAGTTTTTTTTAAAAACATGTAAACATTCTATACAAAATTATGCATGGTTTCATAACAGAATTTTCTCATTAAATATATAGTAAGAGTATTTTCTCAGATATCTACCGCTTCTTCTAAAACATAACTTTTATTTTATTTTTTTTTATTTTTTTAGTGTTTATTTTTGAGAGAAGGAGAGAGAGAGAGAGAGAGAGAGAGAGAGAGACAGACAGAGTGAGAGTGGAGGAGAGGCAGAGAGAGGAGACACAGAATCCGAAGCAGGCTCCAGGCTCTGAGCTGTCAGCACAGAGCCCGACATGGGGCTCAAACTCATGAACCGTGAGACCATGACCTGAGCCGAAGTCAGACGCTTAACTGACTGAGCCACCCAGGTGCCCTGAAAACATAACTTTTAATGGCTACAGACTTCCATTGTATGGGTACAGCACACACTCACTAGCACAGAACCACAAAGGCAGGTACTTTGTGCAAAGAACAGCACCTCTTGCATAGAAAACAGTGCTCAATAACCACTTACTGAATGAATACATGAATTTACCAATCAACTCCTGGATATTGAGCTTATTTTGGACTTTCACTATTACAAACATTCTTACACAAACATCTTGTGAACAGTGCTACTTCCTTACACTCAGTTCCTAGAAGTGACATTTATTGGGTTAAATGGTACACATTTTAAAACAGATTTAAGACCATCTGACTTATCATCAAACCACATCACTTCTGAGAGGACAAGGAGACAGAATTTAGGACTGTGATAACATTCCCACCAGCAGAGTATCATATGAGTATCAGTTCCCCCAGGCTTAACACTGTGACTCCACTTTTTAAAAAAAATTTTTAATGTTTATTTATTATTGAGAAACAGAGACAGAGCATGATTTGGGGGAGGGGCAGAGAGAAGGGGAGAGACAGAATCCAAGGCAGGCTCCAGGCTCCAAGCTGTCAGTGCAGAGCCCTACGCGGGACTTGAACTCACAAATCGCAAAATCATGACCTGAGCCAAAGTCAGACGCTTAACCAACTGAGCCATCCAGGTGCCCTGTGACTCTACTCTTGACATCACATACATCCTAGATTGTACTGAGTATCACTCTGCATCTTTGTTATAAAATAATGAATAAAAAAAAAAAGATCTTCCCCTTGGTCCCTTCTCCTGGTCTCAGGTTCCTTAGTCTAGGGGTCATTCAAGCATGACAAAGCAACCATGGGTTGTCTATAAATGAATGTGACTGTAGGGGGGCTTGGGTGGCTCAGAGGGTTAGGCGATCGACTTCAGGTCATGATCTCAGTTCATGAGTTCAAGCCCCGCGTTGGGCTCTGTGCTGACAGCTCAGAGCCTGGAGCCTGGTTCGGATTCTGTGTGTGTGTGTGTGTCTCTCTCTCTGCCCCTCCCCTGCTTGCAGTCGGTCTCTCAAAAATAAACATTAAAAAATTTTTTTTAGAAATGAATGTGACTGTGTTCTTATAACACTATTTATGGACACAGAAATCTGGATTTCCTCTAATTTTCATAGGTCACAAAAATATTATTCATTTAATTTTTTTCTCCCCAGCCACTTAAAAATGTAAAAACTATTCTTAGTCTGTGGGCAGTACAAAAACAGGAAGTGGGTCAGAATTTGCTGACTCTTGACTTAGAAAATGGCTGGTAGACAACTAAAACAAACCTAGGGGATCACCGTCATGTAAATGTGGAAGAAATCATCAATTTTTCCTTTTTCCTGAATTGCATAATTTTCTGCTTGCTGTCAAAGTAGAGACGCAGCATATACATCTCCAACTATGTTCCTCATAAAAACAGACATAAATAAAAATGAGAGAGAATTTAATGGTATACACAAGTTTGCCCACTGTCTCACTCAATCGGCACATCCTTAGAGGGAGCACAGGCTGGGAGACCGGGTGCTATTCCCCCGGTTCGCCGCAGTTTCCACATGCTTTTCACAGCATACATATCTCACCTCATGGAGTGTGAGTTTACATTTTGAATATGTGCTTTTTTGTACCACACTGGTCCTAAGCACAAGCCAACACCTTTATCTGATACTCAACTGAATAAAGAACCAACTATCTTAATGCTGAAGGATAGGTTGATCTATTGAATTTGCTAATGACAGTATGTTCGTTTCTAGTGGGTCACATATAATGTACACTATGGAAAATTTAAGGGATTTTTCCAGTGGTAATTTTAATTACATAAAATTTTCCTATCATGCACTAAGTTTAGAGCCTCGCTACTTACACATAAGGGATGAATCTATTTTTATTTCTTAGAAAACAAGGATTAAAACATGAACTCGATATACAATGTTCCTAAGGAAAAAAAAAAGAAGGCAGGACAGAGGAATGAAGGTTCGCCGCAAGCAGCAGGTAGCCAAGTGGCTTCCAGCCAGTTGTCCACATAAACAAACAAACAGGGGTGTTTCTAAGAGCCCATGTAATAATAAAATATTGACACTACATTTCTAGAAAGGAGCACTAAATTCCCATTATCATTTGAAATATTAATATTCCCTAGAAGATGGTAGTAAATATTATCTTCATCTCTGAATGAGGAAATGGCGGTCCAGAGTCCAGAGAAATGTAGAACAACTCAGCTAAGGGTACTGTGATTCAAGTTGCTGGGGGCACAAAGATTAACACTTGGTGCTTCATGCATTTTCCAAGCTGTCCACAATCACAAAAGACAGCAGTGACTGGAATATCAAAGCAGATTCTCTCTTGTGTGACAGTCACAAAGAATACTTAGGGCAGAGGAGGATGGTATAGGGCAGAAACAGCTGGAGGGCTTCTACAGCATGAACAATGCAGCAAGTAAAAATAGGAAAAAACTAATCCCAGATATGTTAACCCTCAAAAATAGATACAGATCTTTAATTTAAAATAGAGAAAGTTTATTCATGGAGAAAACAGTTACAGAACACCCTTGGGGCTTTTTTAGTCCAACAATTAAAATTACATTTAAAAAGTCAACAGGAAGAGTTTAGACCTAAAAGAAATCCGGAGAAACTCCTATTCCCCTTTCCTTGGATTTAGGTATACTTTATCTTTTAGGCAAGACAGACAACTATGATTGATTTCTTTTCTAGGAGATGAGATGTCTAGTTCCGCTATCTTAATGTGTATAGGACTCTTTTGTGAAGGCCAGAAAAGCTGGAAGAGAAAATCACAGACTCTGAGGATGGCTAGAAGGATGAAAGGGAGGCGAACAGTTGGCTCTTGGAAGCACAATCTTAACCACAAATCACCAGATGGGGTAGTGGCAGGGGCTTAACGTTATGTTTCCCATTAATAAAATCTGAGGTATTTAATAAGGCTCCATTAATGTGGAAACTCACTTCTACCTCCCCCAGAGGTAACGGCAGAGGCTGAGAGGGCTGTTCTGGAAGGTCAAAGCTCCTTGGACTTCTCACGTACATTAGTGCCAACACCTAACCAGACTGGACCATAGCAAACGGTCTCTGAGCAGAGTGATGAATTGCTTTCCTCTTCAGGATGGGTTCCAAGGCAACAGTGTGATCGATGATGAGTTTTTCCCTGTTTTTGGCTTGTCTTGGTGCTGAAGTCTACAGCAATACAAAAAGTGTGGTCATTTACTTAAGACCTGCCTGAGCAAAAGAACGGGCTCTCCAAGTCTCAGCTGTCAGGGTTTAACTTTGCTCGTTTTACTTGGCTATTCTCATCATCCAGATGGCAGAAACCTTCTGTGGTGATGTCTCTTTTCTTCTCCTCTGTGGGTTCCGAAGGGAAGTCCTGGTCTATGGCCAATACCTGTCGGACAGTCATGTTAACACGAGCCGTTTTCAAGTAGCTGGTGCATACCTGCCAGTCCTCCTCAGAGCAGGGCTCTACCACTGAGTCTCTGGGGAGGACGGCTGGGAGAGGCGTCTCCAGGCAGCAAGGCAGGCCTTCCCCCTGAGAACTTGGGAGGACCCTCGGGACTGCATGGTTCAACAGGCGGCTGAAACCTGACATTACCATGATGTCACCGCTGTGCATAAACATGGCCGTGGGGGCTTCATCTCTTTTGAGACCACCCAGGAGAAAGATAGCAGACTGTCCGAAGCTACGAGAAAATAAGTAAAACAATACACAGTAGTAAGTTTCTGTTACTAACCGTGGCTGGGAAAGTTATTGCCAACTGTACTTTTTTCTAATTTCAGCTTGGTATTTATTGCTTGCACATCCTTTTCAAACTGTGCTAAGACCCTTCTCTTCTGGCTTGTGTAAGTGACCAACCCATGATCTGCTCCTTACACTTATAATAGCCCACAGTACTGTTGCAAAATAAAATTTAAAGCAGTTAAACAAGTAGATTAAAAATGAGAGAGAGAGAATGCGCACGAGAGGCGTAGAGAGAGGGGGAGACACAGAATCTGAAGCAGGCTCCAGGCTCCGAGCTGTGAACACAGAACCTGACGCGGGGCTTGAATCCACAAACCATGAGACCATAACCTGAGCTGAAGCCAGATGCTTAACCGACTGAGCCACCCAGGTGCCCTGTGTGATGCATTTTCAAGATTTAAGCCTTCCAATAAATTGAGTCCTTTACTATATTTATCATGCTTGTTCACTTTAAAGATAGGACAATTAATAAAAGACTCTGTTCAGGCACTTTATTTGTGAGATACAGGTGTAGCACTTTGCCCAATTTCACGTATGTTTAGGGAGACAAGGCGAGTAAACTACTCGGGGTTCTGTGCTTTCTCTTCCCTAGTCCAAACAGGTTGCTCACTTTGCCTTACAGCCTTCCACTGCCTATTCCACACACCACTGACGATACCTGTCAATACAAAAGGCAGATTCCACACATCTTAAACAGAAATATAACTGTAATTTGGTCATTACTCTTAAGGACTAGGCAAATTTTACTTATAACACTGTTAAGATGCCCAAGAGTAAAAGATTAGAGAGTCCAACCATTTCTTAAAGTTATAGCTTTTATTTATTTATTTTAGCTTAAAAATGCTTTAAAAAAGGAATGAAGTTTTAGGCAGTAATCCCAAATCCCTGGAACCAGCTTACCTGAAAGACAGCAGGGGTTTGGAGTGATCTAGTTCAGATCTGTCTACATGGATTCCCAGAGTGGAGTCCAATCGGTAGTAATTTAGGATGCCTGCCTCGGCTCGGAAACCCTGAAATCCACAGGCTGCAGCTACTTGCTCTGAGAGGAAAGCCAGGTCAGAAGGGAAAGGTGTATAATGATCGGCTGAGTATTTCTTTGATAAAAGTAGGGAAAATAAGAAAAATAAACAATGATCTCAGGAAAATAGGAAACTGTGGCAGAAGATTAATTACCGCTTTAAAATGATCTAACTTACATGTAATTCTAACACAGCATGATTTATCCATCTGTTTTTGAGGCATCCGGTAATCTTATAATGAGACATTCAAAATACTGAGCACCTGACATGAATAGTCACTTCTCTAAACAAGACATCCAGATGGCTAACAGGCACATGAAAAGATGCTCAATGTCAGTCCTCATCAGGGAAATACAAATCAAAACCACACTGAGATATCACCTCACACCAGTCAGAGTGGCTAAAATGAACAAATCAGGAGACTATAGATGCTGGAGAGGATGTGGAGAAATGGGAACCCTCTTGCACTCTTGGTGGGAATGCAATCTGGTGCAGCCACTCTGGAAAAGTGTGGAGGCTCCTCAAAAAATTAAAAATAGATCTACCTTCTGATTGAGCACTAGCACTGCTAGGAATTTACTCAAGGGATACAGGAGTGCTGATGCACAGGGGCACTTGTACCCCAATGTTTATAGCAGCACTTTCAACAATAGCTAAATTATGGAAAGAGCCTAAATGTCCATCAACTGATGAATGGATAAAGAAGTTGTGGTTTAGGGGCGCCTGGGTGGCGCAGTCAGTTAAGCATCCGACTTCAGCCAGGTCACGATCTCGCGGTCCGTGAGTTCGAGCCCCGCGTCAGGCTCTGGGCTGATGGCTCGGAGCCTGGAGCCTGTTTCCGATTCTGTGTCTCCCTCTCTCTCTGCCCCTCCCCCGTTCATGCTCTGTCTCTCTCTGTCCCAAAAATAAATAAAAAACGTTGAAAAAAAAAAAAAAGTAGCTGTGGTTTATATACATAATGGAATACTACTTGGCAATGAGAAAGAATGAAATATGGCCTTTTGTAGCAAAGTGGATGGAACTGGAGAGTGTTATGCTAAGTGAAATAAGTCATACAGAGAAAGACAGATACCACGTTTTCACTCTTATGTGGATCCTGAGAAACTTAACAGACAACCATGGGGGAGGGAATGGGGAAAAAAAGTTACAGAGAAGGGAAGGAGGCAAACCATAAGAGACTCTTAAAAACTGAGAATAAACTGAGGGTTGATGGGGGATGGGAGGGAGGGGAAAGTGGGTGATGGGTATTGAGGGCACCTGTTGGGATGAGCACTGGGCGTTGTATGGAAACCAATTTGACAATAAATTTCATATTAAAAATAAACAAACCATTAAAAAAAAAGAAAAACAAAATACTGAGCACCTATAACATGGCAGGCACCATGTCATGCAGTGATAAATTAAACAAGTTCAGGGGCGCCTGGGTGGCTCAGTCGGTTAAGCGTCCGACTTCGGCTCAGGTTATGATCTCACGGTCCGTGGGTTTGAGCCCCGCGTTGGGCTCTGTGCTGACAGCTCAGAGCCTGGAGCCTGTTTCGGATTCTGTGTCTCCTTCTCTCTGTGACCCTCCCCCATTCATGCTCTGTCTCTCTCTGTCTCAAAAATAAATAAACGTTAAAAAAAAAATTAAAAAAAAAAAAATTAAACAAGTTCACCCTGTATGGAGTCTATACATGAAACAATTATTATGTCTCTCTCTGGTATACTTTAATCCCAAATAGGATCATTCTCTTAAGATAAAAGAGCAACTCGGGGTGCCTGGGTGGCTCAGTCGGTTGAGCGTCCGACTTCGGCTCAGGTCGTGATCTCACGGTTTTTGAGTTCAAGCCCCACGTTGGGCTCTGTGCTGAAAGGTCAGAGCCTGAAGCCTGCTTCTGCTTCTGTGTCTCCCTCTCTCTCTGCCCCTAACCCACTCGCATTCTGTCTCTGTCAAAAATAAATAAACATTAAAAAAAAATTAAAAAAAAAAAAAAGATAAAAGAGCAACTCAGAACTGTCACTGCCAAGAGGTACATGATGACCAAATGTAATGTGATGTCCTGGAACAGAAAAAGGACATCAGTTAAAAACTAAGAAAACTGAGGGGCGCCAGGGTGGCTCAGTTGGTTAAATAGCCAACTTTAGCTCAGGTCATGATTTTGCGATTCATGAGTTCGAGCCCCGTGTCAGGCTCTGTGCTGAAAGCTCAGAGCCTGGAGCCTGCTTTGGATTTTGTGTCTCCCTTTCTCTTGTGTCTCCCCCACTCACCCTCTGTCTCTCAAAAATAAATAAACATTAAAAACAATCTAAGAAAATTGAATGAAAAGCTAAGGAAATGTGAATGAAATATGGACTTCACCATTATAATAATGTATTAATATTGGTTCATTAGGTAAGACAAAGATACCATAATAATGTAAGATGTTAATAATAGGGAAAACTGGGTGTAAGGTATATGAGAACTCTGTACTATCTTTTCAACTTTTCTGCAAATCTAAAACTATTCTAAAATACAAAGCTTATTAAAAAAAAAGCAACTCAAATATGATAGCCAGTTTGGTTTTAGGACCTTCAGCCCACATATGGCCTACTGCCAATTTCGCCGGTCAATTTGACGAGATGCCATGCTCAAAACTTTGGAACTGAAACTGACTTATACCGTGGTCAAGGCGGGACCTTAAAATGGAAGTAATTTTCAGCATTCATCTCTCTGAACTGTTTTTAGCACATAAAGATCACAAATATCCTTCTCTTTAAAAAAAAAAAAAAAAGGCCAGAAGACTCTTTCTCTCCAAAACCCAGCAATTCAGGAGCACGTCAAGGTGGTAGACGAGGGTGAGGGCTACCCCAGTGAGGTAAGCCTGCAGCAGCCCCAATCCCCTTTGTCTCGCTGCTGCTCTCACATCGCCCTTTGCCCAATCAACCTCAAAATGATTAGAAAACCCACTTCTGTCTTAAATCTCCGCGAGTGTCCTGATGTACCCCAGCTGTAGCAAAGCTCTGGAGAGAATGTATTTACTTTGGCCAGAAGTGAGCTTTAACTTCAGGTTAAGGATGTGATAGGTCTTTGATGGATGGCCAAGTCTCCTCAGTTGAAATTTCTCTTTTATTTTTTCCTTTTCCTTTTCCTGAACTGTAAATAAGAGTTCCTACTTATTCTTGAAGAGAACTTTAAGGGATTTTCTCCACCCTTTCAAGTTTCAGTCCTTCACAAGATCAACTACTCAGAGCCGCTGTTCCAACACAAGGCTGGCTGTGCTGTGATCAAAGAAGAGCCTTTGTGGGCTTCTAACTCCATCCAAACTGTCTATCCACTAGTCTTCTTATATCTCTTCTACTTTTCTCTGCTTACTCATTTAGTTTCTGGTAATTTTTCACTCCACATTTTTCTTAGTAAATGAGAGTACCTTTAAGTCCTGGGGGAATAACAGTACCACCAATAAAAATAACATCATAAAAAACAATGAGCTAACATTTACTGTGTTAATGCATTTAACTGCACAGAACAGCCTAGCACTGCTGTTATGCGGGCATTGAGCCTCTGACTCTCACACCCACCTTATGAGGTAGGCACTATCCTATTCAATATTGAATACTGAATATTCATATTCAATCCTGGGCTGGCTAAGCCAGAAAGAATCACAGGCTATTTCCCCAAACACAGATATCTATAATTTCCACTGAATCTGCATCACTGAAAGTAAGAATTATATCATGAACATTTCTGAGCAACATTTATCCTTATTTTGAGCAATTAAATGTATTTGTTAATAAGCTGGGTTCACTGAAACTATGGAGCTTTTAGAAAGTAACTAGTTAGTAGGAAGATGGGTCTATACCATTCTGTTTATTCAGTTTATTCTAAGAATTAGTCTTTCCACTTGGTGGCAAACATCTCCTGGAGACAGGCTGCCAGTGATAAAGGAGGAACTTCTGGAAGCAGAGAGGTCAGGAAAGGAAATTGTACTTTAAGAAAAGAGAACTTTGTTAACTGTAGGACATTTTTTCCCATCTGTGTCTTGCTCAGACCTTATATAGCAGGCAAAGGTGTCTTTTTTGAGTTCATGGAAAAGTACACCAGAAGTATATGGAGCTCCTTTTTTTACACCAAATAGGTATCATGTAGAAAATACAGGCTCTTAGCATAACACTCTCTAGTTCCAACCACATTGCTACAAAAGGCCGTATTTCATTCTTTCTCATTGCCAAGTAGTATTCCATTGTGTATATAAACCACAACTTCTTTATCCATTCGTCAGTTGATGGACATTTAGGCTCTTTCCATAATTTGGCTTTTGTTGAAAGTGCTGCTATAAACATTGGGGTACAAGTGCCCCTGTGCATCAGCACTCCTGTTTCCCTTGGGTAAATTCCTAGCAGTGCTATTGCTGGGTCAGAGGGTAGATCTATTTTTAATTTTTTGAGGAACTTCCACACTGTTTTCCACGGTGGCTGCACCAGTTTGCATTCCCACCAACAGTGCAAGAGGGTTCCCATTTCTCTACATCCTCTCCAGCATCTATAGTCTCCTGATTTGTTCGTTTTAGCCACTCTGACTGGTGTGAGAATGTATCTCAGTGTGGTTTTGATTTGTATTTCCCTGATGAGGAGTGATGTTGAGAAAGACAGATACCATGTGTTTTCACTCTTATGTGGATCCTGAGAAACTTAACATAGGACTATGGGGGAGGGGAAGGAAGAAAAAAAAAAAAGAGAGGGAGGGAGCCAAATCATAAGAGACTCTTAAAAACTGAGAATAAACTGAGGGTTGTTGGGGGGTGGGAGGGAGGGGAAAGTGGGTGATGGGCACTGAGGAGGGCACCTGTTGGGATGAGCACTGGTGTTTATATGGAAACCAATTTGACAATAAATTTCATATTAAAAAAAAAAAAAAAAATTTCCAGGGTTCATATCCATCCTAACTAATGATGTATTTTCCACACAATCACTCAAAGTATATAAGTCAAATCATCTACCAATTCTAGATGATCTTCTTTGCTGTCAAATTTATTAAAATCAGTGCTTTTGTTTAAACACCTCTGGTAGACAAAGACAACGTATAAAGATATATCTATAACTATAAACATATCTCAACATGTATTAAATTATTTGACGGAAAAAAAAAATACAGGCTCAACAAACACTAAACAATAATGGAAATAAAGATTTTAATTGAGAATTGTTCTTAAATACAATAAAGAAAAATCTATATCCCTGAAATGTACTTAGAGCACCAATGACTTCTGATGAAATAATATAACGTAAGGGCATTTGAAGAAGAAATTTCATCCTGGGAAAAATTACTCATTCCTCTTGAGATACTGTTATCAAGAGGATTTTAAGAGACAAATGAAAGAGACCCCTGCACAAATGGATAATCTGATACTTTAAAATAGTGGCCAGAAAAAAAAAAATAAAATAAAATAAAATAAAATAAAATAAAATAAAATAGTGGCCAGGAAGCAATCCAATCACTGAGCCCAAGGAGTGTAAAAAGTGGAAGACAATGGAATTAGCAAGAAAATGTGAATACCTTACTGTCCCAGTTATAATGGTAGCCTAGGGTCACCCAGCGCAACTTCTCTAGTAAACTTCGGGGTCTCCGTTTATTCACTTCCTTAAGCCTGTGAAGATTAGGGACAAAAGAGGATTGAATTATTCACCTCAATTGGCAGCAAAGGCCCTCTGCCTGGAGTAAATCTGCTTTCCTTGGTATAAGCTGTTGGCCAAGATCTTGATAAGAAAAATGAGAAAAGACAAATGAGTTGACCAAGAATATAATAACACTAAAAAAAACACGTTAGCATCTCTCATTTTTAGTCCTTGTTCTAAATCCTCTGCTAAACGGGATCAATTTTAAGTGGCAAGTCTCCAGCATCTCAATAATGACAAAATAAGAATAACAACAGAAATGTTTTTACCCATCCACTGGAAATGGGACCACAGACACTACGGGTAATTGAAAAATTGGCTAACAGAGCATGTTCTATTTGGTTTGCTAAAAGTGGGGTATGATTAATCATAGGTATCACTATTTCTAATGATGGTGGCTTCCCAGAATTATAGGTTGGGGGAGAAAGTTTGGCAAAATATAGTATACAACCAAAAATAACTGGTTTAACAAGATTTCTTTAACCCTATAAAACAGCTTAGATAATTGAGGCTTAGCTAACAATTAAGGACCACTGTAATTGATTTGGTTCCGGACATCCATTTCAAAACACAGGGGGTTTCTGTAAAACAGAGAGATGCACTTCTTGCAAGTACATCCTGTCTCATCAAATCTACGGGATTAACTATGTTTTTCCTTTTCTTTTAATGTTTATTTATTTTTGAGAGAGAGAGACAGAGGTCAAGCAGGGGAGGGGCAGAGAGAGAGAGGGTGACACAGAATCGGAAGCAGGCTCCAGGCTCTGAGTTGTCAGCACAGAACCTGATGCAGGGCTTGAACTCACGAACTGCAAGATCATGACCTGAGCTGAAGTTGGACACTTAACCTACTTGAGCCACCCAGGCACCTCATCTACTCTTTTTCTAAAGAGGAAGAAGCTTCTTTGATTTACCTCTGAATACCTAAAAATGCAAGAATGCTAGGCCTAGTAATTTTAGTTTTTTTTTCCTATGTGATTTATATCATCAATTGATCGAATTTTTTTTTGGTCCCAAAACCACTCGTGTTTAAAAAGAAAAGATTAAACTGCTTTAAGGAGTTTATATTTGACAAGAGATGACAGATAAGTATAAGAAGAAAAAATGAGGGGAAAATTCAAGGCAGTATAAAATCTGTACTAAACTGAACATCACAAGACTTTGAGGGACAACAGAATTAAGAAAAAAGGAGAGCTCAAAGTTAGCTGTCTAATCAGTTAAGGCTTCATGGCAGAGTGGGAGTTGAACAAGGCATTGAAGAATGGCCAGCACTTAAACAGGGAGTGGAGCAGTGGGCAATACAGGCATACGACATGAGCAGAAGCAAAGGATTTATTAGAGACTCACACTGTAAGTGGCACTCGTCTTGATGTTTGACAGAGTTTACAGAATAGATGCTATCTGTCCTCACAGAGTTTACATTCTAAGAAAGACACCATGACACAGATATACATCAAGACCAGCAGCTAAAAGGAATGGAACACTGATTTATTTAGGACAGCAGTGCAGAAAAGAAACACAGCAGATCTGACTGCTATCCTTTGAAAGGGGTCATTGGCAAGCATCTGGAACTCGGAATTTGGAGAGGTTGACACCGTTCCCAGAACTGCTGCTCACTGGGCCTAAACTTTTTCTGCAAAATAATAAGGTTTACGTTAAACACCAGCTTCCTTCTGGGAGTCTAGAATTTTGATATATGTCAGACAGAGACTGTCAATGTGACCAGCCCCTAGTCAAAACCTGGGCACTGAGCTTCCCGGGTAGACAACATTTCAAATTTGTCACAACTTGTTATCGGGGGAATTAAGCATGCCTTGTGTGACTTCACTGGGAGAAAACCCTGGAAGCTTGAGGCTGGTTTTCCCAGGACTCTGCTCAATTCATCTTTTCCCTTCACTGATTGTGCTCTGTATTCTTTGAACTGGAATAAATCCTATCCATGAAGACAACTATATCGTGAGCCCTGCTGGTGAATCACCAAACTCAGGTAAGGTCTCAGGGACACTTGGCATGAGAAAAAATAGATAACTAGCAACAATTTAGGGGAAACAACATGTAAGCTTGGCCAGTTACTGCCACTATTTGGGATGAACAGTTATCATGCAGAATGACCATACATTATTTACATTTTCTACATGTAAAAACTAAAAACTGAAAGAAAAAAAAAAGGAATGCACAGTTACTAACACAATCTGAATTCTATCTATGTGTCTTCAACTAAAGGTACAGATAAAAGAACTCCCTAATGATCCCCCAGGAGAATACAATCTACCTTACTAGACTTGAGACAGAAAAATAAGAACGACCTCTTATTTCTGGACTCAAGTGAATCTGATGTATCAGTGTGTATGCCACTTAGTTTCTGCCAAGTGGTTTCCAAATTTTAATGCTCATGAGAATCATCTAGAGGGCTTGTTAAAATTTGCATGGCTGGGCCCAGGCCTACAAATTCTGATTCAGCAGGTCTAGGGTGGAGCCTAAGAATTTGAATCTCTAAGTTCCCAAAGTAATGCTGATGCTGATGAATCAGGGGCCATACTTTGGGAAACACTATTTCAGCCAAAATTAAAAAACAAAACAAAATACCTTCCATCTTTCTAGATCAATAAAAGATCATTTTATTCTTGATGAGAAACCCATACTATTATACTAAAACTAGACCAGGGGTGCCTGGGTGGCTTAGTCGGTTAGTCAGACTCTTGATTTCAGCTTAGGTCATGATCTCATGGTTCATGAGATCAAGCCCTGTGTGGGGCTCTGTGCTGTCAGCTTAGGATTCTCTTCCCCACTCTCTCTTTCTTAAAATAAATAAACACTAAAAACAACAACAACTAAAATAAAAACTAGACCAGGGCACCTGGGTGGCTCAGCTGGTTAAGCATTGGACTCTTGATTTCAGCTCAGGTCATGATCCCAGGGTTGTGGGATCGAGCCTTGCACTGGGCTCTGCACTGTTAGACCCTATTTAGTATTCTCTCTCTCCCTCCCTCTGCCCCTCTCCCTGACTCGTGTGCTCTAAAAAAATAAAATACAGGGAAATTAATTAAAAACAAACAAAAACCCCCCAAACTAGGGGCGCCTGAGTGGCTCAGTCTGACTTTGGCTCACTTCATGATCTCATGGTTCATGAGTGCAAGCCCTGCATCGGGTTCTGTGCTGATAGCTCAGAGCCTGGAGATTGATTTGGATTCTGTGTCTTCCTCTCTCTCTGCCCTCCCCTGAGCACACTTTGTCCCTCTCAAAAATAAATAAACTTAAAAAAACAAAACAAAATAAAAAACAAAAAAAACCCCAACAACCTAAAAAAAAAAACCCCAAGCCCCAAACTAGACCAATCTGAACAAATAAAGATAACAACAATGCAGCTCTAAAAATAATATAGAGGGTGATGGTATTTCAGACATCTGATATGGCATCAACAAGCTGCTTTTCCATCAAAAGATTCAAGGTATATGCTATTGTAATTAACAAAGATTTATGGTATTAGTAAAATTATCAAAATTATAGTAATGACCAAACATGACCAGAATCCTCCTGTACCTTTTAAAAATTTTTTTATTTATTTTTGGGAGAGAGAGAGAGAGAGAGAGAGAGAGGGAGGGAGGGAGGGAGGGAGGGAGGGAGGGGCAGGCAGAGTGTGAGCAGGGGAGGGGCAGAAAGAGGTAGAGACAGAATCTGAAGCAGGCCCCAGGCTCAGCTGTCAGCACAGAGCCTGACACAGGGCTTGAACCCATGAACCATGAGATCATGACCTGAGCTGAAGTTGGAGGCTTAACTGACTGAGACACCCAGGCGCCCTGCCCTCTATGATATACCTTTCACAATTTTTTCCTGTTTTAGGAAACCAAAAGAACATCTCTTTTCTACCTTAATTGTATCACTATAAGGATGGCTTTGGGTTTTGCCTTGTATTACTTGGGGGGATTGGCGTAAACGTATAAGAGCATTAAGCCCAGGCCACATAACAAAAAAGAAAAAAAAGGCTTAAAGACTTGTGCAGTAAGGGATGCCTGGGTGGCTCAGTTGGCAAAGCATCCAACTCTTGATTTTGGCTCAGGTCATGATCTTGCAGTTGTGAGACTGAGCCCCACATCAGGCCCCACACTGTTAGTGCAGGGCCTGCTTGGGATTCCCTCTCTCCCTCTCTCAAATAAACAAACTCAAAAACAAAAACAAAAACTTAAACAAACTTAAAAAAAAGCCGACTTGGGCAGTGAAAGTACAGTTGTGATGACTGAGTGTGCCATTGTGAGGATAATTACATACACACACACACATTTTGTGTAATGTGTTAGACCCATGTAGTTAGTATATGATTCCACCCCTGATTTCACATGGTCTTCTGAGAACACAATTTCAATTCTTGTCTTTGAAGGAATTTCTGGAAGGAAAGTCACAACACTGATAAGACCAGCTTTGCAGATGTGAGAGCACTACTGGCTAACACTGGCCACTTCCTGTCTCAACACTACTTAGTGACATTCTGGTCCTTGTGGGCTTTGGGTAACAAAGATTCCAAAATATTCACTCTTAAGCACTGTGAATAGTTTAAAGCCAAAACCAAGTTTAACGCACTCCCAGATCATTTGCAAGCAGGAAATACTGATGGATTAATAAAGGGGGTGGGCTGTTCTCTTTTTAAACCTGACTTGTCCAAAAGGAGGCCAAGAAGGCTTAACGCTTGGTGCCAACAGAGCTGCCACATCCACTCTAAGGAATGCAAGGGGTATGCAGGCACCTAACTTTAAATCTTCATCCAATTATCTAAAAGAATGTTTTCAACCAAATATGACCTTGATTACTGGTTCTCACTGAAAGCAAACACACTCCGCTCCCTGCCTCTGCTGCAGCTCCAGGCACCCATGATGGATGGGTCAGCTGGCCACCTTCTCCCCTGGTCAATGTGCCCACACAGCAGTCTGCTCATTTCCTGTCATGGCTAAGTGCTTTATGTACGCGCTGGCATTCTATGGTGCCGTTTTCAACTGTACCCTAACTGGGTGAAAATGGACTGTCCTGCCTGTCCACTCGTTGTGCAGTGGGGAGTTTGGGTGTCATAACTAAGCACTGGCATGGTCTTTTCTTCCTTGCTTCAAGGGACATTAGCAAATCGTTGTGAAAGCAAACGTCTGAGGGCAGAAAAGGTCTGAAGGCTGTTTTTGATAAAATAGTATTACAGGGATTTATTTTTTTCAATCATTTTTAAAAGCTTAGAAATTGTGTCCTTCCTAACTCTGAATATTTCCTTCCATGACAACAACTTTCTGTTCTTCCTCTCCTAGTCTCTCACATCCATTAAACCTAAGGTTTCCACCTCCTGTTCTCAGAACTCCATTTTCTCAGAATTTGAGTGCTTCCAGTTGTCTCCCTTCTCAACCTAAACCTCACAGTCAAACCCTGAAAATGGACATCCAGTTAATTCCATCTGGACTGCCAACACTGTTTTGCTATCTTGCAAATATTTACTCTCAGTTAATCTACCTTCTGTTCTAAACCTTCAGCATCCATCTTAAGTTGTGAGTCCTGCTCTTACTCCCTTTGAGGACAACAAGAGTCCAGAGGCCTGAGCAAAAGATCCAGTGAGCAACTTTGAGCTTTCTCTCCCATACCTCTAAACTTTGCATAATCTTTACTCTGTCCTTCCCTCCCTCCTGGTTTCAGCAGGGGTTCTACTTCTTTCCTCGAAGGCCAACTCTACACCTATGTTGCCTCCCATTTCCCTGACACAGCCTCAGAGACATTCCTTCATTCATCACCTTTCCGCTCCTATTTTCCAGTCTTCCTCTGCACTTTGGTCTTTCTCTTGATCTGCAGAAACGTTCAACACTGCCACATACTTAAGAAAAAACAACAAGCATCTTCTTAACTTAACCTCTTAGTCAAGTACCCTGCCTATGTCCCATTTCCTTCTGCCCCACCTCTCTCCTTCCCTTCACAATCGAACCTTCCCAAAAGGACTGCACAGTGGCCACCCTCACTGCAACCTGACTTCTGCTTCCACCACTCCACCAAAAGTAGTTTCTTAATTTCAAGTACACCACTTAATTGTCCCTAGGCCTACTGACATGGTTGGCCCTTCTTTTATTCTGGAAACATTTTCCTGTCTTGACTTCTAATAGCATTCCCCCAACCCAAGCTGATACTTTCTAGAGCTAATGGCTTTCTTTTCTCTGTATGTTTTCCACTAAACAAAAACAATCACATCCATTCTCATCGCTTCATTAGTCTTTTTTTTTTTTAATTTTTTTTTTTTTTTTAACGTTTATTGATTTTTGAGACAGAGAGAGACAGCATGAACGGGGGAGGGTCAGAGAGAGGGAGACACAGAATCTGAAACAGGCCCCAAGCTCTGAGCTGTCAGCACAGAGCCCGATGCGGGGCTCGAACCCACGGACCGTGAGATCATGACCTGAGCCGAAGTTGGACGCTCAACCGACTGAGCCACCCAGGCGCCCCCCCCCCTTTTTTTTAAAGTAAACTCTATGCCCAACGTGGGGCTTGAACTCATGACCCCAACATCAAGAGTTGCACACTCTACTGACTGAGCCAGCCACGTACCATGCTATACTATGGTCTTTATGTAGAACCCCCACATCTCCCTCTCTGACTTCACTCCTAAACTCAGTTCCATGTTTCCAGAGGGATACTGGACACACTTACCTGGATACTCCACAGGCATTTCAGAAACATGAATCTCTAAACTACACTAAGGATTGTCTCTGCTCCTTCTTCTCTTCCTCTAATCCTATTTCCATTAAAAATCTTAGATTATAATGTTACAATGAATGTGGAGGTGTAGTTATCTTTTCGAGACAATGTTTTCGTCTCCTCTGGAGATATACCCAGCTGTGGAACAGCTGCACCCTCTGGTAGTCCTATTTTTTATTTTTGAGGAACCTCTACAGTTTTACATAAATAACTGCAGTATTATTTGTAACAGCCAAGACAAAGAAACAACCTTAGTGTCCACTGATGAATGAATGGATAAAGAAAATGTGATACACAACCCATACACGAATATTATTCAGCCATAAAAAAGGAAACCCTGCCATGTGTGACAACATGAACCTCGAGGGCACTGTGCTAAGTGAAATGTCAGATGGGGAAAGACAAATACTGTGTGATCTTACTCATACGCAGAATCTAAAAAATCCAAACCTGCAGAAACCGAGAAGACTGAAGGTGCCAAAGGTAGGAACGGGTGCATGTGGGCGAGATGAGTGAATGTGGTCAAAAAGTGAAAACTTCCAGCTATAGGAAAGTAAGTGCTGGGGATGCAATGTACAGCATGGTGACTATAGCTAACAATGCTGTATTGTGTATTTGCCAAGAGAGCAGATCTGAAGGTCTCATCACAAGAAAAATTAATTATAACTCTGTAAGGTGACTGTTGTTAACTTATTACAGTAATCATTCTGCAATATATACACATATCAAATTGTTATGTTGTACACCCTGAACTAGTAAAATGTACATCAATTATATCAATAGTACTGGAAAAAAAACTCACAACAAAAACCTCAGTTTTGCCCTATTATCGGTGGATAATCCTTAACTTCTTGTCTCTTGATTCCCATAATCTCTTGGTCAGCAAGCCTTGTTAACAATGTCTTTTCCAGACCTTTATCATCTTGTGCATGGATTATTAAGCTAGATTTTTTTTTAATGTTTATTTATTTTTGAGAAAGAGAGAGAGAGAGAGAGAAGAGAGAGAAAGCATGTGCGCGTGTGGAATAGGGGCAGAGAGGGGGGACAGAGGATCCGAAACAGGATCCATGCTGACAGCACAAAGCCCAATGTGCGGCTCGAACTCACAAACCGAACTGAACCATGAGATCATGACCCGAGCTGAAGTCAGATGCTTAACCAACTGAGCCACCCAGGTGCCTCTAAGCTAAATTCTTGTGTTTTTTCCAACAACTGTATTTTCAGTCCATTTTCCTCATGGTATAAGAATTATCTTTCTAAAGTGAAAAATCGGTTACTAATCTTGATGAACTCCCACTGTTTATAGGACAAAGTCCACACTTTGCCATAAGGCATGCAACCCCCCTTATAATGTGGTTCTAACTCACTTTTCTGGTTTCACCTCCAAGCATTCCCCACAGGGAGGGTCCATTTTTCATGGCTGTGCCTTTGGCCATACACTTTTCTCTACTGTCATGTTCTCTCTCCTCTTCTACTCTACTCTCTGTACAGCAGATTTTTCTGACTTGCACACACTTTAACCTCCCTTCTTCTTCAGGGAAACTGTTTTCTAGTTTCAGTCTCTCCCTCTACTGTGCCCCCACAGCAACTTCCTCAACTCACTTACATGGCTTATTCATCTATAAATTCTGTATGTAAGTACTTGAACTCCTTCTTTAATTAGTCCCTTCCTCAAAGGCAGGGAGTGAATTTTAATCTCCGTATCTGTCCTAGCATCAAATATTTCCAAAAACACAAGTAGATAAGTTAACAAATTAATGAAAATAAAGTGGGAAGATACTATACAATCTTCAATTGATCCTTCTCAAATTCAGCATGTTTTTATCAGGCTAACTGAGAGAATATCAACTTAGTTAAAATAATATTTAAAGAACATCTTCTAAAATATATAAAGAACCGTGGTTGGTATCAAGGTTACAAACTTTTCAAAATCTGGGGCGGGGGAAGGGCCACGGCAGGTAGTGGAGAGAAGTGCTTGATGACTGGATTCACTCTAATAAATGTTTATAATAAATAGCACCACAAAGTTTTAAAGGAGTAGAAAAGGAGAAGGGATTAATTCTGCTTCCACACTGAGGACATTAATGGAAAAAACTTTCACATATACAAAAACAGGTGCAAAGTATTTCAAAAGCTAACTTAAGGAATAAAGCAACGTCAGTACTTCCCCTTGTCTTATTCTTTAAAGTTATTTTTGAATAGATAATATATTCACAAAATTCAAACGGTGTAAGAAAGGATCCACTAATTCCACAAATACTTATTGGCAATTACATGCACTGAAGAAAACAAACAGAAGGCAAGAAGATAAAGAGTGAGGGAAAATGGGGTACTATTTTTAACTTGATAAGGAAATCATCTCTTATAAGATGATGAGATCCAAAGACCTAAAGGAAGGAAGTCATTGGTTACCTAAGGGAAGAGCTTTCCAGGTAGACGGAACAGCTTACACAATGAATCTGAGCATTTCTCATGTGTTTAAGGAAACAGCATGGACGCCACTACAGCTGGAGGACAATAAATGAAAAGGAATGGTAGGAGAGTAGGTTGGAGAGGTGGCTGGTGGCTGGATCACCAAGGCCTTGTAGACCATGGTAAAGACTTCTGATTTTATTCTAAATATAATGGAGTTGCATTAACAACAAATTTTCACTGGCCTTTGTTCCTGGTTCTTGGGAGAGAGCTTTTAAATCACTGGCGTTTCCAGGGGTGCCTGGGTGGCTCAGTCAGTTAAGTGTCTGACTCTTGATTTCAGCTTAGGTCATGAGCTCACAGTTCTTGAGTTCAAGCCCTGCACCAGGCTCTGCACTGACAGTTTGGAACCTGCTTGGGATTCCCCCCTCCCCGCCCCCACCTTGCTTGCGTGCTAACTTTGCCAAAATAAATAAACGAAAACTTAAAAAAAAAATTCCTGGGGGCGCCTGGGTGGCTCAGTCGGTTAAGCGTCCGGCTTCGGCTCAGGTCATGATCTCACGGTTCATGGGTTCGAGCCCCGCGTCAGGCTCTGTGCTGACAGCTCAGAGCCTGGAGCCTGCTTCAGATTCTGTGTCTCCCTCTCTCTCTGCCCCTCCCCCGTTCATGCTCTGTCTCTCTCTGTCTCAAAAAAAATAAATAAACATTAAAAAAAAAAAAAAAAAAATTCCTGGAATTTCCAGGAGGAAAAGGAGTATCTTTGTTATTCACAGTGGGCCCTAGGACCACAGCTAAGTTAACGCTGAAGTGATGACTCAGGATATGAGCTTATGAGGCTACGAAAACCAACTATGTGATTAGAGGGGTTGAGACTTTTAGTCAAGTGGTATTAGCTAAATAAACCCAAGGGGCTGAGTAGGGGGCTAGAGACTGAGTTAAACCATAGGGCTAATAATTCAGTCGTGCCTAAGTAGTGAAACTCCAACAAAAAACTGAATGCTAGGTTTGGGAGAGCTTCCTAGGAGGGTGACACATCCGGAGTCCATGGAAAGAGGACATGGAAGTTCTGCATTCAGAACCCTCCCAGACACTGCCCTACATGTTGATTCATTGGATGATCCTGATTTGTATCCTTTATAATAAACTAAATTCCTAAGTATAATGCTTTCTTGAATTCTGTGAGTCATTCTAGTGAGTTATGAACCTGAGAGGGTTATGGGAACTTCCCTGAATTTGTAACCAGTTGGTCAGATGTGTGGGTAGCCTGCGGAATCTCTCAAACTTGTGGCTACGGTCTGAAGTGAGGGTGATTTGCTTGGAGACCATGCCCTCAACCTGTGACATCCTTGTCGACTCTGGATGGTTGTATCAAAGGTGAACTGCAGTACTGGAGATCAGAAACTATAAGAGAAGTGATGTGATTTCTATACTAATTAGAAAACAGATGGAAGGGGCTCCTGGGTGGCTCATTCGGTTAAGTATCTGACCTTTGATTTTAGCTCAGGTCATGATCCCGGGGTCATGGGATTGAGCCCCAGGTCGGGCTCTGCACTGGGCGTGGGGCCTGCTTAAGATCTCTCTCCCTCTCCTGCTGCCCTCCTCCCTTGCTCCCACTCTCTCTAAAAGAAAAAAGAAAACAGACTGAAGAGGCATGAAAACAGACACAGGGCGACAGGTTAGGAGGCTGCTGCAGTAAATGATGGTGGCTCAGACTAAGGTGGCTGTGATGCAGATGCTGAAAAATGATTTTATTTATTATGACTGTAGCCCTACTATATTTACTATAGGGTCAGATTTAAGATCTCTGAGTGGCTGCATAGTGGCTGCGTTGTACTGCTAGGTATGTCATACTTGATTAACTGATCTCTTGCTGAGAGAAACTTAGGTTATTTCTCATTTTTTCCTGTTATGAACAATGCTGCAATGAAGATGCTTATACCTATTATAATCTTGTGCAAGAATCTCTAGCTATTCACGCACAATAAACTCTGAACAAAACACAGAATTGAGGTGCCCTAATTTTGTGAACAGATCTATTTTTCCCTCTAAGTTCAAGTATTTCTTCTTCATTTCCTACTTAAAAAGTTTCTTCTTCCTTGACCACAGAAACTAGAAGATTAAAATGGAAAGGATCCTTAGAGATCCTCTAGTTCAGTGGTTCTCAATGTGGATGTTATGGTCAAAAGTCCAAATCTCTAGGGAAATCTTGTATGACAGACCCTCTCCCTTTCTCATATGCTCTGGGAAAGCAGGGGAAGCTGGCATGTACTGTCTAGGTGACTATAATCCAACCACCTGAAATGGCTTCTCCAATCTAATTCCTTTGTTTCCCAGAAGAGGAAGCTGAAACACATCACATAATGACAGAAGGAGAACTAGCGTCCTGATTTTCAACCACCAGCAATGTCTGAGACTATCAATTTCTTCCAACCCATGACAACAGAAGACAGGACCACCACATTTTAAATTTTTGCTAATTTACTAGAGAATTAATTAGTAGCTAATTAGTAGAAAAAAAAATCTCACCATTGTTTACTGGATGATTTATTAAAGAGGTTCATCTAAACTATCTTAGAAGATGACATTGGGATTTCTGCAGTCATTTGTCTGAAGAAAGAAAAATCAATTACTTGAAAACACAGGCTGGTTTAGCAGCAAACTCTAACCATGATCTTCCTTTAGTTTACTCTCAATTCTAAACAAGATACCATTAAAAGCTTTAAGACGGTTTTTCCCACTGCTCCTGACTTTACCATAGCCTGCAGACCAAGAAGATGTTAAAGGAAAACCAATGAATTTTAGTTTTCCTTTCCCCTTTCAACTTAAGGAAATCTTATTTCCCCTATTAGAAGCAACATGACAATTTCTGAAAGCTGCACTATTAGTGACCCTAAGTCCAAACAACACACAAAACCAGTGTAATGGTTTTAATGGGCTGTTCTAAACATTTCTCACAATTCTCTTGTTTAATCCTCATGCTATTAAATGAGGAAAGGACTACCATAAGGCATAGAAAGGTTAAGAAACTTGCTCAAGTTTACACACCTAGTTCAAGTCGCAGAGCTGGGATGTGAACCCAGGTGATCAGACTCTAGAACTGCACCCTTTACAATCTGGCCCTTAATTTTTCTGCTTCATCTTTTGCCAATTCTATCCATGACCTCCAGGAAGCACCTTTTATAAACTACCTCCAGTCTAGCCACCTGAATGGCTATTTCCATATCTTATAAACTATATCTCTGTACCTGTTTATTTTATGTCTCTGCCATCAGCTAACTTACAAATTCCTTGAAAGCAGGAATTGTGTCTTGTCTTTGAATCTCTAACACCCAAGCACAGTATCTGACACACAGTAGAAATCCAATAGGTATTTGTTGAATCAATACATGAACTGTACTCCCACATCCTGTACTACTATTTCACAGAACTTATTCTGCCTTGAATATTCCCTCTTTGCTTAGGCTGCTTTCTCTACCCCAAACAGCTTTTCTGCTCTTCTGACGGGCAAACTCCTAATCATTTTTGAAGACCCAGTTCAAATCAACAGAGAAAAAAGAGGATAAAAGACCCAATTAAAATATGATTTTTTCAGGGCACCTGGGTGGCTCGTTTAAGTGTCCAACTTTGGCTCAGGTCACGATCTCATGGTTTGTGGGTTTGAGCCCTGCACTGGACTCTGTGCTGACAGATCAGAGCCTGGGGCCTGCTTCAGATTCTGTGTCTCCCTCTCTCTCTGCCCCTCCCCTGCTCACGCCCTGTAACTCTCAAAAATAAATAAACGTTACAAGAAAAAATTTTAAAAAATAGTAATAATTTTTTCTTCTTTGACATCTCTTTCTTGCCTAGAGGAATTATTTCTTCCTCTGGCCCCCCACAGTATTTTTCTAAACACCTATCATAATACTTTCTAAGCTTCCTTATAATTATTCCTGTTGACACTGAGTTGCTGCCATAGACTATGCATTCTTGAGTACAAGGACACTGTCCTATGTATCTTTGTATCTCCAATGCTTAGCCTCATGTCTGGTATACAACTAACCCTCAATAAGAATTTGTGGTATGATAGGATGTCTGGCTGGCTCAGCCAATAGAGCATGTGACTCTTGATCTCAGGGTCATGAGTTCGAGGCCCATGCTGGGTATAGAGATTACTTTAAAATAAAAAAACTGTGAATGAATAAATGGTGATACTACATTAAGGTGCAAATGTTAGTTCTCAAGAGGAATAACTAATCCATCATAAAACTGCTAGTAGCAGTGACTTCATCTAGGAGAGTGGAAACCAATAACTTTTAGTGTTAATTTTTTCAGAATATCACAAATCTTCAAAGGAACTCACTTTATTTTTTTAAAAAAGATTTTATTTTTTTAAGTAATTTCTACACCCAATGCTGGGCTCAAACTTACAATCCTGAGATTAAGAGTCACATGCTCTATGAAATGAAGCGGCAAGGTGACCCTGGAACTCACTTTAAGCAGAAAAAGGGCTGAAGCTGAATGAAAATGGACCAGCTGATGAGTAAGGAGGATGAACTTGAGATACAAGTTATAAGCAAATCTTTTTTTTTTATGTTTATTTATTTTTGAGAGAGAAAAATAAATGATGAACCTAAAACAGATCTCAGTTTAATATAACTGTCAAAGTGTCTGTCCAAATGTTCCCAGGGGAAAGAAAATAATTGTGCCATATTTGCATGGGAACGAGGGGAAAACACGTCAGTCACATTCACTGAATTGTTCTGGAGTAGTTCCTATAAAGATGTGCAGTGACCTGAGCTGAATACGAACACTTACCTCAGAAACTCTTTGCTCTGTTCCCAGAGGTCTTGGGTCTCTTCTTTAGTCATGTGTTTGTCCAGGTTACACACATTAGGTTTCTGGGAATATAACTTAAGACACTGCTTCACCCAGTGCCACTGGTAACCTGGGAGGAAGGGGTTTGGGATAAAAATAAATCCTACACAAAAGATGGGTGGGGAAAGAAGGAGAGGAGAAAATTCTCCATCAGTTATATTTAGATAATTTATTTTTGTTGACATCCTTATACCCATTACTGTATTATTTATGCCCCATACCCTTTGCTCATGCTTCGTGGCTTCCACATGTATAAGCAAATGTTCTCCTTTCTATCCTCCAATTTTAGAGAAAGTGGGGAGAGAAACAAATTCTTAAGAGAAACAAATATTCCACACCTATCAACCATGTTACCCCTAAGCAAACCTTAGAATTGAAAATGCCAAAAGTCACTCCTCAAATGCACCAGGCATTTATCACTTACAGAGGTGGTAATCCCTTTCGGCAACAGCGGCCTTTGTGGTATCTCAGTGTTCCACCTTGGCCTTTTTTGTTTTCTAATATCTGGCTAACAACGGTTATGTTAAATTCTCAGTTAAAATAATTGGTGTGATTTCTGCCTCCCAATTGAAATCTGACAGAACAGCGAAGAAAGATGATATATACATCTGCTCACATGGCAGGATACCATGTGCTGAAAGGATCACCTGTGCTGAAAGGATCTTCTGTGACCTTGAAAGTAATCTAATGTCGTTTTTCTCCTGGATAAACGAGGAGTAACAATAATGAACAGGAATCCAATGCACGGTAAGGATCCATTCATTGAACATTCAACAAACACATACTATGTACTTTCTGAAACCCCTGGAGACAGGACAGCAGAGACAGTGATGCAGACAACGAATGCCCTGCAGAAGCCCGGCTATTAAGGGAACAAAGGCTGAGGAGAGTCACAGAGGAATGAAGAATTTAAGGGGAAAATTTATGGTTTTTAGGGTTTGGAAAGACCTAAGCATGCTTACAGATTATGAGGAAAGAACCAGCAAAGAGGAACTGGTTGAACACAAAAAGAGGAAAAGAGCAGAGCAAGGTTTTGAAAGCTGGAAGAGGTAAAAGAAAGTGGGATCTTTTGATAAGCCCTCCCTCCCCCCCCCCCCCCCAAAAAAAGAAAGAGAGGTGAAGGGACTGGCTTTGAATGGGAGGAGCTTTTCCTCCTCTAAAATTGGAGGACAGGAGTGAGAACATTTGCTTCTGAACGTGGAAACCACTTTTGCATTTCACATACAGGCAAAATTCTCCAAATAATTTCAGAGGTGACAGGGGATTGTCAATATTTTGAGGAAAAAAATATGAAAAATACCCCAACAACCTACCATCTATCAGCATTGATTATAACATTCCCCAAAATATCAAAGGAAGAATATCTCTGACTTAGTGACAGGAAAATAAAGACCTCTTTAGGCAGTCCACTCTAGACAACTGTTGATTTCCTTTAATGAATTAAACTTTGCCTTTTAATTTTCACACATTGATCTTAGGTTCGGACTCACAGAGCAACCCCAAATTAGTTTCTTATTCTTCTTCAAAAATACCTCTAGCTTTAAGGCTAACATTTAATGCTCATTTCCTGTGTGCCAGGCATGGATCAAAGTACTTTACATGTACTCACATTTAATCTTCATAATAACCTTACAAAGCTGGTATGTTTTTTTCATACATTTTGCATACCAGGAAAATGAGGCCAAGAGAGATTAAGAAACTTGCCCAAGGTCATATTGGATGATTAGAGCCACAACATGAAGCCAGGTAGCCTCATGTCAGAACCTAGGCCTTAACCAGCCCTTTGTGTGTATGGCAACCTTTCAAATGTTGGATGCTGTCAGGTTCCCTCTCAGGTTTACTCTTCCCCAGACTCAATCTTCAAACTCATGACCCTCCCGCTCATTCTTGTAAGGACAGGTTGTGGTTGCTCGGGTTCCTTTATAACAAGCAGAATCCAGAAGTAAACACAATCCTTCTGATCAAGCCTGAATAAGAAGACACTGTCATCTCCCATGTTCTGGACATTACACTTCTATTAAATGCAGCTTACAATGGCAGGGAAGATAAAGTCTCTAAGGACATAATGAGGTACCAACTCACAAAATGTGGCTTAAATGTGAAATCCTAGAAAACCTCAAAATCAAGTATACCCATTTGGACAGCAGAAAATGAGAGTGGGGTTGGTAACTTTGTAGTCTGAACAAACTTTTTGTTCCCGTTTTGTTAAGGGAAAAAGGCATAGCAACAGAGAAACACAGCCTTGAAAACAGGAGGTAACCTTGAAAGGTAAAAGGCAGCCTTCAAGAAAAGTACATAAAAGACTGCTGGTGATGCATGCTCTCATTTACTCAAACTCATGGAGAGCCGTGCTTCTGCACATAAAGCCATCATTTGACATTCATTCATTCATTCATTTATTATTATTATTCTTTTATTTTTGATAGAGAGAGAAAGAGAGAGAGAGCACACGAGCATGCACACACAAGCAGGGGAGGGACAGAGGGACAAAAACAATCTTAAGCAGGATCCATGCTCAGCACAGAGCCTGACATGGAGCTCGATCCCATTACCTGAGCTGAAATCAAGAGTTGGATGCTCAACTGAGCCACCCAGGAGCCCCTTGTTTCTTCTCTTACACATAACTAAAGTGCATGAGGTCTTTTAAAGGAAGTATTGAAGCTGTTATACTGTCCTATGTTATTAACCAATACATCAGTGATCACAATGTAGTAAGAGCTGTAACACAGATCTGGCCCGTGGTACAATGAAAATTAGTATTTCTTTTTAGGATTTTTTCTTGCTGTTAATCCATATTTGAAATCACAGATACAATGTTAACTTTATGTCCTCTCCAAGAAAAAGAATGCCAGGTAAAATATATTTGGCCAAATAAGGCATTTCTGTAATTTCTAAATAGTTCATAATCATTCAACTACAATGTCCCCATGATCCTTAACAAAAAGATTAAAGGTGTCTGGCTGGCTCAAGCAGTAGAGCATGTGACTCTTGAGCTTGCAGTTGTGAGTTCAAGCCCCATGTTGGGAATAGTTTACTCAAAAAATAACAATGAAAACATTACCCATTCTTCATTATCATCTTAATTTCATTATCTGTAAAGTGAGCTACCCAACATTACTGAAGTTCAAAATGCTAGATTATTGGGGCGCCTGGGTGGCTCAGTCGGTTAAGCGGCCGACTTCAGCTCGGGTCATGATCTCGCGGTCCGTGAGTTCGAGCCTCGTGTCAGGCTCTGTGCTGATGGCTCAGAGCCTGGAGCCTGCTTCTGATTCTGTGTCTCCCTCTCTCTCTGACCTTCACCCGTTCATGCTCTGTCTCTCTCTGTCTCAAAAATAAATAAACGTTAAAAAAAAAAATTAAAAAAAAAATGCTAGATTATTTAGTCTATTAGGGCTTTTGATCTCATTAACTGTAACACTTTTTTCAAAAGCTCAGCCTTAAGGACAGCAATAAATTTTAAGTTTTTTGTTTTGTTTTGTTTTTTTGGCCATATGAGAACATAGTCACTTTGTGACTAGAATGACCACTATGAATTAATCTATCATTCAAAGCAGTTCTTCTCCCAGAGTAGGTGCTTGGAGTTGTGGCAGGGAGCCTAGAGTAAACATCCTTATTTTTGATTTGTACCTGGTGTCATTTCCTGCATTGTAAGGTAGGCACTACTGAACCCTGTTCTATCCTGCAGGAATGTTAAATAAACAGAAATTTTAGATGAGACAATTTAAAGGGGGTTTGAGAGTGAAATATTTCCGTGTTTATTTTCACTCTTTGCATACTTGCTTACAACTCTTCCCCACTCTCTTCACAGCTCTGAAATTAGACAAATGATTACATGATCTTATCTTTTGGGGTCTGCTGCACTCACCAGGATAGCCTTGGAGTCCGTAGGCTTGCCACTTGCTTACTGGCTGAAGTCCTGCTCTATGTGCATCATGGTCACTGACTGAAGACACACTCAGCTGAGATCTGATCACCTGACAGGAAGGAAACAGAAGTTGGAGGGCTAAAGCTACTTTGCAGGTCAGCTCTGAGAATCTCAAATTTCTAAAGTTATTTCCGGTATGAGACAAAATTCAGAGTCTTAAGTTTGGGCTCCTAAACTTAGTTCTACCACTTACTTGATGCAAGACTTCGATGAGTCACTTCTTAGAGCCTTAGTTTTCTCATCTATATACTAACAAACACTAGAAAGTAATATAAAATCAAGCAGAAATGAGGAGGAGGCTGATTTTGGCCTTCAAGACTACCTTTTTGTATGACGCCACACTTTGGTGATTTCTTCATGAAAGGTGTTTGGTGTACTGAAATACCCTTAGTCAAAATGCTGCCCATCTCAGTTCAGGCTATCAATGCTTTTGAGGCACTTATATACAGCTGGTGCTTAAACAGACCAATGAGGAACATCAGGCAGGAGAGGATAAGAGAATGGAGAGAGTGCTCTCACCAGACAGAATGAACATTTCAGTGAAACACTGGAAACCCTGTTTGCTGAAAGTACGATATTTATTCTTTTTTAGATGAAACTTCAAAATGAAACTCAGAGCTTTTGCCTTTGTGAATTACTTTGAAATTAAGTTTTTCAGGGCCTCATGAAGTTTTCTTTGCATATAAGAGTATCTTAGAGATGCCTTATTAAATTGGTTAAGGGATCCAACATGCAGTCACTAAAGGACATTTACAAAACAAAAACCTTTATTCTTCCACTAATAAACTTAGGATCTTGCTTGCCTTAGAATACATCAAATGTTCTCTTCCAAAAAGACAGGATCTCTCATCCTATTAATTTCACCAAGTGTAGAGATTTCCAGAAAAAAATACCAACAAGTGGCTGGTGTAATACCAGTTTCTGTAATAAAATGGCTACCTGGAACTCTGAGAGTCTTAACCAGCGAATTTTTCCAGGTACTGAATGTTTTTATTTTAAACATTTTGTAATGATTTCTTAAATAGACCATATTTAGTAATGTACTGTAATTCAGCAACACTCCCATAGTTGAAGTAAGTTTGTGGACCTATTCTCCATGCTAAGCTAAACCAAACCTCGAAGTTTAAAAAAAAGTTCTGCTTTTCCCCTTGCCTATTAGCTGTCACTTTCTCCACTGCTCATCAGTTGCTCTCAGAGCAACTTTCTTTTCCAATTTGCGACTTTCAATCTGTTTTGAACTGGGAAACTAAATACTGATGTTTTTATGTATTCAATGGATAGTGTATTTATTGAATGCTTACTGTTTCAGATAGTGTGCTAGACACAATGTCCTCTTCTCAGGTGGCTTATATTCTAAAAGTATTTAAATACTGCAGCAAAATACAGGCAAAAGGAGCTGAATGAGGGTCTGTCCCATGTACATTATTCTCAGAGTTCAGACTTTCTGTATGTTATTTCGACAACTCTAAGACCATTTTTGCTAACGAATGAAGTTCCTAAAAAGTTCTAGATAAGTATGGTGTTACTACAGCATTCCAGTTTTACTGAGAACTATTATTAAGCTTAGAGGGAATGCTCCATCCAGCCATCTGTGGACAACACCAAGGGCAAATTAAGGGATCAGGGATCCTCAGTGTTAACAGCGATTATAAAGAAATTATGCATACTATATACTATAACTGTGATTTTCCCTGTGTCCCCCTTTATGTTACTTTTCCTACTTAACATGGGGAAAGGTAGAAATAATGCATAGTGCTTGAATCCATTTGCCCTTTCCTTTCAAACGTGGAGAGATGATCTCAATCTTTCAATGCCCTTTTTCTGAGAGGTCCGGAGACGACAGGGACCTATTTTATGGACGACGGCTTAACAAAATCGATCCCTCTCAGTGGTGGGGATATTCGGGTGGTTGTTTTTTTCAAGCTGCAAAGCGCTTCCCTACCGTGTAAGAACACGGTTTATGGGCTTTTACACAAACTGAAGTAGAGATGTAAACGAACAGTTAACGTTAGGAATGAACACCAATTCCCAGGCATTCTCTGAGGCCGCAGCCAGGAAAGGCCGCGTGGAGTAACCCGGCAGCACAGCTATTCACCGCCAAAGTGTCACTCTTCATGGACAATTCAACTCCGCGCCCACCGAGGCCGGGGATTACTCAATAACACTCAGCGAAAAGAGATGAGGAGAGCTGTGAAGACCCTCAAAAAAGCGAGGTGAGGCGACCGGTGATGCGCGCCGCTCCTCTGTCCGTACCTTGCGGGCATCAGGCCCCGTGCCGCGGGCTGTATGGGCCGCCGAGAAGTCAATGACCGCTCCCAGGTCTGCGGAACCGGGGCGGCTCTGCCGGTAGAAGCGGAAAAGCTTCCGAAAGGCGTCCTCCCCTGGCTCGGCCGCCAACGTCGCTACGGAGCCCACGGCCGCCGCCATCTTCCCCATCTCGTTGCCCGGCCTCTTCTGACCCGGAAGCAGAGTGCCGTGCTCCGGATCCGGCAGGTTCTTCCGGGGTCGTGACCACTGGTCACAGAGGTCCTTAATCTAAAGATGGCGGCTTCAGCGGTGAGGGGCGCTATGGCGCTGCGTACTAGTGCTAGCCGGCCGGTGGCTTTCGTCAGAAAAATTCCCTGGACCGCAGCCTCGAGTGAGTGATGGAGACGTATTAGGGGTGGAAGTTTGAGGCTCAAGCGATCCTCAAAAGCACTGCTTTTGGCGGAGCGCTGGAATCAGCGTGGTAGCTGGATTAAGAGCTGTTGCTCCTGAGCAAGCCAGTGAGCAGAATTTTTTTTTTTTTTTTTTTTTTTTTTTTTTTTTTTTTTTGCAACTAATTGGGGATGCGTCTTGAGCTTTTGCGGCATGTATTTAGGGTTTCCTGCCTGCGGGAGTGATTTGGTGGCAGTTCGTTACTTGCAAACGTTAAGATGTACGATTTAGAAGGGACTATTTTGATTGCGGTATGGAGGATGGATTCAAACTGGTAAGGTTGAAGGCAGGGAGACGAACTAAAAGGCAGTTTCAGTAATTTAGTCCTAAGAAGAGGACCTGAAATAGTGTAGTTGTAGAAAAGCGGGTCAGATCCACCTATGTTAACAGAACAAAATCAACGGCTTTTCGCGATGGTTTGAATGGGAAAGAGTACGGAATGACGGAAAAGGAAGAACAACTTCCAGGTTTTTAGCGTTGGTGAATATCGTGGTTAGGATGTGGAAGCAGCAGGTTTACAGAAGAGGAGTTAAAGGTTAAATGTGTTGAGTTTGAGAAAAACCTGTGAGGTCTCCGTCAGCAAGTGGACAGAGAAGATTGTGTAGAGATTGAGAAGTGCCCTTTTAAACATACTGCGCAGGTTAGAATTCCACCTCGGCCATTTAATACTTGTGCAACAAAAAAAGGAGGTAATTTGGGAAAAGGGCTCACTACTGTAATTCAGTTTCATCTGTGAAATGGAGTCAGTAATAACTTTCCTCATAGGATTTTTGATTGGGTTAAAATGAGTTTATATGTAAACCGCTTAGACCTGTGCTAGATACATAAGTGCTCAATGAATGATAATCATTTTCATGATTACTGTAATTGAAGCTCAAGGGGAGAGACCTAGGCTGGAGATAGAGGGTTGGGAGTAATCAGTATTGAAATCTCTCACCAACATTGATTTTTGTCAGTTGCAGTTTTGAGAAAATGTTTTTATATTTGCCTACCAAAAATTAAAAATCCACGGTCAGTTTTATAGGTTTTCATGTATCAGGTCATCTCCCTTAAAGAAAAGAATGGAACTGGGATTACTCACCTCTTAGTTTTTGTGGTCCAGGTGTGGGTAGTGGAATGGAAAATAGATCAGTTTGTGCCTCACTTTCTCAATATGTGGCAGGTGAAGATCAAGCCAGTACAGTGTCTTGCTTAGGCTCCGTGAAACTGTGTAAAGGCCCAGGGATTTCATCAGCATCTTGCAGTTGCAGGTGTACAGACCATAATGGGTTGGTTTAAAACTCTTACAAAGAGTCTATGTAACATACAACTTTGAAACATCCTCTCTCAGTTCATTCATTCATTCATTCAGCAAATATTTAAGGAGTGTTTGTGGTGGGCATTGTTCTTGGTGCTTGCAGCTGTTTTCCCTTAACAGGTATAGGTGATTTGGGAAGAGGGTTACCTTCCAGAACTAGTTTGTTTTGGAAGTGAATGTTTTCTAGAACTTTCAATACCTGGTTTAAAACGTGTATATTTAACACTATTTTGTTTATTCTCCAGTAACATGGTCTCTGAGGTCCTGATCTTGACAACTGATTTGACCAACTGGGAGAGCTCTTCAGAAATTTAGTCCCTATGGGTTGCTGAAGCATTACTAGGCATTTATTCATTCATCAAATATTGCCCTACTGTGTATCAATTACTATTGACATAGTGGACTCAACACTCGGGAAAGTTATGGTGTTGTGGTGAGGGTGAGGAGACTTACAACAGATACAGGCAATTGTTGAAGCAGTGAGGTTTAGATGAGCTAGGGGAAATAACCAGGTAATATGAAATATCAATCAGGGAAAGTACAAGCACTGTAGTTCAGAAGAGATCATGTATTTTTGATTTTTAAGATTACTATGCATCTTTGAGGACTTGGGTCAGGATAATAACATTGTTTTGTATTGAGTAGATCCCCGATAAATTAATATTCAGTGGATATATTTGGCTTGGATCTTGAAGGATAATTACAATTTAGGCAGGAAGAGATAGGATTACCGACATAACAAGGGGAAATAACAATAGACAAAGATGGAAATCCACGGGACACACAGAATTTCATTTGCTATACTAGAGAGTAACTATGGGCCAGCAATGGGAAATAAAGCAGGAAGGGTAAGCAGGGTCATCTCAACAAATTTTAAAGTATCAGCTTTTTAACTGAGTGTAAACTTTATGGAAGGCAAGGGCTTAAACAACACACTACGGTTAAATTGTCTTTTGTGTGAATTTCTCACAAGGATTGTTATCCATGCACCTGACACTATGATGAAGATACTCTTCTGCAGGGGATGAAGACTACAGTCAACTCAGCAATTTATCTGTGTGTGTCCCTACACACACTTTCCCCAAATCTGGTACATTGCAGCTTTATAGAAATGGTTCTTGACTTACAGTGGTTTCATTTACAATTTTTTGACTTTACAATGGTGCAATAGTGATACACATTCTGAAGAAACTCTGCTTTAAATTTTGATTTTTTTTCCCTGTGCTAGTGATATGCAGTATGATACTCGATACTAGGCAGCAGCAGCAGCAAGATGCAGCTCCCAGTGAGCCATGTGATTACGAGGGTAAACAACTCATAGACTTACTCTGTGCCCTTAACCACCATTCTGGTTTTCATTTTCAGTAGTCAATAAATTACATAAGAAATTCAACACTTTATTATAAAATAGGTTTTGCATTAGATGGTTTTGCCTGACTATAGGCTAATGTAAGTATTCTGAGCATGTTTAAGCTGGCTAGGCTAGGGGTGCCTGGGTGGCTCAGTCAGTTAAGTGTCCGACTTTGGCTCAGGTCATGGGTTCAAGCCCCGTGCCAGGCTCTGTGCTGACAGTTCAGAGCCTGGAGCCTGCTTCAGATTCTGTGTCTCCCTCTCTCTGTTCTTCCCCTGCTCATGCTCTGTCTCTCAAAAATAAAAAAATAAACAAAAAAACTTTTTTATGATGTAGGCTAGGCTAAGCTATGCTGTTCAGTAGGTTAGGTGTATTAAATGCATTTTCAACTTAGGATATTTTCAACTTACAATAGGTTTATCAGCTGTAACCCCATCATAACCTGAAGATCTGTAGTCAGTACCATAGCTGCTTCCTAAATCTTAAGGCTTCAAGGAAATGCAAAGTAGCTCCTGTTCACAAAATGTTTGGGAACTCTAGGCCCACTTTTGGTTTCTACCTACAATCTAGGATGAAAGATACAAAATATATTATCTCCTTTTTTGTTGTTTGTTTTTAAGTAATCTCTGTGCCCAACGTGGGGCTTGAACTCACAACTCCGATTTCAAGAGTCACATGCTTTACCGACTAAGCCAGCCAGGTACCCCAAAATACATGAACTACTTTTAACATGTTTTCTCTTCCTATACAGGTGAGCTGAGAGAACACTTTGCACAGTTTGGCCATATACGAAAGTGCATCATACCTTTTGTGAGTATTCTCTTTGAAAAAAAAAAAAAGTTATCCTTTCATCCTTGATCCTCAAATTTTATCCTCGAATTCTTGAGTTTTTGTCAAAACATATCAACTTGTATGACTTTCTAATGAAGTAAAAGCTGTTCAGAGTCTTTATGGATAAAATTATGGGTGATACTGATTAAAAAGTAAAAAAAAAAAAAAACTTATCCTGCACATAACAAATTATCACAAATGTAAGGACTCAAAACAACAAACATATGTTATCCACAGTTTCAGCAGATCAGGAACCTGGGCATAGCCTTACTGGGTCCTCTGCTCAGGGTCTCATATAGTTGCAGGCCAGGTGTCAGCTGGGGCTTTGGTCTCATCAGAGGCTCAACTGGGAAAGATTGATGTCCAAGATCCCTCAGGTTGTTGGCAGAATTCATCTTTGAACTGTCGGACTGAGGTATCTACCTTTTTGCTGGCTTTCAGCTTGTAGGGACTACCTGCAGTTCCTTGTTACCTGGGAGGTCTGTAGGCTCCCCCAACATGGCAGCTTACTTCTTCAAAGTCAGCAGAGGAGTTTCTCTGTCTAGTCTGTTAAGTTTGTCTTAGAACATAGTCATGGGAGTGGCATCCCATCATTTTTGCCATATTCTTTTGGTTAGAAGCATGTCACAGGTCCCACACACCCTCAAGGGGAAGGGGTTATACAGAGGGTAACTTGGTGGGACATGTGTAGATCACAGGGCCATCTTTGAATTCTGCCCACTCCAGTATTATAGTAAGGACTTGATACTAAAGGATGATTTTATCTGAAAATTAATTGGTGGAGGGGCACCTGGGTGGCGTAGTCGGTTAAAGTGTCTGACTTTGGCCCAGGTCATGATCTCATGGTTCATAGGTTTGAGCCTTATGTCGGGCTCTCTGCTGACAGCTGAGTCTGGAGCCTGCTTCCAATTCTGTCATCCTCTCTCTCTGCCCCTCTCCTGCTCATGCTGTCTCTCAAAAATAAATAAACATTAAAAAAAATTTTTTTTTCAACTGGTAGAGAATATCTGTTTTAATCTTTATCCTTATTAAGTTGAATGCCTTTTTTCTTTTAGTATTTTTATATTTGTTATATTTCCTTTAAAAATTTTAATGTTTACTTTTGAAAGAGAGAGAGACAGAGCACGCGCAGAGGAGGGACAGAGAGAGGTAGACACAGAATCTGAAGCGGGCTCCAGGCTCTGAGCTGTTAGCACAGAGCCTGACGTGGGGCTTGAACCCACGAACTATGAGATCATGACGTGAGCCGAAGTCAGATGCTCCCCGAACTGAGCCACCCTAGCACCCCTCCTTTGCTTTCTAAGGAAGGTTTAGAAATCAGTTTATGAATTTGTTTTGCTTTATTCTAGGCTGTATTTTTCTGTGGGCTTTCTAGAATTACTGGATTTTTGATGGTGTGATGTGAGTACACACAAAGTTTACAGGTGCTTCACTAAAACTGCCCCTTTTTTCCTCATGACACTGAGAAGACTATGGTAAAATATCAACTTAAAGAAATTTAAATTCTTAACTCTTAATGTTTGTTGCTTTCCAAGGATCTAATAGATTACTCCTATCTAGTGCTAGTGAGGGTGTAGGGAAGCTGGCACTGAAATTGCTCAGAAGTTTACTTCATTTCTGAAGGGTAGTTTGGTAAAATCAAAATCCAGAATTTGTATTTGCTTTGATCTAGCAATTCCATTTTTAGGCATTTATTCTGCAGAAATGGTGTGGTTAAGAATGCTCAAAGCAACATTGTTCACTAATATAACTGGAAAGGGGCGCCTGGGTACTCAGTTGGTTAAGCGTCTGACTCCTGATTTCGGCTCAGGTCATGATCCCAGAGTTCTGAGATCGAGTATTGCATTGGGCTACGTGATGAGCATGGAGCCTGCTTAAGATTCTCTGTCTCTCCCTCTGCCCCTCTCGCCTGCTTGCACTTTCTCTCTTTAAACTAAATAAAAAAAATAGTAATATTACCAGAAAGAACCTAAATGTTTATCAATGGGATTAAATATTCATTGATACAATGGAGTTTTTTATACAGTTGATTAAAAGAATGAGGCACATGTATTACTGACATGAAAATGTTTCTATAAGCTTAAAAACTACAATTTTACAGAGTATGAAACTTGTGTTTTTTGAAGAGCATTAAAAAATTTTATCCAAAAATAGTAACACATTTTTCTTGGTTCCCATTTCCCTCTTAGAAGTATAAATAAAATAAGTTAGGACCTGGAGTTAACAGGTTTAGATTTAAACAAAAGAAAATTTTGATTCTTGGTAAAACTAAATAAAATGTAACAGGAAAAAAGTTTCTGGTAAACAAATTCATGTACTCAAGTTAGAAATCCAGGTTCCTATCTTAGATACACAGTACTTAAGTTTTACACAAACCCAAAACATTTTTTTCAAATGTTTATTTATTTAGAGAGAGAGAGTGTGTGTGTGAGGAGGGGAAGGGCAGAGAGAGGTGAGAGAGAATCCCAAGCAGGCTCCACATTCAGTGTGCAGTCTCACGACTGGGAGATCATGACCTGAGCTGAAATCAAGAGCTGGACACTTAACTGACTAAACCACCCAGGCTCCCCCGACACACAAAATTTTTAAAGCTTTTACAGCAATGGTCATAAGGAGGTAGAGGAGAAATTGTATCTTTCTGAGGTAAGGAGTGAATCACTGGGACATTACCAGAAACTTCCTGCAGTCTAGATTTATACTTAAAAAGTCACCTTTTAGGAGTGCCCGGGTGGCTCAGTCAGTTGAGCCTCAGACTCTTGATTTTAGCTCAGGTCACGATCCTAGGGTCGTGGGACTGAGCCCTATGCTTTGTGCTGAGCATGGAACCTGCTTAAGATTCTGTCTCTCCCTCCATCTGCCCCCCTCTCCCACTATTTTCTCTCTCTCAAAAAAAAGTCACCTTTTAAATATGGGGGCAACTTCTAAGAATTTGGTTTGGGGGTGGTGTGGAGCACAACATAACTTTGTAACAAGATTGATGATGATGATGATGTACACTGAGTGAATAGACATCTTTGTATCTGTTCTTTTTATTTGGGTGGGGAGGGGCAGAGGGAGAGAGAGAATCTTAAGCGGGCTCCATGACCAGCACAGAGCCCAATGGCAGGCTTGATCTCACAACCTTGAGGTCATAACTTGAGCCAAAATCAAGAGTTGGATGCTTAACTGACTGAGCCACCCAGGCACCCCTCGTCTTTAAATAGCAGGGTGCTTCGAAGCACACCAGAATCTTTTCCACACGTGCTGATGTATAGGTTGGATAATAAGCACTCTTGTCCTAGGCACAAAGGGAAGCACCTTGAAGTCTGGAGCTAGGTAAATAAGGGTAATACTGTATATATTTTCTCTTTTTTCCTATTTTTCATTAGGAATAGGGAGTATGTGATTATAATGTAGTAGTGGTGATGAGAGTAATTGGTCTCCAAAATTACCAGAAATGCACCTAGATTTTGAGGCTTAATTAATTTTTTAGTTTCTAGAAATGAGGAAGTTAGAGTACTGTATTTATGTGATTAAAATTTCCCTTATTTTAGTGTGGTTTGTATCTTGAATGACAAAGAAAGTTTACTACCTATACGTTACTTCTCAGTGGCATCAGAAAAGCAGAATGTTAAGATTAACACGGCAGTTAACCCTTTGGTAACTGAGTTTTTCGACATCTTTAATAATGTCTGTTTTTTGGCAGATGAAAAGTTGGTAGTTTGTTTTGGAGCTCATGGAAACGTTTTTCAAGTTCATGATTAATCTCTTCCTAAATTTTGAATTTTTAGGACAAAGAGACTGGGTTTCATAGAGGTATGGGTTGGATTCAGTTTTCTTCAGAAGAAGAACTTCAGAATGCACTACAGCAAGAAAATCATATCATTGATGGAGTAAAGGTAAACATTTTTCTGTATAATGTCGTGAGCTTTCTATATATCAGTCAGTAGGTCAAAAGTATGGAATGACAAGGTCTTTGGGAGATTTGTAACTAAGGTTTCCTTAATACTGGTTAAAGAATGGTGGTGGTGGGAGAGTGCCAGTTCTAAAATGTCTGGGGAGGGTAGTACAGGAAGACCCTTTAATGGTTAGCAAGGTGTATTTAACATAGAGCAGTGGGAACTTACTTACAAGGTAGGGAGACTGTTGTTGAAATCCTGGCTTTTCCACTTACCATGCAACCTTGGGTCAAACCGATTTAGTTTTAAGAGCAGGGAACAAATAACATCCTCTTGACTTATTGCTGCTGACTCCATAATAAAAAGGCAGTCTTAAAGTGGCAGTTTTCAGTCAGTTGTAATGTTTTTGCAGATACTGTCTTTCCTTACAATGCTTATTTGATTTTTCTCAGCTCCACATTCAAGCTCAAAGACCAAAAATTTTGCAAGGGGATCAAACATCTGATGAGGAAAAAGATTTTTGAGACTGTTACTACCTATTAAATAAAGTAAACAAAATTGAAAATTTTGTCTAAATGTTTTTATTTGAAACAAGTAGTTGCACCAAGCAAGAGCTTGCTTTCCCCACTCCAAGTGAAAACTGAGCTCAGGAGGGGCAGGCGTCATTTGGCAGGACAGTTCTAGTATGTGAACATCCTTCTACTCACTGTGATTGGGGCAACTGTATTCATCAGCAGTCCTTCTTACACAAAATATTATCCCCAAAGTACTAACATCACACAAAAGGAAGTGGTCTTAATTTCATGTGTGGGGCAGTATGTTCTATAAATGCCAAAAGGTAGGAGAAACACAAACACAACCCACTCTTTAAAAAAACTAAATAGTTCAAAGAATTTTCCACCACCCCCCCCCTTACTCCCGTAATAAAAAGTAGTGCTGGGGTCTGACACCCAGATTTGGTTTTTATCCTGGCCATTTACAAAGTGTTTCCCCATCTGACTTGCATCATTAGGGTCATGGACAAAAGTTCATTCACTTTGAAGAACGGTGTATCTACTCCTTCCTCCTCTTCTTGCCTTCATGCTCATGTTCCTTGGGGCGGCTGCTGTCTGAGGGTCTTTTAGAGCCACCGTGCTGTTTGGCTTCTTCCAAAAACTTGTCTAAACCAAAAGGATCTTCCTCAAACTGAACTGGTCCTTCTCGGCCTCTCTGCCTACGGTCTGAACCAGAAAACTCCTTATCGGGAACAAATCTAGGGAAAAAGAAAAAGGACTATGAACCGCTTTGTTTTCACTAGTGCAAACAGTGAGACTGAGCTGTCTGCCTTGGTACCTGTTGGTCTTTATTCTGGCTTCTAGGTCATCACCATACATGTCCTTGTCCAGATTTTTACTGGGCCTGTAAATATTCTGGGCCATATCTTTACCACCTCTCCAGGCTTGATCATAAACATTGTAAATTTCATCTTCTCCACCTGCAAAACCACTGTCCATACCCTGTGGAACAAGGACATTAAAAGTTCACATTTTCAGCAATCTGAACTGCAAATTAAAATGATCTTCATTAAAAAAAGTCCATAAATTTTCATTCTTACCACCTTTGGTCCTTAGATTAAATACAGTGCTAATTAACAAGTCTGACTACTTTAGTGAAGTAGTCATTAAAATTGGGGGATAGTAGTATAAACAGGTACTTGACAATTTCAATTTTACAGACAATGGCAAAAAGATGAAAGAATTGTCAAGTACCATTTACCTGATGTCACTCACTGATTTATTTATCATGTAACTTCTATGCCCAACATGGGGCTTAAACTCACATCCCTGACGTCAAGAGTTGCATGCTGTATAGGCAGGCATCCCTGTATGATTTCATTTAGAATAGGGGCACCTGGGTGGCTCAGTTGCTTAAGTGTCCAACTTTGGCTCAGGTCATGATCTTGCGGTTTGTGGGTTCAAGCCCCACATTGGGCTCTGTGCTGACAGCTTGGAGCCTGGAGCCTGCTTTGGATTCTGTGTCTCCCTGTCTCTCTGCCCCTCTCCCATTTTCACTCTGTCTCTCTCTCAAAAATAAATAAACGTAAAAAAAATTGTTTAGAATAAATGTCACAGCCCTTAACTCCCTGAGAACATCACTGTCTGCCTGCCTGCCTGCCTGCCTGCCTGCCTGTATCTATCTATCTATCTATCTATCTATCTATCTATCTATCTATCTATCTAAGAGAGAGAGAACATGTGCTGGGGAGGGGGCAGAGGGCGAGAGCAAGAATCTTAAGCAGGCTCCCATGACCCTAGGATCGTAACCTGAGCTGAAATCAAGATGCTCAACTGAGTCACCCAGGCACTCCAAGAACAATCACTATTATAGCAAGAGACAATAAGGCTCTTAATGAAAATCCTAAGACAACAAGGAACTTGCTTCATATATTTGAATGGTTCCTTACTACGGGATGTCCTTTTTTAGGAAAATTTTTATTACAACTTTGAAATAATTTAAGCTTAAGCTTGTAAGAGGTGACAGTCATAAATATTTACTTACATGAAACTTTCATGCCTAACCCCTTTGCTCGGCCTGGTAAATTACCACAGCATAGTGTTTAAGAACACAAACTTTGAAATCAAGACAGCCCATGTTTTAATCTTCTATCAGTTTCTAGCTAAACCTGTATGTGTCTCAAACATACAGAGGTTGTAACAAATAGTATGAAGTCATAGGGCTTTTAAAGGATTGAAATAATACAAGTAAAAGAACAATGCCAGGAATGTAAAAAAGTACCTAATAAGTTATTAAACTAAAAGAACTTACTCAAATGCTACCTTCAAATCTCCCTGAAGCCTCGGAGTCAATAAACTTTTCTGTTCCATATCCCAGTAGAACTTCACTTCTAGGTCTATATTTTTATTACAGCCTGCCTTGTCCTTATTTATATACATATATGTATTTTCCAGTAGACTTGAAGGTTCCTTGAGGGCAAAGCACATCTATCTTTGATCTAAAGGTCTTATGCCTGTAAATAATCAATGTTGGGTAGACTAAAACATAAAGATACTTCTTCAGTCCTAATGTGTCCTAGCTAGTTAATAACAATAGCTTCTAGGAATCAGATTTCCTGATAGCTAGTTTAGCACTTAAATTTAGTTTTTTAGCTTCATCTTTTAAAGATCTCAAGTTTATGTGATTCTATAGCATTAAAAAGTTGTTTTTGTTTTTTTCAAAGATCAACAAAGAACCAAAAGAGATAGTTTTGTAGGACACTGGGTCTATTTTAGAAATAAAAGACCAATATATTAGGTTTTTTTAAAATCACCTAATTTCTTTCATTTTCTACTAGTGTCTTAAATCTTAGCCAACTGTAAGAGGGCAAAATCAGAGTTGTTTCATCTTACTTGCATCAAAGATCAAATAAGATAAAGCAGCTAAGTTATAACACATAACTTGTAATATTTTTCTCTCATTATGCCAGCATACCTTACTTAGATTGATCCAAATCTAAGATACGTTAATTTTCTTTTCCCTGAGGACTGTATTTGTATCAACACTTAAGACATGCTATTTCTAAATTCCTTGTACCTTGGACTGGTTGAAGAGCCTTTGGTCATACTGAACTTCATTGGACGTCCGAGGATTGGGTACACCAAGAGCAATGACTTCGCTGATATCTCGATTTTCATTTCTCTGCAGTTTTGACCTGTTTTGAAATATAATGTTGCTAACTGAAAACTCTTCACAGACAAGCTGAATTTCAATTTCAACCTAACCAATCTCAGAAGCAAAGTTAATGAATATATCCTGTTCAGATCTTGTGAACATATATTCCCTGATAATGCATAATTGGGCTGGCAGTCCTTACAGCACTTCAGAGATGTGATTATTAGAAGAGGTGGGGTTTTACAATCAGGCCTTTCTGTTCAATGAAAAGAACTGTCAAGAGACTCACTCTAGACATGAAATGTTTAATACAAGAAATCACCTTACAAAAAAAAAAAAAAGGAAGAAAAAAAAAAGAAAAGAAATCACCTAACAGAGCATGCTGAGATAGAAAACTGCTAGTCTATATTTGCTATTATGTGAGGGTTGGACTGGGGGGGGGGGGCACTGGATGCAAATTAGATGTATCATATGAATCACTGTCAGTAAGCCAGAATCAGTTCTTCACCTGAACCACATTTAGTAATTTTATCCTATAAGAATTTTGAGAAAAACATATCAATGACTGGATTACTCAGGATGATTTTCAATATTCAGATTATCTTAATTCCCCTGCTGTTTCAGTATGTATGCAATCTATATCATAATGAAACCCTGGTAACTGTCATCACTTATTTTACCAGAAACTCAGGTCTGTCAATCTATTTTTTTTGAGAGACAGAGTGCTACTTTTTTTGAGAGAGAGAGAGAGACAGTGGAAGCCGGGGAAGGGCAGAGAGAGGGAGACACAGAATTCAAAGCAGGCTCTAGGCTCTGAGCTATCAGCACAGAGACCGAAGCTGGGCTTGAACTCATGAACCATGAGATCATGACCTGAGCCGAAGTTGGATGCTTAACCAACTGAGCCACCCAGGTGGCCTGAAACTCAAGTCTTAAAATGATTTCTATAGACAACCTAATTTTCACCCAGTCATAAGTTTACAGTCTTTCTACATTATCAATTCTCATAACCACTTTACTGTTTTTAAGGGCCCAATTTATTTACAGAGCCATTTTAATTTTTTACAGCTTAGGAATTTCAGAGCAAGAGTATCATTAATTGTGCACTTTCACATTTCATTCCACTCTCTTCTACACCGCTATTATCCACAATTTGAAATTCAGATTTTCTGCTTCTCCAGGGCTTCACTTACCCAGGGAGATGAGCTATGCCATTAAATAACAAAGACCACCACCAGCAGGAATCTTCTTTTTCATGTTTAGTACATGACTTGAAAAAAAAATGGATTTATCAATAGCTCACAAAATGATGAGAGTGTGGAAAACTGCTCATATGGAAAGACAATGTTTCATAGTTGTATTTAACTCTCACTCAGAATTCAGGCCTCAGCCTTTGGTGAACCATAAACTTTACCAATCCCTACTTTAGTCCAAGTCCCCATGCAAATATTTTGTTTGTTTCACGCAGGTCTGTACTTATTAACAGTGCTCTGGTCCATTTTCCCAAGTAATTTTACATGGTAGCTCTGTCTTTGAATTTTAATAGAACTGCTCATGAGAAGAGGCTGATTTTCACTTCTCAAAATCTGCTCTTATCTGCCACCGTACTCGGGACAGTCCTCTGCATGTAGGAGTATCTCAATGAAAGCACAGAAGCTTTGGGGCGCCTGGGTGCCTCAGTTCGTTGAGCATCCGACTGTGACTTAGGCTTCGGTCATGATCTCACAGTTCATGAGACTGAGCCTCACATCAAGCTCTGTGCCGACAGCAAGGAGCCTGGTTGGGATTCTCTCCCCCCACCCCCCCCGCCCCCTCCCCAACCCACGCATGTGCGTGCTCTCTCTCTCAAAATAAACATTAAAAAAATAATAATTTTTTAAAAAGTACAGACGCTTATTCTCTGCCTGGAGGAACAGGCACATAATGTTGGTCTCACCATTTAAAATAGGAAAAGAACAGACCAGAACAGTCCTATCTACTACCTTCACAAACATGATCTGAACTCCCTTTTCTATATCCCTCTGTCATTCGCAATTCTAGCTTATTCTATACATCTACAGGGTGATAAGAAAGGATTACTTCCAGGGACAGTCAATTCTTCTTCTAAGAAAAAGTAAATAGTTTGGTGTGAGAAAATAGTGCTGATCTAGTAAGTTATCAAACTAAAAAGGAAAGGCAGAGAAGCAAAACTGGGCCCAGTGGACTAAACCTTCTCTCTAAAAGGTTCAGAAAAGCCACTCCTCATAATTCGTATTTATCTCAAATAGCACCTACCTCTTATCAGGAGCTGCCCTGGAAAGATTCCGGTCGTGCTGTCTCTCTTTTCGCCTATCATGCCGGATTTCATCCCTCTCACGTGCCTCCCCATCCTCTGTGTGGACAGAGTTGAAAATTACTTCACCACTATGTTACCCATTAATATCTGGAACCAGAGAATATTCTTTAACCTATGACAGAACATTCCATGAATTTCTTTATAGTCACATTCAACCCTTTTAACTTACTTGCAATTAATTTAAATCCAACAGTATTGATCTAATTTTTTAAAGTTTATTTACTTATTTGCGGGGGCGGGGGGGGGGCAGAGAGAGAGGGTGAGAGACAATCTCAGGCAGGCTCCATGCTCAGCGCAGAGCCTGACTTGGGGCTCGATTCCCGAATGTGAGATCATGACCTGAGCTGAAATCAAGAGTCGGCTGCCTAATTGATTGAGCCACCCAGGCGCCCCAATTTAATTTTTGAATGTGAATTCCATAATTATGCATGCAGCTGCAGTGCTTACAGGTAAAGTATACTGATGATGTCTTTAACTTAACTTGAAATGCATCAAAGTTGTAAGGTGAATTGACGGATGGATACAGATGGGTAGACAGGTAATAAAGCAAATTTAGCAATGTTAATTGTGAAAAAAAAAGTTAACTGTAGAATCTAGGTGGTGGAGATATGGTTGTTCATTGTATAATTCTTTCAACTTTTCTGTGTGTGTGTGTTTTTTTTAAGTTTATGTACTTATTTTGAGGGAGAGAGAGAGCGCATGTGTGCACATGATCACGTGAAAGGGGCAGAGACAGAATCCCAGGCAGGCTCCACGTTGCCAGCACAGAGCCTGATGTGGGGCTTGAACCCACAAAATTCGAGATCATGACCTGAGCTGAAACCAAGAGTTGAATGCTTTACCGACTGACCCTTGATTTCAGCTCAGGTCATGACCCGAGGGTCATGGGTCTGAGCCCCACGTTGGGCTCCCCTTGAGCACAGAGACTGCTTAAGATTCTCTCTCTACCCTGGCTCTGCACCTCTCCCCTGCTCGCTCTCTAAAAAAATTAAAAATTAAAAAAAATTAAAATTGTCATATTAAAATTTCAGGAAAAAAAATTATGTGTAAATGTACCCTTGTATTTTCAAAGACTGGCTGAATAAAGAATCTTTTGCTTGTGGTCCACCGCAGCTGGCTGCGTCTTGATCTCTACCTATGGTGTTCATGTCTATCTTCACCTTCTCTTCTCTCTCCAGTCTGAAGGGACACAGTGTGAGCATGTGCTTTGGTGGAGCCAGCCTGTCTGGATTCACATCCTGTTCCTACGACAGGTTAGCAATATGACCCTGTGCAGGTTACTCTACCACTCTGAGCTTTAGTCTCCTCTGTAAAACAGTGACAGTCCTACAACCACTGCATGGGGTCGCTGGAGGGAGTGTATAAGGCAGTACATGTAAAGTGCTCAGAGTAGTGTCCGCCATAATAAGCACTCAATAAACGTTAGTTATTAGTATCTGACAACACATTTGTCAAAATTTTAACTAATTCTTCAAAAATCATTCTGTGCCTTCTTATCCTCACCAGTGTAGAGAACTTAGATACAGGGAAAATCTTCTAATTACCTTCAGTGGCTAAGTATATGTACAACAAGCAGGTTTTTATAACTTGCCTTATTAAGTCATTCATATATGATTCAAGGGTACAGATCACTACTTATAATCCTGGTTCTTTCTCTACAGCTGAACTCTGGACTCCTATATCCAACTGCCTGCCTGACACCTCTATCTTAAACTTAACATGTCTACAACTAAACTCCTAATCGTTCCCTCTCAAACCTCTTCCCCTGCAGTCTTCCCAATATTAGTAAATGGAAACTCAATCCCTCCCAACTGCTCATGAAGTTCTGGAAATAATCCCTGACTCTTCTTCTCTCATACCTCTACGTAACACATAAGCAAATTTTAACGGCTCTCCCTTCAAAACACATCTGTATCCGACCATGTTTTCCCTACCTCTCGTAATCTCTCATCTGGATTACTGCAACAGCCCTCCAAATGGTTTCCCTGCTCCTCCACATGCCCATTCCACAGCCTGCTCATATATGGCATATTGTGCTGCTTTGCTCAAACCCTTCAAATGCTTCCCTTGTTATTTGAAGTAAAAGCCATGTCCTTAAAATGGCTAAAAGGCCACCCATGATCTGGCCATTAGTCTTCGTATTTACATTAACTACTCTGACACCTTATCTACTACTCAGCGTGCTCCAGTCCAGCTACACTGGCCTCCCTGCTTTTCTTTAACACACCCAGTATACTCCCAAATCAGGGCCTTTGCACTTGCTATTCCTTCTGTCTGGGATGCTTTTCCGCAGAGTAAGACTCACTTCCCTACTTCCTTCAAGTTTTTGTGCTAATGTTACCATCTAAGAAGTCAGGTCTATTCTGACTATCCTTTCCTTCTGGTACTTTTATCCTCCTTGCCTGTTTTATTTTTCTCCATAGAGATTATTATTATGCTATTGTTATTAATCATCTAGTAATGATAAGTAACTTTTTTGGTCTGTTTACATTCACTGCTATACCCTCAATTTAACTGAAAACCTTGTGTCTAGAAGAGAACCCTGCATATAGTAGATGCTCAATATGTATTGAAGGAATGAATAATTGTACTAGTCTAGGATTGATTATTTGAAAAAAAATTTTTTTTAATATTTATTCACCTGAGACAGAGCACAAGTGGGGAAGGGGCAAAGAGAGAGGGAGACATAGAACCTGAAGCAGTCTCCAGGCTCCGAGCTGTCAGTGCAGAGCCTAATGTGATGCTCAAATCCATGAACTGTGAGATCATGACCTGAGCCGAAGCCTGACACTTAACCGACTGAGCTACCCCCTCATTATTTCATTTTTTCAAAAATTTTTAATGTTTATTTTTGAAAGAGAGACAGAGCACAAATGGGGAAGGGGCAAAGAGAGAGGGAGACACAGAATCTGAAGCAGGCTCCAGGCTCTGAGCTGTCAGCACAGAGCCCGATGTGGGGCTCGAACTCATGAATCATGAGATCATGACCTGAGCTGAAGAGCTGAAGTCAGACATTTAACTGAGCCACCAAGGTGCCTTTAGAAACTTTCTTTTTTAAAATATTTACTTATTTAAAGAGAGAGAAAAAGCACGGATGTGTGAACTGGGGGAGGAGCAGAGAGAAGGAGAGAGAGAATCCCAGGCAGGCTCCATGCTGTCATTATGGTACCCAATGTAGGGCTCGATCTCATGAACGGTGAAATCATGACCTGAGCAGAAATCAAGAATCAGAGGCTCAACCAACTGAACTACCCAGATGCCCTGAAAGAGGAAGTCTTAAGCAGGCTCCACACTCAGCACAGGGCCGACATGGGGCTCAATCCCATCACCCTGGGATCATGACCTGACCACTCCATAATATGCAGTTTTAAATGATTTTTAATTTAATTTAAAAATGTCCAGTGTAGGAGCACCTGGGTGGCTCAGTTGGCTAAGTGTCCAACTTCAGCTCAGGTCATGATCTCACGGTTTGTGGGTTCCAGCCCCGCATCAAGTTCTGCAGAGCCTGCTTGGGGTTGTCTCCCTGTCTTGCTCTCTGCCCCTCCTCCACTTGTGTGCACGCGCACGCTCTGTCTCAAAATAAATAAACAAACTTAAAAAAAAAAAAAAAAGTCCAAGGGTGCCTGGGTGGCTCAGCTGGTTTAGCATCCAACTTCAGCTCAGATCATGATCTCACAGTTCGTGAGTTTGAGCGCTGCGTCGGGCTCTGTGCTGACAGCTCAGGGCCTGGAGCCTGTTTCGGATTCTGTGTCTACCTCCCTCTGCCCTCCCCAGCTCATGCTCTTTCTCTCTCAAAGATAAACATTAAAAAAAAAAATTCCAATGTAGTCTCATACTACATTGAAGGCCCATCTTCAAATATATATTCTTTATTTTCTACTGCTACAGCTCAGTAAAGCAGAAGTTATTGTTTCATTTCTATATTATTTCTGAAATGTCTACATTTTTATAGGTGTGTACTAGTTTTCTATGCAGTAAGAACAATGGCGAGTCTCTAAATGTTCACAATGTAAATTCAACTCAGTAAAGACAATGTCATACCTTTTTCCACATGGGTTTTGATCCCAGCTCTTCTCTCCCTGGCTTTCTGGGCCATTTCTCTAAGTTTCTCTTCATGTTTCTCCTTTTCTTTCTGAGCCATCTTTCTCTCTACTTGTGCACGCATTTCTACAGCTTCACGAGCCTGTTAGTAAAGTCAGATGTTAAATAATACACAGTTGGAGGGTAAGTCACAGCTATCATCCAAAACCCTGACTGAAGTCTGGCTTCAAAGAGCAGTTATAAGAATTCAGATTTGTTATTACCGATTAAAACAAAAATTCTTGTCCACTAAAACAAAGCTTGCCTAAAAGACACTGCAAACTTAGATTTTTCACTCTGGAAAATGTTTTAATGGTTCAAATGATAATGACCCCAATAAATCTTGTAAGTCGCTGTTTCACTAATGCTTTCTCAGAAACAACCCAAAAACTACATTAAACCAGATTCCAATTAAGCAATTTTCAGTATCAGTAACATAGCAGGAACTGGTAATGTGTTCAAAATCAATCAAGACAATTCAAGATAAAGCCTTAGCAGGAGATGATTTTTTAGAAAGGTGCTTGCTGTGATGCAGGATGTATACTTATCTATGTTTTAAGCATGTGCCATGAGGTATGTGAACTTCCAGGTCACATATTAATAATATTAATGCCATAATATTAATAGACAATTGCTATTATGACTACCATTTTCTACAGCATTCAATTCATCAGGATGTTTATTTGCCCTTCCTTGCTGACCTTTTGGGAGACATCTATATTTAAAATAGAAAAAATTATTAAAAGAAAAAAAGAAAGAAAAACATTGTAAAACCTAAAAATAGCAGTCGACAATGTCTTTAAAAATGAGATGAGCCTAGTGAACCACCATTCTGGAGTGTTCGGAGGAGGCTGGCTGGCCAGCAACGGAGTCTATGTACAAGTCTACAAAGGCTGAGACCAGGCGCAGAGCTGCAAATAGCACCTGCCATGTCTGGCGTCCATGCTACGGGTGACTGTCTCTAGGTACCCAGTACTGTACCTGAAACAGCAGTATCTTGTGTTAATCAAAACATCATGTTGTAGGACTTAAAATTTACAGTGATGAGTCAGTTATTTCTCAATAAAACTGGAACAAACAGTATCTTAGGTAACCAAAAATGGATTTACAAATGATCAAGAGCATTACACCCGTTAATTATGACAGACCAACCTTCCGATCAGCAATATAGAGGGCTTCAGCCAGCTTGGCAAAGTTCTCATTGATGTGAACTGTCTGCAGGCCTCTTCCATCAGCAGCCAGACGCTTGTCTAATGGAATTGTATAACCCTGTGCGAAAGCAGGCAGGAATCACCAGTCATAAAAAAGTGGTAACAGATTCTTTAAAGTTAGATTTAAATATGTCCATTTTGACAACCACTGAGCTGAAGTTCTTGTTCTTACATCTTTCTTCCCAACTGTGAAACAGCAGCAGAGGCTCACACTGAGACCTTCGTGTAAAGTCTTAACTGAAAGCACTTCATGTCTGTGGTCTTATTTAACCTTCACAGTGACTCTGTAAGGCTGGTAACACTGTTGTTTCCATTTCACAGCTGATGATGCTGAGGTAGGGAGCTTAGGTAATGTCCCCAAGGTCACACAGTTAATAAACAGATGAGCTAAAATTTAAACTTGGACAGTAGGATACCAGAGCCCAAGATCAGGGCAAAAAGATTCTCATGTTAATAATTATGAGTTAGGGTAAAAGGAAATCACTATCAAATAGCTAAACAGTTGTTCCTCAAGTAATAGACCAATCATACAAAGTGGAACAAATCACTAACATCAGAGTATACATAGGTAGTTTAATGTGTTGTACTGTTTTAATGACTTGTCAGATTCTTGGAATACTGTAAGTTTTAGTAAATGGAAAAAAGATATTTTGACAAATTAAGATTCTGTGTTCTGAAATTTTGCATCCTATTTTCAGTAACTCAAGGAGTATACTTGAACACCATGGGCATTTCAGGCTTAGCTTTATTCTTCCAGATTTATGATTAGATTCCTAAATGTTGACTCTTGTCCATGGTCTTTACTCCTAATACACCAAAGTACACCCTTTTGTTTTAGGATGAGTACATAACTTCCTTTAAGAAATAATTTAGGAGCACCTGGGTGGCTCAGTCTGTTAAGCGTCCTACTTCGGCTCAGGTCATAATCTCATAGTCTGTGAGTTTAAGCCCCATGTCAGGCTCTGTGCTGACAGCTCAGAGCCTGGAGCCTGCTTCAGATTCTGTGTCTCCCACTTTCTCTGCCCCTCCCCCACTCGCTCGCTTGCGCTCTCTCAAAATAAAGACACACAAAAAATTTAATAAAAAAATAAAAAATAAATTTTAAAAAGTAGTTCTATTTAATCTACAAATTAAAGTGGCCTTCATCACCCATCAAAAATAGAATTATAAAGCGTGATTTGGGGGAAAAGGGGAAATAGTGATCAGAGAATTTATTTCACATTATTTTACAGATTCTTCATGACTCCTGCAAGCTTTGGTGCTTAGAGATGTACAGGATTTAAAAAGCTTATGCATACATTCTTATAAACAGAAAAAAAAATGTTTGAAACTTAAAGCACTGCATATATCCAAACAATTACTCTTTTTTGTCATATTATTAAACTGATTTCTTTCAGAAATAATTTTAGATATCAATTCCAGTTTTCTAAAGAAGACTATCATTCATTGATATGTCACTTTAATTTACCTATTTCTTTTCTATAAGCTTCTGATACCTACAATTCACTAAAAGAATCTACATAGTATTCATGTGACTGGCATACTATATTTCTATTACATCACAAAAAAAAGAAAAAAGTCACATAAGTTGGGTGTTCCTTTTTGAAAACATTCAGCTAAGTGAGATGGTGAGGATTTAATGAAACTTTTTCAGGCTGAACATCTTTCCTGAGTGTTTTCCAGTAGGTTCTAAAAGTAGGAGACTGATTTTATGACAACTTCATTACCTTTGCATTTTTCCAGTTTGAAATACAAGGAGGAATCTTCCACTCTTGTTGTTCCTTCACAGTCATCTGAGTTGACAAAAGAACAGAAAAAGAGACATTTTTAGATTTATAGTCTAGCTAAAAACCCAAGCGCAATGTTTCTCTTCAAAGATAGTTCAATATACACTGACATATGAATGAATGTAGTCCAAGGCCAAAGTTCCATTTGTTTGGTAGCACTATATACTATGTTCCTTCACCATGGATTCTAGTAGTAACTTTAATATAAAAAAATGGAAAATAATCTATACATTATTTTTGACTATTATAAATGGTTAGTATTTTTCCATATTTAAAGTGACATGACTCCTTTGAGATGAAAACTTGTTCTTTTAGTTGGATAATAAATCATATCTAAAAAATGCCACTCAGATTATCAGGGGCTTATTAATCCCAGGCACTTACTTCTTATAACTATGATAATATTCTGCTTGTCAAATAGCAGACACTGTTCATTCCATTAATAGCAGGGGTTAGGCTAACAACAAGAAAACTAATAGCTAACATTTCACATACGTTCTCTTACACACTCTGGAACCACCTACAAATTATAGCCCTGAGTGGCTCCCCATTTGATCTTGAAAGATAACTTAAAAAAGTAGTGAGTGTGGCAAAATGTACCTGTATAGGCACCTAGACTTTGTTCTATGGAAGGTTATTTATAAAATTAATGATCATGAATACAAAAAAAGATGTTAGACTACAGCAAAGATTACCTTCCGGCTAGGGGAATGCATGACAGGTGCAGGAGGAGAAGGTGGTCCTCGGGGAATTTTCTTATTAATCCTGAAGGATGAAATCAAAGCAAAACCAGAGAGTGTTACACAGTTTTCCATTTTAGCTAATATGTCTCAAGTCTCCCCCTCCCATTTTTATAAAGCTTCAAATATATAAAAAAAGAGAGTGTATAATATATGCCCATCTATCATATATCAGTCACTGAGCTTCGACAACTGTTAAACATAGCCAACCTTGTCATCGTCATTACCCACCTTCATCTCCACAGTATCATTATCATTTCATAGAGTAATATACTTTTAGTAGGCTCCACATCCAACATGGGGCTCGAATTCACAACACCAAGATCAAGTCACGTGCTCTACCAACTGAGCCAGCCAGGCACCCCCACTTTTTTTCTTCTTTTTAAGTAAGTTTTTTTAAATAACAGGTACACCTGACATACAATTAACTATAAATATTTAAATGAACAGTTTAAGTTTGACACAAATATACACCTGTGAAACCATCATCACAATCAAGATGGCGAACACACTCATCACCTCCAAGTTTCTGCATGCTCCTTGCCTATCCTTCTTATTCCTCCCCCCTGCTCTCTCTACTCCCCTCCTTCACCATAGGCACTGATCTACCTCCTGTCACCTCAGATTAGTTTGCATTTTCTGGAGATTTATAAAAATAGAATCATACAGAATGTATTTGCTTTTGTCTGGCTTCTTTCACTCAGCATAATTATTCTGAGATTCATTCATGTTATTTCATGTATTAAGTTTATTCTTTTTTATTTATTCCATTTTAATATTAATAGTATTCCATGTATAGATGTTCCACAATTTATTTATCCACTCACTTACTGATGGACATTTGGGACATTTTTCTCCTCTGGTATCTTTTTTAAGAATAGAGGTTTATTCTTTTTTTTTAAATTTTTTAAAATCTTTATTATTTTTGAGAGAGAGAGAGAGAGAGAGAGAATGAATGAGCAGGGGAGGGGCAGAAAGAGAGGGAGACACAGAATCCGAAGCAGGCTCCAGGCTCCTAGCTGGTAGCACAGAGCCCAATGCGGGGCTCAAACCCACGAACTGTGAGATCATGACCTGAGCCGAAGTCGGACGCTTAACTGACTGAGCCACCCAGGCACCCCGAATAGAGGTTTATTCTTACAGGCCACCTACTTACTTGAACCGTGGAGGCTCCATTGGATCTTTCTGCATTTCCACCATCCGAATAACTCTCTGTTTAGCTCCAGAGTTGAAAGCCACTCCTTGTTGAGATGGTGTGTATCTGAAGAATGCAGATGAAACTAAAGGTGTAACTAGTTCAAGCTCAATGGGTTATTTCCTTCTGTTATAATCCTAGGTTAGACTATATTGTCAATTCCTTTCACAAAGTATTAATAGAAAATTACAAAATATTTAGGTAGAGTAGATAGCAATGGAGGTAAGAGAACAGCAATTATGAGTTATAAGCAAAATGTGAACTAGAGTCATATTGGTTTGCAAACAATCCATCCTTGTCCATTTTCCACCACAGAAGGCATGGTGTTCAATTTCACAGGTAAGAGGTCTAGAAAATGGTACCTATTTTGTCAGTCTGAGTTTGAGGAAGAAACACCCCATAATATTTCAGCAGGCAACTTAGAATTAGTGGTTCCTGACTAATCATGGGTTGTAAAACAGAGAATAATAGTAGCAGCCCTATAAGCTCTGAATTTTCCTATACATGTGAATCATCTCTCTACACAAAGATTTAGTTGAATGAAATCCCTCACAATTTATAAGTATTATAAAGATGCCTATTATTATATAAATGATATTAGTACATTACTATTATTCTATTATTACATGTTATATAACTATTATATAATTATGACATTACCAATATACTAATATTATATCATTATGAAAATATTATATAAATATATGATGCTTATTATATATAAATGGGAAACTAAAATAGTATTTGTGGTTTGGGTCACATGCTGTAAGTAACTGTTAATCTCTAAAAACAAAAAATTATATTTTAAGAACAACATAATAGTTAATATCTTCAAAAATATCTTAAAAAATTCTGCTTTCAAGAGTCTGCAGAGTCAACAGACTTTAAAAAGTCATTATTCAAAAAATTGCTTGTCTAATTGTGACTAAGTAGGATAGTGAAGGAATACCAGGACCCCCAACCCCAATCTAGTCCAACATGAAAGTAAGACTTCCAGGCAAGATCATACCGGATATACTGAGCAGGAGCCAGTTTATCAGCTGCTCGGACTGGCATGGCTGCAGCAACCTTCTGTGATACAGATTTTTCTAAGGCTACCCTTGTCTTTTCTGTTATCTGAAATAAGAAACACCGCAACGAGTGGTCTGGAAGCTAATAAAGACGTCAAAAGCCATCTAAAATAATTATATATGTATCAATGCCCAGTTACCTCTTTAATGGCTTCCTCATCAGGTCTTTGCAGGTCTGGGTCATCTGCATTCATGACTTCCTTGGGAACCAGGTCAGTGTACTTGCTATAAATGACCTAAAATGTTCAAACACAAGCAGGATCAAGAAAAGCAGAGAATGAGAAGAAGCAACCTCATTAAGTCATTTCAGAAGTCAGCACACTTATAAATTTAGGACACAGATTTTGTCTTTTAGATTTTAAAACCAAGGAAGCTTAAAATATATACACAAATTACTGCCCCAGCTATATAAGTTAATAATTTTCCTTTGACCTCATGCATTTAAATTATTTGAGATCTTCTAATCAAGTCAGTATCCAAATACATTGTGCCAACAAAATCTTATGCATCAGTGATCCCCATTTTTGAGACTCACTAAGACTTGAAATTAATGATGATATAAATTGCCTATTGCACCATTATCTTGGATTACAAACTCATCAGAATTTAAGTCAGGTTACCAAATAATTTCCAAATTCACTGGGCCTGGAAGATTTCATTGACCTCACCCTACTTAATAATGTTTGTCTTTTCTGACAGCAATTCTATTCACAGACTAAGTAATGAACACGTGTCATGGTCAAAAAACCCAGAACACTTCTTCTGGGGGGGGGGGGGGAGTAAAAATATATTCTACATATACCACTTATATTCATTATCCAAATTTACAAAGGCCAGAATTTTTACTGGGCTCCCCAAGTCTCTATGAAGCTGACACTGATGTAGTAGGCCCCTGACAAATAGAGTATCACTTACTTTTGTGCCCACCTATACCTTTCAAATACTTTCATAAAAACTTACATGGCAGGCTTTATTGAAAAAAAGTACTGAGAATTTAGCAAATAAACAGCATTCTAGATTTTGCTGCTTTATTAGGGAATTTTTGATACACATCTAAAGAACAACTAATGATTATAAAAGAAAACCCAATTCTCAGGTACTTGAGACCTTCAAAAATTACTACTATAAGCCAGAGTCTTCTATCAATAACTGCATTCTACCAGGACATTCCTTAAAAACAGCTTAAAGGAAATGCTGGCTATTCTTAATTTCTTATTCCAAATGGCAGAGCAAAAAACACTTCATAGCCTATAAGACCTGACCTGGCTTTGCCTATACCTTTAATCTCCCCCATACCTCTTGCTTCCTCATTTATTATGCTTCAATCACATCAGCTCTTTGTTTTTTTGTTTGTTTGTTTTAAATTTTTTTTTTCAACGTTTTTTTATTTATTTCTGGGACAGAGAGAGACAGAGCATGAACGGGGGAGGGTCAGAGAGAGAGGGAGACACAGAATCGGAAACAGGCTCCAGGCTCCGAGCCATCAGCCCAGAGCCTGATGCGGGGCTCGAACTCACGGACCGCAAGATCGTGACCTGGCTGAAGTCGGACGCTTAACCGACTGCGCCACCCAGGCGCCCCTGTTTGTTTGTTTTAAACACAACATGCCATTCCCAAATTCTGGGCCTTAAATAGTGTTGTTCTTAGTTCTTCACATGAGTTCTCAACCTCTGAGTCTCAGTTCAAAGGTCATGACTGTACTTATGAGTCCTCCCCTGACTACCCTAAGCAGCAACCCCTCCTCATCCCATCACTTAGTGTCACAGCACTGTTTACTGTCTTCAAAGCATTGCTCACAGTATGAAATTATTTTCCATTTTGTCATGTATTCTATTAAAGTAATAATAATAGCTGAAATTTATTAAGCACTTATTTTGTGCCACTATTCTTTAGCTTTATATATATAATTGAATTTGTGTATCAACCCTGAGGTATGCATATGCACAATGATTACACCTATATTATTGATGAGGAATGTTTTATATAAGCTGTGGATTTCCCAGAAAAAACTATCTCATGACTATAGACTAATCCTTTAGCTTGTTTTTCTCAGGAATGAGACAAAGGATCAGGCAAGAAAAGTATAGATCGTTTACCACAAAACATAACCACTGATATGTGAGCTGTAGTGTCACCATCCTCTCAGTGTTCATTTGGAAGGGACCTAAAGCTCACTCTGGGGAGAAGAGTAAGGCTCCATACATTAACATCACACAGCTAGTAATGACCTTAAAAATCTTATTTCTTTTCAAGATGGAAACATCTATGCCACTTGAGTTTAAAATTACATATCAATACTCTAGAAAATAGTATCTAGACTATGAAGAGTTAATTACTTTTACACAGCAATCATTACAGGAAAGGATTCTAAGTAAATGGCTCCCTGGTAGTCATATAAGCTCAACATAAAGTCTCAATACTAATTTAGCATACAAGAGCCATTTGCTGCTTCTTATTTGGGTATTCCAAAGTTAATAACCCTTTAAATGAGCATCAATAGGATTCTAGCATCTCACAAAGCTGAGTGAAGGACATCTGAAGAGCAAGATTCCTCCATGGTAATTAACTATAAAACCTCAAATTTTTATTGCCCGAGAACCAAATGTGCTGAAGAAACTCAGAATATCCCAGGAGGCAAAGGGGCTGGGGAGGGTTATCTGAAAAATACAATATACTCCAGAAGGTAAGAAGAGCACAAATGGGCTCTGTGAACAAGATAAAGCAATAAATCATCTGTGAAACTTTTTTTTTTATTACTGAAAACTGGCAAAGGACCAGATTGACCTGACTGGATAAATCTGTCAACATACTCACCATTTTGAAGGCAGAAAGAAAACACTATCTTTAGGCTTAGCTAGTTTGTGAAATCATGAACAAGGTAATATATGATTTATCTTGGGGTCAGTTTAAAGTTGCTGGGAGTTATTTGTTTGGGGGGAAAATGTTGAAGGCATTCTTTTAGGTAATATCATATATGTAACATTTGCTATGCAAATATTTCAGAAGGAAAAATGTAAACACCAAGGCTTTTTATTGATGTACCACTCAAATCACAATTGGAAAAAAAAGAACATTTTAGTTCCATCAAAATTTAATTCAAGAAAATTTTTTTCCCTCCGATTTTGTATTACTGTAAGTCTTGTCAATACAGTATTTATTTTACATGTAGAGAGATCTAGGGCCTAGACTTATCCCTTGAAATCTTGCCTTTTTCTTAATCTCTTATACCTAGAGCTAGCATTTACCATTCTTGACCTTTCACTATTAATATTTCAGTGATAACTTTCTGGTTTCTGAAGAAAACCACATCCCGCTGATATAAATCAGAAATCTTTACACTGTAATGCAAATTCAATAATCCAATAAACTATTTTCGTCCTATGTCAAAGACTCTGAAAATCAAGCCTCCTGAATGATAATGAATTTTTAAAGACCCATTTTGTACATTTAGCAGCCAATTCCTACTTCTAAAACTGGAAAATCAGTGGTTTTAAAACAGGGCACTGCTGCCACCCCCAAGGCTCTACAGGTATTTAATAGGTAGTGGCAGTTAAATTAAACATTATACAACGCACAAGACGGTCCCGAACAATCAAGTGTCCTCTCTTCCAAACGCATTTGCCAACGTGTACTCAGTTAATGTTGAATTAAATGCATTCAAAAACTTCGTGCATTAATCCATCCACTTTTTAAAAAATTAAAATACTTATTTATTAAATTTGTGTAAGAAATTCAAGTGTATATTCCAGGGCATAATGTCCAGCAAGGAAATACATTCACCAGAAACAGTATGAGAACAGTCCAAGTACTCACTCTGTTCACTATCTTTCTTCTCAATTCATTCGGTACCCTGCTCATTTTTTTAAAAATCTTCATTCTGTGTATGCATGTACACACACGCATGTCTATGTGTTCAGAGACATTATGTTTTTAGAGTAGTTTCAGGTTCACAGCAAAATTAAGAGTAAGACACAGAGATTTCCTATATACATCCTGCCCCTACACATGCATAGCTTCCTCCATTAGGGTCAGGGTTAGTATGAACCTCTGAGTGGTGCCTCTATAAACTACTAGTTTTGGATTCATTCCTAGTGGTTGCATTATAGACAAACATGTAATGCTTTCAGTGTATAAAGAAACATTACTTTAGAGACCTTATTTGGCCAGAATACTGAAATCTAAAAATAAATAGTTATAACATTTCTACTCTACTTTCTTTTTCTTTTTTTAATGTTTTATTTATTTTTGGGGGGGGAGGGGCAGAGACAGAGGAGGAGACACAGAATCCGAAGCAGGCTCCAGGCTCAGAACTGTCAGCACAGAGCCTGATGCGGGGCTCAAACCCACAAACCGTGAGAACATGACCTGAGCAGAAGTCAGACACTTAACTGACTGAGCCACCCAGGCACTCCCTCCACTCTACTTTCAAAACAAAATAATCACCAGTATACATGGTTCTTAGAGAAAGAAAAAACTTTCAGACACTTCCTAGACGTGAGAGAAAATTGTTGGTTTCCAGTCTTGAAATTTAATGCAAAATGGGCTACAACTGTGTCATTCAAAATTAGTCAACCTGCCAATGCCAAACTGTTGTCCTAAAGTGTTCTTTTTCCTAACCAATGAGAGAGGAAAGGCAGCATGTACCAATAAAGAATAATGACTATTCCAAAGAAGGAGAGATGTACCAAAACAAAGGCAAGTGAAGCCTAGTGAAGGCCTCCACAGCACAGGGCATATTTCCAGTATATGTCCTGTTGTATAGGGACCTGTTTTTCCTTTTGCAGGAGTGGACTATGCTTCCCTACTGGCTCAGGAGAAGTGGTTTTCTGTTATTCAATGAAAACTGCTATCACTCCTCAAACAAATCGTTGATGAAAGTCTGTGTGTCAAGCTGTCAGGCACTAAATTAGGTGCCAAGGAGGAAATCTGAAGATATAATCTCTGTCCTCAAAGAGCTTATAGTCAAATGACATAGATAGTAGTGAACTGATAAATAGAACAAAATGTGATGACTGCTAAGATAAACAGGGAAGAGGAAGGAAGGATACCCCATCTGGTCAGGGAAGATTAGGAAGAGTTTTCCGAAACAATGAAGAGTGAGCTGTGATTTGAAAGCAACAGAATTTAGGGACAGCTGGGTGGCTCAGTCGGTTAAGCATCCAAGTTCAGCTCACGTCATGATCTCACAGTTCGTGAGTCTGAGGCCCACAACAGGTACTCTGCTCTCAGCACAGAGCCCGCTTTAAATCCTGTGCCCCTCTCTCTCTGCCTCTCCCCTGCTTGTGCTCTCTTTCTCTCTCAAAAATAAATAAACATTAAGAAAAAAAAAAGCAACAGAATTTAGTCAAAGAATAGGGGGAGAGCTTTCCCACACACAGGAGGACATCCATGGGAAGTTCCCAGGGTAAGAGAGAATGTGCCATATTAGGGGAGCTGCAAGAATTCCTTGTGGCAGATCTTTACAGAAAATGTCTGCAAGTTTCTTCTTCTTTTTTCCTTTTTTAAAGACTTTTTATTATTTTTAAGTCATCTCTACACCCAACGTGGGGGCTCAAACTCACAACCCTGAGATCATGAGTCGCATGCTCCACTGACTGAGCCAGCTGGGTGCCCTGAAAATTTTTTCTTAACAACCACATAACAGTGGCGATTATTTTGTACTGAAAATAAAAAGAATGGCTAAAACTGGACTGTTTATTTTTGGATTTAACTTTTCTGGTCATGAAAGTTGAGGCTAGGCTAGAAAGATAAGGAAGGGACCAAGTATACCATAAGGAGCTTGGCTGGTTCTTACCCTAAAGGCTATGGAAACATTTTTTTTTTTTAATTTTTTTTTTTAACGTTTATTTATTTTTGAGACAGAGAGAGACAGAGCATGAACGGGGGACGGTCAGAGAGAGAGAGGGAGACACAGAATCTGAAACAGGCTCCAGGCTCTGAGCCATCAGCCCAGAGCCCAACGCGGGGCTCGAACTCACAGACGGTGAGATCGTGACCTGAGCTGAAGTTGGACGCTCAACCAACTGAGCCACCCAGGCGCCCCTATGGAAACATTTTAAGTGTGCACACTTGTGTGTGTATACTGGGGGGAGAGAGAGAAAGCTAAACATATAAACAAGGATGAGTTTGTTTTTCTAAACAGGCAAAACAAATGCAAAGGAGGTGGTTTCAGACTCTGCTGCGGTAAATAAAGCAAGAAGTGATAAGGGCCTGAACTAAGTAGCAGAGAAGGGCATATACTTGAGAAGTGTTAAGGAAGAAGATAAATCCCAATGACTAACAGTTGGAAGGCCTGAAGGAAACACAAAAGAATGGAATGACTGCTCAGCAAAGGCTTTTTAGAGAACTATAGCATTATGTGTCACATCTCACATTTGAATAACCTTTGACTCAGTAAGTTCACATAAGTATTTATTTTACGCAAATATTCATGTGCAAAAAGGTATTTGTATATGGACCTTGAATAAAGTACTCTCTGAAAACTAAAAAATTGAAATCTGAAAACTAAAAAATGCTTAAAAAAAACTTAGGGCACAAACACACCTGGAATTCTATATAGATTTTTAAAAAATAAAGCAGACCTATATATACTAATAAAAACCTTCAAAACATACTAAATTAAAAAAAGCTATGAAAGTTATGAATATTAAAATCTCATTCATGTAAAAAAAGATATGTGTGTGTGTGTGTGTGTGTGTGTGTGTGTGTATTAAAGTGGGAATATATATATACATCAATATCTAAATCCATAACAAAGGTCTGGAAAGATACGTATTATTATAGTAGTGGTACTTACCTATGAGTAGGCACTACATACATACTTATGTACTGTTGATATCTTCTACCATAAGAATTTATTATTAGTGTATCTTTTTTAAATCAACAAAATAGTGGGGGGAAAAATAACTCCCAGGCTTTTAGCATAGTCATTCAGGAAGATATCACTGCCAATCACTGAGTTAGAGAATAGAGAAGGTAGATTAAGTGGAAAATTATGAATTTAGGTTTGGATTTGATGAGTGATGTTTTGAGGAAATCTAATAGAGCTGTCCTTGCGGATAGTAAGATATAAGGACCTACAGCTCAGGGAAGAAAACTCGGCTGGAGACATAGATCTAACAGTCATCAACATGAGTGGCAATTTTAGCCAAGGGAATAAATTAGATTAGTCAAAGAGATGGTGTTGTGAGAAAAGCCTTAGAGATCTTTGCCAGAGTTTATCTCCACAGACTGGTTGAGGTGAGGTTGTATTACAGTGAAATGAAGAATGAAAGGGAAGTGAAGAAGTAGAACAGATAACAACAAGCAAAAAGCTTGAAGGAAAATGAAGAAAACTAGGTGAAAATTTGGTGGTAGCTAGAGGGAGCCTTCAGGGTAGTCAGGGAAAAACTTTTCTTTCAAAAGATGATAAAAGCAAGCATATTTAAAAGCTAACAGAAAGGAGCCAGTAGAAGAAGGGGAGGTGGAAGTCATGGTTGAGAAGAGTAAAGAAAAAGCGAGGCTGTAAAGGAGAGGGGGAAGAATGAAATCCAGGATACGCTACAGCACACCTGGCAAGATTAGGTTTAGACCGAAGACATTTCTCATAGAGACAAAAGGAAAAGTCAAGACACAAAGCCAAGTGCAGGATAAAGAAAGCAGACAATTTTCTTCCACTAGTCGTTATGTGCAAACAGATGTCACCTGTAAGCTGACAGGGGACGGAGAGGAGTAGGAGTTAAAGCTTGGAGGAACACCAAGGGAGCGCAGTCTAAACCTGAGACATAGATTTGCATGACTGGGTAACTGTTTTCCCCAAGAACTCAGCACCCATGATGCAGAAGTAGAGGATGGGGTCATTACTGCAATTTTAGAGGGTAAAATGAAAACATTTAGGGAAGAGAAAGAGGCAAAGGACAAGTACTGAAGGCCCTCAACTATTTTTCGCAACATCTTCAATTCTAAAGAGATCTTTACCTATGTGTGGAGTACTTATTTACGAGGGAAAAAACTAGGTCTTCTCTTAAAAACAGTTCCTTGGCTCTGAGCGTAGCTGCTCTGTGAGGAGATTATTTTAAGTAAATTTTATTTTTGGTCTTTGGATTACCTGTAAGCAGGCCATCAAAAATATGGACAGCAAGTGCCAGTTTTATACTTAGGGGAGAAAAAAGTTTAATTCATTACATTCAAGTGAATTATTAAAATAATTAAATATCTATGTAAGTACTTTGTAAGTATATGAGACAGAATTAGAAGACTATAAACAAATCTAAATTTTGATTTTTTGTGTTTTAGGGTGCTAGAATTATAGATTTTTAGCAATTTTCTAGCATTTAAAAAATGTTAGTACTATAAAAGAACTTAAAACAAAATTTAACAATTTCAAATTGCTTTTATTTATTTTTTAATGTTTATTTTTTGAGAGAGAGGGAGAGTGAGCGAGCGAGTGAGAGAGGGAGGGCATGAGCAGGGGAGAGGGAGACACAGAATCTAAAGCAGGCTCCAGTCTCTGACTGTGAGCACAGAGCCAGACATGGGACTTGAACCCATGAACTATGAGAGCATGACCTGAGCCAAAGTTGGAGGCCTAACCGACTAAGCCACCCAGGCACCCTCAAATTGTTTTTAAAATGCTAAACAAATAAGTGAAAACCCTAAGTATATATAAGCTATCATCAATTTGGGAGATTTGAAATGAAAAAGTCATTGCTGTTATGAAGTCATAATACATTGTTCATATAATCATGAAGTCATATTTTCAGTTAGCCTAAGTACTAACTGCTACTCATTGCTACTTTTAACAAAGCTAAATGGCCAGATACGTATTTATCAACAGAGGGAAAAATCAACGAGAGGATTACCTTGTCTTTTGACTGTCCCTGCCGAGCAATTGCATCATATTTAATTTTTCCTTCAGCATCCACCTGAATGGCCAGCGCATTTGACATTTTTTTCTTTCGTCCCATATCCAGTGGATACTGGGCCACATGGATCTCTGGAAAAGCACCGCCATCTCCAAAATCCTACATATTAAAAAGGAAAGAAATAAAAAGAATACTTAATAATTTGAGGTTCAAGATATATTCATTCATTCATCAAATAATTATTGAGCCCTTGTTATAGTAGATGCTAAGAGATACAGCAGTAAAGAAACAGAGGTCGCTGGTCTTGTACAGTGTACATTCCAGTGGGCAAAGATGTAAAAAGCCTAATCTTTGGCTTGTAATAAATGCCTTGAAAATATAATGGGACTACAAAGAAAATCTACCTTCCTTTTTTTTTTTTTAAGCTTACTGATTTATTTTTGAGAGAGGAGAGAGAATCCCAAGCAGGCTCTGCCCTGTCAACACAGAGCACTACTATGCAGGGCTCGAATCATGAACTGTGAGATCATGATCTGAGCTGAAATCAAGAGTCAGACACTTAACTGACCGACCCACCCAAGTGCCCTAGAAAGTCTACTTTTGATACTGCGGCTAGGACAGCCTTTGTGAAGAGGTAATGTGAGTTAAAGCTAAATAATGAGAAATCAGGTATGAGAAGATCTGAGGGAAGCATTTTTTAGGTAAAGCAAGTAGCATGAAGGTACTGCTATAAGAACAAGCTTGGGATGTCCTTGGAAACAAGTGTCCAGTGAGGCTGGAGCTTACCGGGACAGAGGAGCAGACACATAAGTGATAACCTTGCATGGGCAGACAAACACCAGATCATGAAAGGGCTTCTAGACCATGGCAAAGATTTTTATATACATGACAGGATGAAATTAAGTAGAACGTTTAGGACAAAGAAAAGATTTTTAGTTTTAGCATACATAATGTTCTTAGTGAGGCAAAGGTCAAGGTATAACAGGGCAGAAATGTAAAGAATTTTTTCTTGGAACCAGATTTTAATAACATATTTATTCATGTTCCAGGAGAAGCAAATAAATAGAAAGGAAGGCTCTAGAAATGAGTTCACCACATTTCTAATGGTGATGATATGCAATTACTTAGAAGACTAAGACTTCTCAAGTAGCACAAGCTAAGTAACATCTGTTGATGAAGTTTAACATTACAAAAAAGGTAGATGGTCAAATAAACATATGAATGTTAAATACAATTTTTAAATAGCTTTGTTAAACTTAGTAATATTTGCTTAGGAATTATATTGTACACTCAACAATCCACACTCATTTAATTCCTGTATTTCAACAATCATACTTTCATATGGAAAAAATTCAAGTTTAGCAACATTAAGTGATTTTCCCAAGATGTCCTGCATAGGCAGGACTTGAACTCAGATCTTTTGACTCCAAAAAACTGTATTTTCTACTGAACTAAAATTCTTTCCTTTTTAGCTCTAAAAAGGGCAAATCAATACTACTAAAAAATGATAGGAAAAAACATTAAAATTAATCATTTAGAGGGGGTTTGATGAAAAATTTTATGTAAATAACTACTTTTATAAGACCTCCTCCTTCAAGAAATATTCCATTAGATCCTGGATATGCGATTTCCTAGATACAATATACTGACTTGCTAAAGAAAATTTTGACATTTCTAAAAACAAACAATAAAGCTGAGGGAGACATTTCTTATGAATTCGGCAGAAAATAGTTAAAATATTCCCAAGAAAGGTGCTACCTGTAGCCAGGACATCAATCTGACATATGCTCAGATCTGCTGGGGTTCTTCAACTATAATAAGTACTTCAGACTGTGGATGTGGCATTATGCGGTCATTAGGCTTGCCAGAAAATCATAGCTTTTACTCTGAACACTAGAACAAAATGCTTTCTCCACAGAACGTTCACTTCCCTCAAGAAGCATTCACAGTCTTTCCAGACTGGCTGGCCATTTTGGTTTGATTTTCAAATAAACTGTTCTGTTCTGCCAAGATGTATGAAACCTTTAGTCAAGTAAGATTTTAAAAAGTACCTGAATGTCATAATGCTAAAATGGAAGCCTAATCTTTGGATGAGGTTTCTGTTGTATGTAAAATGATGTCTGCTACCCCCACTCTGTAATCTATTGAGAGGCAAACGAAGAATATCTATAATCCCTCAAGGGACACATTATCCTTCTATCAGATAATGTCAATCACTACCTTTTTGCCCCAGATAAGAGGGCATTCCAGCCCCCTCAATAATCTTCTTTTGCCCCACATCTCACAAATTACACTATCAGTGAAAACAAAAGTAACAACAAAAAACCCTTAGTAATTTTAGTAAGACTGGCTTTCACACATTAGAATTAATAAGGACTAGAGGACAGCTAAGGGAAAAAAACAAGGAAACTTTTTAAAAGACATGATCTAGTTGGAAGTTTGTCTTTTAGGCTCTATCGAGTGTTCTGGTAGGCAGGGGGAATGCCAAGCATGGGAGAGGCTGAGAATACAGACAACAACAAATTTCAGTCCAATGAATACTTAGTTCACCATGATCTGCACTTGGAGGCATACGAAAAAAAGTTGAGGGCACAATCCCTTCACATTTGTAAGGTAAAAATCACAACCATAAAAGGACAGAATGTAACAGAGTGATAAAATGAAAATAATTGTGTACAAACATGAATGGTATAGGCACAAAGATTTTTAATAGGGTAGGCACATTCCTTGGGAAGTGGAAGAGAGAAATTTGCAGGAGTCAGAATGAATACTGAGAGACAGAGAAGAAAAAGGCTTGATCAAAGAGGAAGTAGTCTTGGGGAGGCAAAATAGTTGTCTCAAATGTTTGCTTTTCTCCCTAGATGAAAAAGGTGGTCAAGCATGGGAAGACTACCCTGGAATTAGGGAAAAGAGTATGTATTGATCTGCTCTAAAGGATACAGAGTAATTAGGAAGATAGGTACTACCAAAGAAGTTTGTTTTTTGGAAATAAGCTAGAAATATAAAAAGATCATTTCAGAGTCTTCTTTCTCCCTCACTGCCTCCAAATCAACCATCAAATTCTTTTATACCTTCTAAAATATTTATCTAATATGTATATTAGACATATATTAATATTCTCAAATTGAAGACAAGAAAACTGATAAAGAGGGGCAGAATCTGCCCAGTGTCACACAAATAGTAAGCAGCATAGCTATGATGCAAAAACACTTATTTTCACTTATTCTTTTAAACTTCTCGCCCATGCTCTTTCCAATATACTTGACAAGAAGGAAATCAGAAATAGAAATGCTGCTGGAGTTTTCCCTGGAGGAAGGCTGTCTCTTCAGGGTTACGTGGCATTGTGTATGTGGGGAGAAGGGAGGGAAAGGCACCCGAACATGAACTCTTCTTTTCATTTTCTCCTTACTTTCCCATTATTTTCCATATGCAGTAATCCCTGGATTTATAGAGAGTATGCTAATTTCTTTTGTACATGTTTAATAGTTGGACATAAGAAGAGACATAAACAGGTACAATTCTCTTATGATCACAAAGAAGTGGTAATAAGCCAGAAGAAAAAGATCAATCCTCTAAAAGGAGTATATGTCTTAGGAACTCACGACCAGGATTTCTAGCATATTGGCATTCATGTGCAGAGGTTCTAGGGTATTTTACAAGGGTATTATAATAAACGTTAACACAATTATTTACCTCTAATAACCGAGGTATCCAGCCTTTCCGGTACCCGTATGGAGGAGGTTCTCTTCGGGAGGAGACCAGTGAGGTCTGTCGTGATCTCTGAGATCTTGCCTTTTCTTCAGCCTCAAGCTGGTCCTGAGATAGCTGAGTAGGTGCAGGTAAAAAGCTATAAGCAAAGATAATAAAAGTCAGATTAAAAAAAAACTCCTACATTTGATCATTGCAATTTGGCCATCAGAGACTATTTTACCATAATACTTTTTCCCTTAAGCAAAAAAGCAAACATTTCAATGATTCATGGCAGTATTTAATATCAGTCATTTTACTTTGCCTGGAAAGAAATAAACGCTCAGAGACATACAGTAAAAACATTTGACTAAGATGCAGGCAAATGATGCCCATAATAAAAAACTAACAGATATTTCATATAATAGATAAACTACTCAGTGGTTACGCTTCCACATCTCTTTTCTTGTAACAAGCAAGAAAACATTCTCAATTACCCAGGGGCCAACTGTCCAGTATATGGTGTCTTAGTGCCTTTACTACTTTTATACTCCTTATTTTTAACTACTTTACTCTTATTCTTCTTACTTTTAACTATTTTAATGTCAACGACAACAACAAAAAAAAATAATAAGGATTAGCACTGAATGTAACAAAGAGGTGCATAAAAGAAAGAAAACACAAGTTGCATATATGAGTGTGTTTTCCCAAAGGTATCTAATTTAGAATGCAATTTAAAACTTGAGAGGTCAAAGATTCAAAGGAGAAATTCTAAAGACGTAGTTTGTCATTCTTTAATCACAGCAGCCTTTTTACCAAGCTATTCTTAACAACTTTCAAGTATGATAAATGTTATTATAGAGATACCCCAAAGTATCACAGAAAGATTCTAGTAAATTGATATGTTTAATGGAAAAGTTAGGGTTCCTTTGTGATTCTTGGCGACTAAGCATATTTGGATAAGCAGAACTTATTTATTCAAAATATTTATTGATCACTTGGGTGCAGGTACTGTGCTATGTAAGCAATGAGACTATAAGAGAGAGGTTACAGCCTTGCAGAGGAGAGACAATCAAATGCTTACACAATTCCCTAATTACAAATTGTATCAAACGATGAAGGAAAAGTGTACAGTGCTATGACGGTATACATCAGAGGGTTCTAATCCAGTCCAGAATGTCAGGAGTGTGACAGTTAAGAGCTCAGAGTTCAAATCCAACCTATACCAGGTAGTAACCCAGATAAGTTACTTATCTCTCTGAACCTCTGTTTTCTCATCTGTAATGACAGATCAAAAGACCACCTACGTCACAGAGTTGCTCTAAGTAGTAAATGTGAAAATCTATGACCCCCTTGGCACAGTGTCTAAATACTCATCAATGCATATTGTTCCATACATACTTGATTATGCGGAGCCATTCCGTGATTCCACCAATTTGGATCAGTTGCGCCCCACCCATGCTCCCACAAGACACTCTGTGTGCCACTACTATAACATTTATCTTACTGTATCACAATCATCTACTCATTTACCTCTTTCTCTCGCCAGACTGAGCAACTTGCAGGAATCATGGCTTCTGCTTCGTTTCATCCCTAACTCTCTAGGCACTGTCCAGCTCACAGCGAGGGCTACTTATATGTTTGCAGAACTAAATTCACTCTGCCCTTTGCACTCACCATCTTTATGTCACTACAATCTTATTGCCTTTCCTTTTGCCATCTCAAGATCTTTACATTTGCTATTCCATCTACCATAAAATTTATTTAAGAACATTCTTTCCTGTAGTGCTTTTATGGAAAACTCTTTCCTAGATCATTCATTCATTCATTCATTTTAAAAGATTTTGTTTAAAAAAATTTTTTTAATGTTTTTATTTATTTTTGAAGGAGAGAGAGACAGAGCATGAGCGGGGAAGGAGCAGAGAGAGAGGGAGACATAGAATTTGAAGCAGGCTCCAGGCTCTAAGCTGTCAGCACAGAGCCCGATGCGGGGCTCGAACTCACGAACTGTGAGATCATGACCTGAGCCGAAGTCGGACGCTTAACCGACTGAGCCACCCAGGTGCCCCTAAAGATTTTATTTTTAAGTAATCTCCACACCCAATGTGGGGCTTGAACTTACAACCCTGAGACCAAGAGTCTCAAGCTGTACCAAGTGGGCCAGCCACACACCCCTCCTAGATCTTTTAGTCCTTGCTTCTTAGCATTCTTGTCTGCTCATTTATACCTCTCCACAGCTGTTTTCTGACCACCTTGTCCAAAACAGGACCCCACTCCACATTTTGAGTCACTCTTTGTCCTTTCATTTTTATTTCTAGTAATTCCTATCTGAAATTGTATTGATTTGTTTACTCATATATAGTCTATCTCTCCTAGAATGTAAGCTCTTTGAAAATAAGGAGTTTGCAACACTGATTTAATACTGTAAAACCAGCACTAGAATAGTGCCTGGCACATGGTAGATCCTCAACAAATATGTACTAACTGAAGGATGGATGAATGGATGAACGGAGCCAAAAGTTTTGGGTTTCTACCATACTTATTTTCAGTATACCATGTATATCCAGTACATAGAAGGCATACAAAGACAGTTCCAAAGAAGCTACAATATTTACTTATTTTACTCTTCTCTTTACCTTCTGCTGGAGGAACTGGTCACTAAAATGATCAAAAGGCAGGCAGCCTGTCAAAGTGGAGAATTCAGACAATCCAATAAACAGGTTACCTGGCCTGGATTAGGGTCTGAACATACTCTAGCCTTCCAGAGGGTCTTAAATTTGCAGTTCCTTGTAAAGGATGACATTCCTACAAAGAGGCACACTCCTGCAGTAGCAGGGTAGGGGAAAGGGGTACAGAGTGGGCTGCATATGCAGGCCGAAAGGCTACTTCAGTGGTTCTCAACTGGGGGGCAAAATATTTACAATGCAGGCGTATGATAATACCTAGATACATACAATTCATTAAGATTGTCAAGACTTGGGGGTAGAGAATGGGGGTAGTATCACTGGCATCTAGTGGGAGGAAGCCAAAGATATTGCTAAACATCTTACTATACACAGGACAGCCCCATACCAGAATGAATTATCCAGCCCAAAATGTCAACAGTGCTAGTGTTGAGACAACTTAGTCTACCCTCCCCCTTTACTAAATAAAGCATACTAAATGCAAGTGATGTTATTAGACACATAACCTTAAATATACTTGAATTTAGAAAACTTAATCAGTAGGACTTTCAGTCTTTAGTAACAATAACTGGTGACACCAAGACTATAACATATCAGTTCCGTCAAGTCTCTGCTGTTAAGAATCCTTGGTAGATCTTGGAGATAAATAACACTTCACCTGGAAACTTGAGACCACCTCTAAAAATCAAATTAGTCAGAACTCAACAAAATCAGAACACTATGTAGTCCCCAAGACTAGTCATTTGAAGACTGCACCCTGTCACTGCAATTTTAAGCACACAATACCCACGACATGTTATTTTTCCTGTGTGTCCTTTTCAAATTCCAGCTTTTCCACAAAACCTTTACTCGTAACTCTAGTAATCTTTGCCACTGTGCCTCCCACCTGGAGGTGCACTCAAAAGTCTGCTGTTTGTAACATTTACTAAAGAAAACTCCCAGTCCATTCAACTCATTTCATCTAATTCTTTTTGCACTTAAGGTTAGTACTACACAAGCGAGCATTTGTGTGCCCTTACTTCTTTCATATCTGTATGCCTTGTACCCCCATCTTCCCTGAAAAGACTGTTAGATTTCCTTTTGTATATACACAACCCCCAGGATAAAGCAAGGAACCCAAACCTAATTCCCCCAAGAATTTTCTGCTTAAAACTTTTTTAGGATTCATCAGCCAGGAAAATTAAATAGAAGGAGAATCAAATGTGTTTAGAGAACTCAAGCTTATGTCCTAAAATGATTACTTTCTTTACGACGAACTTAGACAACTCAACTTTTCCTGCTTGCATTCGCATGGAAAGTTTTTCCACTTAGATGGGGCAGCAAGGTCGCACACCAGTAGTAGTTACATAACTCCTCGGAATCTCCCACTTAAACATATTTTTCTCAAAGGCGGGGACCACTTTATATGCGGTTACCAAGGCAACCGGGAACAGCAAAAATCTGAAGCGGTTCTATCTACGGAAGAAATTCTAAGGTCCAAAGTTATAGTGCAGAGCAGCGACGCCTTATTAGCACGCAGCGGCCACTACAGTAGCTAATTTAAAATCTCTGTCCAGCACCGGGCCCGCTTTTTTCAAGAATCCTTGTTTCGGGACAGAGACGAGACTTCGGCAGACCCACCACCGTTAAGCCGGGCAGTCACCTCCCGCCGCTTCACTCCGCCCAAATAAGCTACTGCTCTCCACATTCCCACCGTGCCCGCGCAAGCCGCGGACCGGACGGAGAGCTCGCCACATCCCCAAGATGTTCAAGCGAAAAACACGTGCGACTCCTTGCCATCGGAGACTGAAAAACTATTCACCACGCCGAAGCTTTCGGCTCTAATCGGGGTGGGGGCGGGGGGGTACTCAACCCGGGAAACCGCTCAGGAAAGACCCCAGCTTCGCTGAGGCCTAGTCGCCCCGGAGGCCGGCAAGAGGGCCTAGCCGTGGTCGCGGCCCACGTCGCTCTGTGCCCTGAGCCAGGTCACCGCCCGGAGACAGTGGGCAGAGAAATGAAAAAGGTGGGTACTCCCAGACCCTTCCGTATCGAGGACCCCAATCAACAACCCACCTGGTGAGCGCCATCTTCTTCCGCTTCTTCCAGCGCGAGCGACAGCACCGCGGGGCGGGTCTTTCCCCTTGACGAGAAGTGGAGAGGAAGAAGCACGCGATACGCAAGCGCCTCAGCCGAAAGGCCTTCTGGGATTTGTAGTTCTTTGGACAAGAGTACGCTTTGGTTCTGTCCTAACCAGACCGACTGGTTATTAACGGGATGAGGGCTTCATTTAAGAAAGGCAGATGTACACTGTGACATGATGCAGCGTTCCCTAGGCAAAATAACGAAGGTGAGAGATGCCCTTTAAACTGCTTTATTTTATTCCCCACTCAGTCTCATTCCCCATGTAGGGAGGGATCCCAAATACAAGAGTATCCCGGGAACAGCAACGTTAAATAAAAGGGTGACAGGGTTTTAAAACAATAGGAAATTGTGGGACCGTCGAATGGAGAGTTTTAGGACGCTCTAAAAACATTCACACCCGAAACTTTTCTTTCCACACCCCGCCCCCAAAATACTCTACTGGGAAGATAGTGTGATCCTTGGTTAAGTTACCTTTACAACACTTCCTTTGTATACTATGTACGTTTGTGTTTTAGGTAGTTTATATGTTTCACTTAGATTATGGATTAAATATAATATTTGATGAACTGATAGGATAAATGAAATCTGCTTACAAATATTGGAGAAAGGGAAGTGGGTAGAGTACAGATGAAATGAGAATAGCCATTTTTGATCACTGTTCAAGCTGGATAATGGGGAAATGGATGTTCGTTATACTCATATATTGGACATTTTCCATGATAAAAAGTAGATACAATCTTTTAGTTGCAGTATAGCACACATACAGAGAGGTGCATACACTGTAAATGTGCAGCTTTTTGAGTTTTCCTGAACCAAACACACTACTTTGAACAGAAGCAGCAACATCCCCTACCCAGGATGAATCAATTTCTGGTGTGACAAGATGTTATAGGCTAATCTAGTACTTTTTCTGCCCCAGACTTGGAATCAGTCATTTCTCCAAGGAGCCCTCCTTTAAGTAGGAAAGTGATATTTAGAGAAGACAATCTAGATGCTACAAATATTCATGGTTACTGGGTTGATTATTGTTTGTAAGACTTTTTAATTGGCAAAACTAAAACATTTAGATATACACACATATTTTTTGAGAAAATGCATCATACATTTATATTAATATTTCTGGGGCAAACTTAGGATTTCACAGATTTTGCTTAACTTTGATTTTATATGCATATCTCTTCTGAAAATCTTGGTACCTATTGGCATTAACATAATTACATTTGGCAATAATGGCAATGACATAATCAATTAACATAATTGCTTCATCCTACTGTATTTATGAAATAGTTTCAGAATAACAGTACTAATATGATTACTTATTGAAACTTAATAGTTTCTGATTTTTTTTTCAATTCTTTTTGCCCTTAGAGTATATCTCTCTAGGCATGTATAGTCAAATTGCACGGCTTTAAAGTGACTTGGGGCAGGGTGTGCCTGGTTGGCTCAATTGGTAGAGCATGTGGCTCTTGACCTCAGGATTGTAAATCTTAGTCACATGTTGGGTGTAGAGATTTTTTTAAAAAAGAAAGGAAGAAAGTAAGAGACTTGGAATAGTTCCTCTCTGTGGGACTACGCCACTAACTTGATAGTTTTATTTCTTTTTGCTTTGGATTCTTAGGAGTTGCTTAAAAAAAAAAGTTTTGTGAAACAGTTACATTGTTTCAAAGCCAAAATTTACCAAGGTGGTACATTTAGAGAAGTCTAGGTTCTTTCCCTGACTCTTCTGTCATTTTCCCTTCCTCTCCTTATAGATAATGTTTAAAAATTTTTTATGGTTTATCTTTACATTTAAAAATAGACACAAATACATATATATTTGTATGCTCCTTTTCCTTTCCTAGACATATGGTAGATACCATACACACTTTTTTCTACCTTGCCTTTATCCCATTTATTGTATCGTGGAGATCACTCCTTTGCAGTATATGGAAATCACATTGGAAATTTTGAGCAGAGAAAACACATGATCTGATTTATGTTTTAAGAAGATCATTATGACTGCTGTGTTGAAAGTGGACTCCAAGAAGCAAGAAAGGAAACAGGGAGACCAGTTGGGTGGCTTTGTGATAATTCAGGAATAGATGCTGATGGTTTAGGGAGGGAGGTAGTAGCAGAGATGGCAAGAAGAGATTGGAATCTGGATCTATTTCGAAGGTAGAACGAACAAATTTTAATACTAGAATTGATGTGAAATATGAAAGAATAATCACGGATGGCTCTGAGGGTTTATGTTTGAGAAATTAGAGGGATGGAGTTGCTATTTACTATGATGGCAAACTGCAAGAGAGTCATATTTGTGGGAGATCAGGAGTTTGGTTTTGAACATCTTACATTTGAAATGGCTGTTAGATATAGATAGCCAAGTAAAACTGTCAAGTAAGTAGTTGTATATACAAGTTTGAAGTGTAGGGGAAAAGGTCTGGGCTGGAGACCTTTGTGAGTATAGATGGTATGTAAATTTATGATACCAGATGAGATTATCTAGAAAGTGTAGCTACAGAAGAGAAATTTTTCAAGGACAGCCTTCTGGAGTGAATTCCCATATTTAGAGATTGGAGAGATGAGAAACCAGTAAAAGAGACTGAAAAAGAATGGGCAGAAGTTTGATCAATAGAATCAATGAAGAGGAAGCATCCCTCTATCTTTTGGATCAGAAGCTATAAGATTGAGTTGCCAGTATTTATCTATCCTGGCATATAGCAAGACCCTGTGACAGGAAAGAATGAGGCCACCATGCAAAAACAAGGAGACCAGAAGGGTAAAGAGACGGGAAGAGAGATGTTGAGACCTCTGACAACATCATGGAAGTTCCTGGATTCAGCAGTGCCTGAAGACCACACCATCCTGAACTTAAAAAAAAAAAAATTATTTAAGTAATCTCTACACCCAACATGAGGCTCAGACTCACACCCCCAAGATCAAGAGTCACGCACTTCTCTGACTGAGCCAGCCAGGTGTCCCACCGTCCTGAATTTTTTAAATTAAGTGAGCCAATAAATTATTTTGTTGGCTTAAGCTAGTTTGAATTGATTCTCTATCATTAGCAATGAAAAGGACTTTATACAATGTTTGTTTTCTGTGCTCCAGTAATACTTGTTCTTCCCCCAGTCTTAACATTTATCACACTCAATAGATTTTGATGGTTTACTTTACTACAAAGAAGATTGAATCTCTCTCTTCATCTGTGCCTGAACAATGTTGGGCAAGTCCTCAACCCCTCAATGGATATAGACTCTTTATCTGTAAAAGCATAGAGTGGGCCCAGATAATATCAAAGATCTCTTTTAGTGTCAATATCCTTTTATTCTTGGTACTTTATTCTGTTGTTTTTTTTTTTTTAATAGTAAACTCTGTGCAGTATGGGGCTTGAACTTACGACCCTGAGATTAAGAGTTGCATATTATATTGACTGAGGCAGGTACCTACTTTTTTCCAGTTTTTAAACTTCTAGATAAAGAGTTTTAGGGGTGCCTGGGTGGCTCAGTTGGTTAAGCGTCCAACTTCAGCTCAGGTCATAATCTCACAATTCATGAGTTCGAGCCCCATGTTGGGCTCTGTGCTGACATCTCAGAGCCTGGAGCCTGCTTCGGATTCTGTGTCTCCCTCTCTTTCTGCCCCTCCCTTTCTCATGCGCTCGCTCTCTCTCTCTCTCTCTCTCTCTCTCTCTTAAAAATAAACAAACATTAAACAAAATTTTTTTTAGGGGCACCTGGGTGGCTCAGTCGGTTGAGCATCCGATATTGGCTCAGGGCATGATCTCACGGTTTGTGAGTTCAAGCCACACATCGGGCTCACTGTTGTCAGCCTATCAGCACAGAGCCCACTTTAGATCCTCTGTCCCCCTCTCTCTGCCCCTCCCCAGCTTGCACTCTCCTCCCAAAATAAATAAATATTAAAAAAAAAGTCTGACTTCGGCTTCGGTCATGATCTCATTGTTGGTGGGTTCGAGCCCGGCGTCAGGCTCTGTATTGACAGCTCAGAGCCTGGAGCCAGCATCGGATTCTATGTCTCCCTCTCTCTCTGCCCCTCCCCCTGCTCGCATTCTCTCTCTCTCTCTTAAAAATTAAACAATTTTTTTGTGTTAATTTGCTATTCTATGAACTGTTAATACACATAACTTTGATGAATCTGAAAGGCATCATGCTGAGTGAAAGAAGCCAATCTTAAAAACATATATTAAAGTTGGCCCTTGAACAATGCAAGGATTAATTAGAGACATCAACCCTCCATGCAGTCAAAAATCCTTATCTAAATTTGAATCCCTGAAAACCTAACTACTATTACTTAAAATAAGATAAAATAACTTAAGGGGCTCCTGGGTTACTCAGTCGGTTAAGCATTCAACTTTTGATTTCAGCTCAGGTCATGATTGCACGGTTTGTGGGTCTGAGCTGCACATCAGGGCTTGGGATTCTGCTTGGGATTCTTTCTCCCTTCTCTCTCTCTGCTCCTCCCCTGCTCTCTCTCTCTCTCTCTCAAAATAAATAAAAATAAACTTAAAAAAAGATTTAAAAAAGATAAAGTAACTTAAAACTTACAATATGGTGAACTAGAAAAAAGAAAATGTTATTAAGAAAATCATAAGAGAAGATACACTTACAGTACTGTATTGTATTTTCAAAAGTCCACGTATAAGTGGACCGTGTGATTTAAACCTATGTTGTTCAAGGGTTAACTGTATAGAATTCCATGCAGTTATTCTTGAAAAGATAAAACTCAAGTGACAGAGAGTGGTTGCCAGGAATTAAGGGTGGGGGACAGATGTGACCCCCACAAGGAAGTTTTTTTGGGTGATGGAATTGTTTTGTATTCTGATTGTGATGGTGGTTACATGCATCTATACATGTGTTAAAATTCATAGGACTGTATACCAAAAAAGTCAGTTTTACTGAATGAGAATTAAAAAAAAAAAAAAAAAAAGCCTGGTCTAGCTCTAATGACCCTGTTAGAAAAGAAATGGAAAATGTATTAATTTTCTTCTTTTTTTAATGTTTATTCACTTTTGAGAGAGAGAGTGAGCAGGGGAGGAGCAGAGAGAGAGGGTGATAGCGAATCTGAAGGGGGCTGTACACTTATAGCAGTGAGCCCAATGCGGGGCTTGAACTCATGAACCGTGAGATCATGACCTGAGCTGAAGTCAGACGCTCAACCTACTGAGCCACCCAGGCTCCCCTGTGTTCATTTTCTATTGTTATGTAACAAATTATCACAAACTTAGTGATTTAAAACAACACCCTTCGTTAGCTCACATTTCTGTAGTTCAGAAGGCTGGCACAGCATGATTGGGTTCTCTGCCCTGGGTATCATAGGCTGAAATCACAATATTGGCCAGGCTGGATTCTCATCAGGCTGAGGTTCTGTAGGAAAGCCCATTCACAAGTGCATTCTTGTTGTTGGCAAAATTTCGTTTCTTGCAGTTGTAAGATTGAGGTGCCTGTTTTGTTGTGTGCTGTCAGTGGGGCTGACTCTCACCTCCTGCTGGCAACTCTCAGGTCCTTCCCACCATGGACATTTGCTTTCTTTCAGGCCAGCTGGGGCACATCTCTCCAACTTTCTCTTCTGCCGCCAGGTGGAGGAAATTGTCTGCTTTTAAAGGGCTCATTGATTAGGTCAGGCCGATCCAGATAATCTCTTTATTATAAAGTCAACCTAGGAGCACCTGGATGGCTTAGTTGGTTAAACATCCAACTCTTAATTTCGGCTCAGGTCATGATCTCACTGTTGTGTGTTCCCCTTTAGGCTCTGCATGGACAGTGCAGAGCCTGCTTGGGATTCTCTCTCTCCCTCTCTCTCTCTCTCTGCCCCTCTCCCACTGGTTCTCTCTCTCTCTTTCTATCAAAATAAATAAAGCTTTTTTAAAAAAAGTCAGCATTAAAAAAAAAGTCAACTTTGCCATATAACCACATAATCAGGGGACAGTTGTCTCATATTAACAGCCCCAGAGATTATGCTGGGCATGTACCTAAGGGGTGGGCAGGGAGGAGATCTTGGGATAGATCTTAGAATCTTGTCTGTCACAGCATGTAAGCCAAAAGGAAAAAAAAAATACAAAACAACTATTTTGGTAAATGCAGGATTATCGATCACATTGTGTAATGTAACAAGCACAGTAGGAGTCTGAAGATATAAATTCAGGCTATAGCTTCACCAATAAACTGTGTTATCATGGTCTATGTGACATGGACTAGGAGTGAACGGTGTAGAAACAATTCTTGAGGCTTTACGGTGCAAAAGGCATTTTTATGAAAGCATGGAGACAGGACCCGAGGGCAGGAAGAACTGCATTGGGATTGTGAGGAATGATTGATTGTATACTTTTAAGTTGGGGGGGGGGGCGAGGGCGAGTAGAGATAAAGGAAATTTCTGATGAGATTTTTATATGTTAAAGAAGACTTACGGGATCCTGGAGGTCTGGCTATAGTCAAACTGAGCTTGCTTTCTGCCTCTAGCAAAACATTAACATTAAGGCAGTTGTGAGTTCCTTGAGGAATGTCATACTCTGCCTGTCTTAATAATTTATCAATGGGCTACAAGTAGTAAGGATATTTAATTTTATCTACATTTCTTTTGCCATTGTTCTCCTCATCAGTCGAGATGCTTCTCTGGGCCCCGATTTTATTAAACTTAATATGCTGATCGTGTTACATGCTGTACATCTATCATGGAGTGTTTAATTGAGGTAGTGCAGGTGAATATGTTTTACTCAACTCTAAAGCACTATGTAAATATATTAGTTATTACTGTTAATATTTTGGTTGACATTGATCTGCTTTAACCTCTGCTCCAGGAATGTATTATTTCTAGAAAGAGTATAAAAGAGCAGCAAATTAGACAAGGTCCCAGAAGCCAAGATCAAGGAGCTTAGATTTAATTCAGCAGGTGATTTGGAGCTGAAGGAGGGCTAAAATAGAGGGCTGGGTCACAGAAACTGGCAATAAAGACAGTTCTTAAGTCCGAGTGGGTTTCTATGGTGATGAGAGACAAAGGAGGCCACTGAGGACAAGGTTAAAGTAATTAACATGGGAAGTCCGTAAGATACCGACCAAGACCAGGGATGCTGAATTGAAAGAAAGGGGCGGAGAAGTGTTTCTACCATCCACTCTCGTTTCTCACAGAAGCACCTGCGTGTGAAGCATTTCTACCAGTCATGGTCCCTCACTGTCCTTGGGATATATGCAGAAGAGCAACTGACTTTAATAACAATCTTGGCAAAACATAATTAAGAAGGCAAATCTACTGCACAAGTAATATGATATTATACCCCGAGGCCAAGCCCTTTATTCAGTTGTGTAGGTGAGGGGGTTTGTGTTCCTCTGTGCTGGGTCTTCCTGCCACACAGCCCTCCTTACCCAGGTATTAGCAGCTCAAAACGGAGGGCCCCACATGGGTCAGAATTGGTGCTGCTCCAGTTGGCCAGGACCCATCTGCTCACTCCACTCTTGGTATTCCAGGTAGAGGGGAAAATTCATTCTCACAGAAGCGAGGACCTAACCTGATTCCTAACTAGCTGTGACTCTGTAGCCGCAAGTGAGGTGACAGGGTGGAGTGGTTAAACACACAGATTGTGAAGTCAGTGTCCAAAGTGGTTAAACACACAGATTCTGAAGCTCCTCTCCCGACTCGCTTATTTACTAGCTGTGCGTCCTGGGCATGCCACCTTGATGAGGGAGCATGAGGCAGGCTAAGGGACAAAGAACAAGCTAGCACAAACCCCCCCCCCCCCCGACCCCCAGGTGGAATATGTGTGATATTCCTCAGATACTCCTGGCTACCCGAGAACAAAGGAAAGGGGTTTAAGTGCTTGCCATGGTGAAGTGGGAAACTAAGGCAAATGAAAAATTAAATTCCCTTACTGACTAGAGCCCATTGACAAGTCCTTGAGACCGGCAGAGTGACCTCTCTCTAGGACCTTAGCTGCCTCAAGGATGACATTTTGCTGGGGGCAAAAGAGAACCTTAGCTTAACATTATCCCAAACTCCAGGATCCTGCAAGTCAATTTCTTTTATCTCAACTTCTCAAGATATATGCTGGCAATCATGCTCCAAGCTTATGGCCCCCCATATACACCTGAAGGGTCTCGTGACTGAGGTTTTATTAAACGGTAATAAATGGCGTTTTCCTATCAACGGCTAGCCCCTCAAGGTCCTAGAAACCTTGCTTCCAAAATACCTTAGAGACTTGCTCTATCCCTGATCCCCTCCTAACCTGAGGGTATATAATGAGTTACCTGTCAGGACCCCAGTGCAGCTCTTCCTGCCAATGGGTCCTGTCCCCATGCTTTAATAAAATCACCTTTTTACACCAAAGATATCTTTAGAATTCTTTCCTGGCTATTGGCTCCAGACCCCAAGAACTCCCCATCACCCCAAAACTTCATCAACCTAACTTCTCTCTCAGTTTGCTTACTTATAACTGTTTGCATTTCTGTGATGTTGGTTGTTATTTCTCCTCTCTCATTTGTGATTTTATTTATTTGGGTCCTTTCTCTTTTCTTTTTCATGAGTCTAGCTAGAGGTTTCTCAGTTTTAGTACTTTTTTCAAAGTACAGCTCCTGGTTTCATTGATCTGTTCTATTGGTTTTTTTTTTAGTTTCTATATCATTGATTTCTGCTCTAATCTTTATGATTTCCTTCTTTCGGCTGGCTTTAGGTTTACTACCAGCATTTTTCACAGAGTGAGAACAAGCAGTCCTAAAATTTGTATGGAACCACAAAAGACCCCAGATAGCCAAGACAACCTTGAAGAAGAAAAGCAAAGCTGGAGGCATCACAATTCCAGACTTCACGTTATATTACAAAGCTGAAGTAATCAAAACAGTATGGAACTGGCACAAAAATAGACACATAGGTCAATGGAACAGAATCGAAAATCCAGAAATGAACCCTCAATTACATGGTCAATTAATCTTTGACAAAACAGGAAAGAATATCCAATGGGTAAAAGACAGTCTCTTCAACAAATGGTATTGGGAACACTAGACAGCAACATGCAAAAGAATGAAACTGGACCACTTTCTTACACCATGCACAAAAATAAATTTAAAATATATTAAAGATCTAAACATGAGACTTGAAACCATAAATATCCTAGAAGAGAACACGGACAGTAACCTCTTTGACATAGGACCTAGCAATTTCTTTCCAGATATGTCTCTGTAGGCAAAGGAAACAAAAGCAAGAATGGGGCGGGGCACCTGGGTGGCTCAGCGGGTTAAGCCTCTGACTCTTGGTTTTGGCTCAGTTCATGATCTCCACAGTTCTGTCAGTGCAGAGCCCAACGCAGGGCTCAGCCTCATGAACTGTGAGGTCATGTCCTGAGCTGAAATCAAGAGTTGGGATGCTTAACCAACTGAGCTACCCTGGCACCTGCCTCTTAGTTTTGATAATTCGTTAGAGGGACACACAGAACTCACTGAAAGGTGTTATCCTCATGGCTTATTACAGGAAAAGGATCTAGATTCAGATCAGCTAAGGGAAGAAAGAAATGCATAGGGCAGAATCCAGGAGGATTCCAAATATGAAGCAACCAGCTGTCCTCTCCCCGTGTAGCCAGGACAGCATTGCTCTCCTGGCAATGATACATGACAGTCTTCAGGGATTATTGCCAACCAGGCAAGCTCACCTGAGCCCTGACATCCAAAGTTTTTACTGGGTCTCCATCATGTAGGCGTGACTGATTGCTTATGTGGCTGATCTCAGTCTATAGCCCCTCCAGACATCTACTGATACTGGGTAACCTAGACCCCTACACTAAAGCACATTGCTGGACTTTCTGGCCATCCCCTACCCTGACTATTTGATGTGCCCAGTACCCACCCTAAATTATATTTTTAGACAATCTGGTGACCCAAGACTCCCAGGCAAACAACGATGCTCCTCTTAAGCATGACATTTCAAGAGCTTAGAAATTATTCCCCAGAAGCTGAGGACAAAGGTCAGATCTCTGTGCAAGGTTAAATTCTTGACTATAGAAACCTCGGAAACATTATGTTAAGTGAAAGATGTCAATCACAAAAGGCCAGATATAATTCCATTCATATAAAATTTCCAGAATAGACAGATGGTAGGGACAGAATGATTAATATTTACTGGGGGGGGGGGGAGGTGCTCTGGGTGGCTCAGTTGGTAAAGCATGCGACTCTTGATCTTGGGGTCATGAGTTCAAGCCCCAATTTGGGTGTAGAACTTACTTAAAAAAAATTTACCTGGGGCTGGGTTGGGTAGGGGGTGGAGGATGGAAAAGGTGAGTGACTACTAGTGGGTACAAGGGTTTATTTTTGGAGTGTTGAAAAATTATATAGTGCTGATGGTGGCACAGCTTTGTGAATATACTAAAACCCACCAGTCTGTGCACTTTAGAAGGTGAATTTTATGGGATGTGAAATATATTGCAATAAAGCTGTAAAAGCAAAGTCAAGTAAAATGCAAAATTAATAAAATGAATAAATAACTGAATAAGAAGTATGACATAGTATGCCTTCATTAATTTTTTCCAAATTAAATTTAGAATTATTTTGACAAGTATTTAAAAAATTTTTTTAATGTTTATTTTTGAGAGAGAGAGAAAGAGAGAACGAGTGGGGGAGGGGCAGAGAGAGAGGGAGGCACAGAATCTGAAGCAGGCTCCTGGCTCCCAGCTGTCAGCACAGAGCCTGAGCAGGGCTCGAACCCATGAGCCAAGAGATCATGACCTGAGCTGAAGTCAGATGCTCAACCGACTGAGCCACCCAGGTGCCCGAGTATTTTTTTTTAATGTTTATTTCTTTTTAGAGAGAGAGAGAGAGAGAGCATGCGCACGCGAGCGCGAGCATGAGTGGGGGAGGGGCAGAGAGAGGGGGACGGAGAGGATCCTAAGCTGGCTCTGTGCTGACAGCAGAGAGCCCAATGCAGGGCTGGAACTCACAAATCATGAGATCATGACCCTACCCGAAATCAGACACTCAATCGACTGAACCACCCAGGCGCCCCTGTTGAGTACTTTTTGAAAAGCTTTTAGGAATATTGTTATTGAGTTGACCATGAATTAACCTAGATTAGCTGATATCTTTACATTTTTATGTTTTAGGAACACTGTTTGGGTTCTGGCTTATTAAAATCTTCTTTCATCACTTTCAATAATATTTTGGAGTTTTCTTTATATAGATTGTACCCGTCTGTCAGGATATTGATTCCCAGGTATTTCATTTCTTTGTTATCATGAGTGCAATATCTGTTTTTATATTGTTACTAAAGATAACAGTAATTTTTATTAGACAAACTGAAATTGTTCTGGAATGCAGCAATTTTTGAGTAGAATCGATTATTCGACTCTAGATGACTTAAAGTTAGGGTGAACTTGTATGTGGTGGGACGGGCTCCTGCATTTCCTTCCCGGGACCGAGCCGAGCCGTTCTTCGTTTTGAGGTACAGGAAAGCAGCTTTGCTGTCAGCTGCTTCCCTCCCTGAGCTCTGAGACTTCCTGTTTAAAAGCACTGCAAGACCTGCTGACCCCATTTCTTTTCAGATTTAATTATTCTTTTTGAAAGCTGGCTCTAACCTGAAAGGGATTTGAAACGTAAGGCTCCAGTGGGGATGAAGCTTTAGACCCAAGATAACTATTCCTTTTTCTGTTGAATAGCCTGGCAGGGGAACAATTTGCCCCCTGCCCTGAGCGCTGTCATTTGTTTTGATCATTTTCATTCCTGTCGAGTGTGCTGCCGGCTCAGAAGGCAGCCATCTGATATCTGAAGTGACTCCTTACATTACTTCCTTGTCTCTTCTCTAGTAGCAAGATATTCCACCTGAATATCCCCGATTGTGGATGAAGAAGCTTCAGTGTGTGTGCTTGGCTATGGATTTAATAACCCTAAAGGGGAAAATACTAGCACAATAAGAATAGTTATTTGCTGATGAGCTCCTCTGTGTCTGTTTAACTCATTTGCCCCTTAAAACCTTATGAATAGTTAAAACTTTTTTTTTTTTTTATGAGAAAGAGAGAGAGAAAGGGAAAGAGAGCGTGCAAGCTGGGGAGAGTGACAGATGAAGAGAGAATCTTAAGCAGGCTCCATGCTCAGCATGGTGCGTGACATGGGGCTTGATCCCACAACCCTGGGAATTTGACTTGAGCTGAAATCATGATTCAGACACTTAACCAACTGAGTCACCCAGGCAACCCAGTAGTTAATTCTTATTATCTCCATTTTACAGACCAAGTAATGGAGGCTTAGAGATGTTATGTAAATTGCCTGATGACAAATAGAAAGTGACCAATCTGGACCTTAGTTCCAGAGAATATGATCTTAACTACTATTCCATACTGGGCCTGGAGTGGAAGAGTCTAGTTTTCTTTATTTTTTTAATGTTTATTTATTTATTTTTGAGAGAGTGAGAGAGACTGAATGGGAAGGGGCAGAGAGAGAGAAAGAGAGGAGAGAGAGAATCCCAAACAGGCTCCATGCTGTCAGCACAGAGCCCGAGGTGGGGCTCGATCCCATGAACCATGAAATCATGACCTGAGCCAAAATCAAGAGTTGGGTGCTTAACCAACAGAGCCACCCAGGCACCCCTGATTCTACTTTTCTAAGAAATCTGGAGTCAGACTTGAGTTTGAGTCCCGCCCCCTTTGCTTCCTAGCTCTGTATCCTTCAGCAAGTCTACTTACCTCATAAGGCTGTGAAGATGATGTGAGATAATGAATGAAAAGTTCTTACATGCTTGGGTCACAGTGAGTGCTAAATGGTTATCTGCTGTTATTCTTCAAAAATTTATCAAAAATTTGTCAGAAATTTTTTTTCTTAAAAAAATTTTTTTTAATGTTTATTTTTGGTATAGAGAGAGAGACAGACAGACAGAGCATGAGTGGGGGAGTGGCAGAGAGAGAGGGAGACACAGAATCCGAAACAGGCTCCAGGCTCTGAGCTGTCAGCACAGAGCCCGATGCAGGGCTCAAGCTCAGGGACTGTGAGATCATGACCTGAGCCAAAGTTGGAAGCTCAACTGACTGAGCCACCCAGATGCCCCTGAAAAAAATTTTTTTCTGTACCAGCAAAAAAAAAAAAAAAAAAAAAAATTTTTTTTTCTGTACCAGACCCTGTGCTAATTTGGGGGACTCAGTGAAATACTGATAACCCAAGTCCTAACAACCAGTGGATTGGTCCATCTGGGGCTTGTGGACTAAACCTGGTCTTCAGAAGTATTCTGTTTGTTCCCCACACATACACTTTAAACTTTTTGAATTAGTTGCAGATAATTCAACATGGGGAGATTTCAATAAAATCTGGAATTACCACTGCTTTTGGAAAACAGCGGAGCTGGGCCTGCGTGCTCCCATGGTGGCAGTCCTCTAGAATGCATTTGGTCATGTGGCAATGTGGGCACAGACACCGCCACCCCCTGTTGCATCCAAAGCTGAGGGAGTCACTGGCTGTTCATTGTTGCAGCTGTACTGCTTTTCTTATGATAGAAGTAAAACCTTTCATTTACCTAGGATGCTCTCAAAAGATAAAAAGATGGGTCGAAGTGGCTGCATGATTTCAGACAAATGAATGATCTTTTTGTTTAAAAGCCAGGATTATTCTCATGTCTGACCGGCTTCACTTATTTTGATAATTTGCTTGGCCTCTGTAGGCATATGCATTTGCAGCCCCTGGTGTAAAAAGGTAACCTCACAATGTGATGAGTGCCATGCTGGAGGTAAGCCCAAAAATGCTTTGGAAGTACCAACAAGAGTCCCTTCACCAGGTCTGGGAGTTCGGAGGATGCTTCCTGTAATATCTATCACCTGACCAGGGTCATATACTATTAGCGGGTGAGGCCTAGAAGGACAGTGGCAGAGGTTTAGGCAGTGGGTGGGGTTGAGAGGCTGTTTAAGCAGATGGAACAGCTTGAGAAAGTTCTCAGAGGTAGCAGCAGCAGACTTTGGATCTTCTTTGCCTATTGACCTGCCTTTGACCTTCTACCCTGACCCCTTCTCAGAAGGGGTCGTGTCCCTAGCTGTCACATCACTAACAAACAAAAGATGACTGAACCTGGTCAATGGCCAAGTCCTTCTGGTTCCATATACCAGCTGCACTCACATCTTCACATTTCCCTGACTTACCAGAAGGACACACGTGTACCCTGGGGGACCACCTCTCAAAATTCCATCAACACAAGTTCCTAACAGAAGGAGTTTTCACATCCATCACTCAATTACACATCAACAATAATATAAAGCTATTCATTTAGATGACAGTTTGAGAACATTTTAGTGTTTAAGTAACAGAAATCAGAATCTGTGTAGCTGGTGGAATTTACACCCCTCCATAAAATAAACTATCTACATGCTTGTTCCTGACAAAGGCAAATCAAAATTTTCCCAGGGCAATAAAGAGAAGCTTCCAGAGGTGAGAGTGTTTCTCTTTGAGCAGTCCAGAGGAGAGAGAAAGAATCTAGGATCTCTCAACTTGACAATGGAAGACTGTCTGAATGGTCAAGGCCAGGCTCAGCCCATAGGAAAAGTAATGATAGTGGGTAGACCCTGTGAACTTTTTTTTTTTTTTTTTTTTTTTTTGAGGGCGTGCATCCAGCAAGGGAACTAGCAGGTCTAGCTGTGACTGGTGGGAAGGTCAACTGAAAGTGAAGGACCGGAGCCTGTCCTTGCTCACAGACATGAGTCCGCTCCTACCAGGTGTCTGAGAGACAAGGCAGAGGTTTTGTGAAGGCTTGAGGATGGAAGAGACTTCCCTTGCAGAGATCAAGGTCAAGTTCAACCTACAGTCAAGAACTTTGCTCCAAACCATAATAAGATACCATTCCACACTCACTAGGTTGGCCATAATAAAAGAGATAGACAGTAAGAAGTATTAATGGGGATGTAGAGAAATTGGAACCCTCATACATTGCTGGTGGGAATAAAGGGTGTAGCTACTTTGGAAAACAGTTTGGCAGTTCCTCAAAATGTTAAACATAGAGTTATTATATGACCTAGAAACCCCACTCTTAGGTATATACCCCCAAAATGAAAACATGTTTCACAGAAACCTGTACATAATACTCATAGCCCAGCATTATTCATAATAGCCAAAAGGTGGAAACAACCCAAATGTCCATCAACTAATGAATGGATAAACAAAATGAATCTCCATGGGATAGAATATCATTCAGTAGTAAGAATGAAGTAGCAGCACATGATATGACATGTTTGAACCCTGAAAACATTATACCAAGTGAAAGAAGCCAGTCACAAAAGACCAGATATTATGATTCCATCCATATGAAATATTCAGAACAGACATGACCATGACAGAGCACGGGTTAGTGGTTGCCTGGGGCTAGGGCCAGGGTTGGGGGATCGGAAGGGGGACCAGGAAAGACCAGTGACTGCTAAAGGGTGCAGGTTTCACACTATTGGAAAGGTTCCTAAAATTAGATACTGGTGATGGTTGTACAACTCTGTGAATATAATAAAAACCACTGAATTGTACACTTTGAAAGAGTGAATTTTATGGTATGTGAATTATATCTCAATAAAGATGTTATTAAGAAAAAGATCTCCGCTCCAAGTTTCCTGAGACCCCCCTGTGAGATAACTGGAAGCCACAATGGGCTTTCTCCTTTTTTTTTTTTTAATTCTTGAGCCTCTATTTATTTTTTTTAAACTTTTTATTTTTTTTTAAACATTTATTTATTTTTGAGACAGAGAGAGACAGAGCATGAGCGGGGGAGTGTCAGAGAGAGGGAGACACAGAATCTGAAACAGGCTCCAGGCTCTGAGCTGTCAGCACAGAGCCCGATGGGGGGCTCAAACCCACAAACCATGAGATCATGACCTGAGCTGAAGTCGGACTCTGAACCGATTGAGCCACCCAGGTGCCCCTGATTTCCTCTATTGTGAAGTTCCTGTTCTAATGTCTTGTCCCTTTCTTACAGGTTATGTGTCTTTTTCTTGTTGATTTGTGGGAATTCTTCATGTGGTTTGGAAACTAGTCCTTTGTCTACCACATGTATTTCTATTGCTCTGCTTGTCTTTTTGCTCCAACATGGTATATTTTGATGAACAGAAAATTGTGATTATTAAGCAAATTTATGAATCTTTTCTATTCTGGTTACTGCTCTTTGTGTCTTGTCTAAGAAATTCTTCTCTGTGCCAAGGTCTTGAACATGCTTCCTGTATTATCTTATGAAAGCTTTCTAGTTTTTCCTTTTACATGTAGGTCAATTCCACCTGGAACTGATTACCGTGCATGAGGTGAGATAGGAATGTAATTTCAATTTTTTTCTACATGGATGCTCAATTTTATCAGCACTGTGTATTAAAAAGTCTGCTCCTTCCTTACCGATCTGCAGGCCACCTCTGTCATGTAGCAAGTGTCCATAAGTGTAGAACTATTTGGGGTTTCTTTTATTCTGTTCCTGTTACAACTGGTCCTCTCACATTGGTCTCCTTATTCAGTAGCCTCAGATTTCAGTATTTCCTCTTGGATCTTTACCTTGAGAATCAGCCTGTCAAGTTCCACCCCCCCCCAAAAAAAAAAAAAATTAAAAGTCAAAAAATAAATAAAGCCATGTCCCCAATCAGTGTACATCTCAAGATCTGACTGGAGGGTAGTGGGCAGGAAGTCTTTCTGGAAGTGAATGAAGAAGCATGGAGATTTAGTTGCATCTCTTTTATTGGAAAGCTGCCTTATCCCAGGGACATTGGCATGGGGTTGAAAACAACAGACAGAGAAGGGCAGAGCTGCCAAAGTCACTAAAAACAGAGTCAGACCATGTCTTCTAAATCCTTCTTACCTTTGGGTGCTGTAGCTTTATCATTTTGACTTGAGGTTTCTTTGAGATCCAACCAGAAGCATCCTAACTGATCTTAAATACAGCTGGAATGCAGAGGTAAGTAAAAAAGCCTTTTCATGAAAAGGAAAGCAGCTGTCACAAAAGCTAAGAATTTTTTTCTATAGGAAGGTAATATGTAATAATAATAATGATAATGATGGTAGTTATAACTAACATTTACCAAGCCTGGCACCATGCTAAGAAATGTCCAGGTAATATATCGTTACCTTTCTGATCTTACTCAATGGCCATGATGTCCCAATGTTATTCTTTTCCCAGATCCAGAGAGGTCAAGTAACACTCACAATGTCACAGAGCTAATAGGATTCAAGGATAGGCCTGTCTGGCTTCAACACACTTATCAATTGCTCTTTGGACTCAGAATTCCTTATGAAATAGGGAAAATTAAAAGCTCCCAGAAGGGTAAGGTTTGGTGAAAGGGGAATTCCACCTTACTCCTGGCAGGAATATGAATGGTTATAACCTTAGGGAACAGTTTGATAGTATGTATTAAATACCCGAAAATATTTATCTTCTTTTAACTACTAGCTCTACTTTTAAAAAAAAGAGTGGGGCCTCCAAATAAACATTTCCAAGGATGTTCAGAGCAGCGAAATTTTTTAGTAGCAAAAATAGAGTTTGACTAAATGTTAGGAACTAAAATACTATTGTAACTATTAAGAATAGTGTTTTAGAATTTTTAAAAAACATTTATTTATTTTTGGGAGAATGAAAGCAGGGAAGGGACAGAGAGAGGAGGACAGAGGGTCTGAAGCAGGGTCTGCACTGCCAGGCTGACAGCAGTGAGCCTGATGTGGGACTTGAACTCACAAACCACGAGATTATGACCTTAGCTGAAGTTGGATGCTTGACTGACTGAGCCACCCAGATGCCCCTAGAATTTTTAATGACAAGGAAAAATATACTATCTTAAGTGAAAGAAGCAAATTATAAAACAATATTCACAGCAGGATTTCTGTTATATTTAAAAAGCAAGAAGGGTATACAGCAAAATGATAGTAGTGATTATCTCTGTGGGGTGGGATTATGGATAATTTAAATTTTCTTCTTTTACTTTTCTGAAAATTTCAAGTTTCAACCATGAATATGCTGAACATTTTATTAAAAACCTCAAACATAGGGGCACCTGGGCGGCTTAGTCAGTTAAGCCTCTGACTTCGGCTCAGGTCATGATCTTGCACTCTGTGAGTTCGAGCCCCACGTCAGGCTCTGTGCTGACAGCTCAGAGCCTGGAGCCTGCTTTGGATTCTGTGTCTCCTTCTCTCTCTGCACCTCCACCTCTCATGCTCTCTCTCGCTCTCTCTCTCTCAAAAATAAATAAACATTAAAAAATTAAAAAAAAAATCTCAAACATACTCAAAAGTAGAGAGAACAGAAAAATGAACCTGATGAATTTACCACCAGCTTTAATATTTTTCACCATGGGGGCAATCTTGCTCATGGTACCCCTGCCACTCTGTTCCCCAGATTATTTTGAAGCAAATCTCAAATATTGTATTTTATTTGCAAATATGTCAGCATTCTTCTCTAAAAGATATGGACTCCTTTTCAAAAACCACAAAGTACCAGTATTATACCTAAATTTAAAAAATAATGAATTCTTCAGTATCATTAAATATCTACCCAATTTTGGTCTTTCTCTGATAGTCTTAAACGTTTTTGTTTTGTATGTTTCTTGTATGTTCTTGGTTTTGCTGTTTTAATATATATATATATATATTTTTTTTTTTTTCTTATTTGAATCAAGATCCAAATAGGGTTTATCCATTGTGACTGGTTGATGTGTCTCACATCTCTTTTATAGTTTCTTATTTTTTTCATGCAATATTTTGTTGAAGAAATTAGATAATCTGCCTCTTAGAGTTTCCTATAGCTTTGATTTTGCATCTTTGTGATATTGTTCTTCCTCCATTTCCTGTAAATTCTTCATTAGCTCTAGAGGCTTGATCAGATTCAAGGTTTTGTTTGGCTTTGTTTTTGTTGTGGGGCTAGGGGAGGGACAAAGCAACTTCATGCATGATGGTGTTTACTTCTATCAGGAAAATCCAAAGTCTGGTAGTCTTTCTTGTGATGTTAGCAGACATTCATGATCATTGCTACACCCATAAATCATTAGGAATTGCAGAATTGTGATGTTCTAATTGTCATTTCTTTTTTACTTATTAGCCGGCATACTTTTATAAAAGAGAATTTCACAAAGGAAAAAGAGAATGAATGCCAGATTCTTTCTCTTTAATGACCCATTTTAAAAATAATTAGGTGGTTTTCTTGCATTCTTCAGCGATGACTTAAAATTTTTTTTTCTTTTTGGAGTACCATCATAAACTCACAGAGGTAAAGATATTTGATGTGTTTCAATCCATTGATATTTTTAGCAGATTATCAAATTGTCCCATCCTTTTGCAAGTGGAGGCTCTTCATGTTCACTTCTGAGTTTTTCTGACCTAACCCTAGTAGTCGTCGATAGCTTCCATGCTTTCTGGTATGACAAGATATTTCAGGATCATCTTATCTCATACATTTCCATCCCCAGGTGTGGAATGAGGCTCTAAAGAGCCTAGATTTCTTTTAGTGGGACAATTGGTGTACTAGGAAGTGGTAAATAAATGCTCTTTAATAAAAAGAGTACCAGAGACTGGATGGTGAATAATGGTACAAAATGAATAGAACTGTAAGAGTATCACCACCCAGGACCCCTTTAGAGAGGGAGACATCAACAGAAATGTCCTCACCATATCATGGACATGACTCCATGTTTTCACCAAGAAAACTTACACTCTGTTCAGCAAACTTATTTTACAAGGAAGTGTAAAACTTTTAAAAGGTTACATGTGTGGGTAAGTCCTAGTTACCTGCAAAATTAACATAAATAGAATGTTTCATTCACTTCAATAGTAGTTCTCAGGCTCATGCTGAGAATACAATCATTTAGGGAGCTTGTCAAAATACAGTTTTCTGGGCTCCACTCCAGACAGTCTGAATCCAGGGAGTAGTGCTTGGAATTTGTATATTACTAAGACGTCCAAGTGATCTTGATGCAGGTGGTCCTAAAAACCACCCTTTAGTGAACTCTGCCAGATAGATAGATAGGTAGATAAAGTAAGGGGAGGAGGAGAGATGCTTTTTAAGAATATTCCTGGGAGTGTACTTATGAGAATTAAATCACATTAAAAAAATTTAGTGAGTCTCATTTTCTGATTTTAAAAGGATTTTATTGTCTGTGAAAATTTGAAAAATAGTAAAACAGAATAAAATAACCACCTGCAATCCTATTCCCCAGACACAATGTGCATTAAGTAGATATATCGCCTTCCAGCCTTCCTAGGGGCATGTCGTTGCTCTTTTTCCCCAGCAGACACCATCACTGACTTGCCTGGGGGCACTCAGCTAGTAAGTGGGAGAGCCCACACTGGAACCCAGCTGCTGAACCTGAACTTCATTACGTTCCATTCTAACTGAAACAGAGGAGCTCCCTGTCCGCCACCCCCCCCCCCAGTATTACTTTACACGTCTATATAGCATTTTTAAAATTGATTGTAAAATTAAAAAACAATAATCTGTGTCTACCATCAGACTACGGGATTCTCAGCATGGCAGGAAAATCATATTATTTACATCAGTATCTTCAAAACAAGGTGCTTAATAATGGCTCAGCACCTGGGACATAGTAGATACCCGACAACTGTTTCTTCCAGGTGGGAAGGGGGAGACAATTAGGTCTTCGTGGACTCTTATGGAACTGAACTTCAGGTGCCCTAGATTTTCCCAGACTGGCTTGGTTTTCTCCCAAAGAAGCAGTTTGTAGCATCCCAGTATTCAAGAAACAGAGGACCTTCGTGAAACCATGATATGGGAACGTGTGAGGGTGTAACCTTTCAGACATTTCCTGTTGAGGCAGCTTCCTTCTGCCCTGTTAATTTTCTGGAGGATGGGGCAGCTGTGAACTGTTAGCAGCCAACACTCACAGGAGCTGAGTAATGGGGATACTGGCCTGGTAAAGGGGACCTGGGCAGAACACTAAGCATGTGTATTACACCACCGAAAAGTACTGTATGCCAGGGGCACCTGGTGTATACCATAGTGTATACCATAGTTGAGAAAGTCCCAGTGTAGAGAATGGCATAGTGAATGCGGTGTTTTAGGTGGTGTTTTGTGGAATGTCTGTGAGGGGGAGGAGTCTGGAGAAAGGGGGACCAGATGGAAGTCTGTGGAAGAGTCTAGACGTGGGATGTGTGGGGAGCCTGACAATGCTTGTGGCGACAGGAATGGCGAGGAAGGAGAAAGAGGGAAGGATAGATGGAAGGGTCAATAGCCTCAGTGAGGTGGGACTGAGGAGAAGGAAGGGAAAAGGAACCTGGGAGCCTGGGAGAATAGCAGGGTCTGGGCAGCCATTGAGGTTCAGGGCGAAGAAGCTAGCTTGGTCCTTCTGTCAAGACCAAGAGAACAAGTCTCTAACACTAATGTTTGTGGGAATATCTTCTCCTTTGCTTTTGTCCAGAATATCCATTGTTAAAGATAAGGATTTGCTCCTCCACAGATTTCAGTCAAAGGGGCCTCCTGATAGATAGCCATCAAAGCCCATGTGCCCTCCTCTTCCCACAGAAATGCTAACCCACCCACCTGCCCCGTCAGCAGGGTAGGGCCAGGGTGTCAGCAGCTCTTGTGGGAAGCTATAAGACCCTTGCCTCTCTCAGGAGGGTTGGATTAGCCCTTGACATGAGTCACATTTCCAATTGCCTTTCTTTTTTGATAAGAGGGTCCTCACTGTCTCCTCTGCCTCCCTTTCTTGGCAACAGAAGGGTGGTGTGAGATTTAATTTCTCAAGAAAATTAAAAAAAAAAAAGACACAAAGATCCCTAGTCTCCATTTCATGTGAGCTAAGATCTTCCTTGGGTGTAGAGGGTCAGTGCAGACAAAGGCACCCTGATCACTTGTCATAGTTTCTCTCTCTAATTATAGAAAGTATTTAGTTATTGTTCCATAATTGCTCATTGCAGTTGGGTTTGAGCATTGTGGTTTTTTTTTTTCTTTTGTTTTTGTTTTGACAAAAGCCTGCTTTTCTGATGAGTTGTTCTTTTTTTCTGCTTTGGTCCACTGCCATCCCAGTCCCTGGCTATTCCACTACATATCTGAAGGAGGTGGCATGGTATTTCTGGAGAAGCCACTTTACCTCATCAAATTGTTTTCATGGCTTCCCCACTCCTCCCAGTTGCGTAATAGAGAAAGGGAATTAAATTTATTGAACATCTACTTAGTCTTTGGCGGGCAATGTACTAAGCCCTTGCATAGGCTGTTTTATCCGGTCCTTATAGCAAGCCTGAGAACAGATATTATTATCCCCAATTTACAGAAGAGGAATCTAAGGCATTTTTTAATAGACTTTGGCTAGTAAAATAGTGTTGTTGATGCTTCCAGCGCTGTGGGAGAATTGGGAATCCTGCTCCCTTACTCTGAAAGTGCCTATCTCTAGGTCCCCTGCTAGTGGTAGGGCTTGGTGGGGAGGCCTGCAGGACTTTGATAGGAGGTGGGATTCCTGTGTTGTGGAGTTCCTGTGTTGAGGTCTGGGATTCTGTGACATGGAGAAATTTCTGATGTCATGGTAGCAGCAACAAGGAGGGAAGCCACCTCACCACCAAGGGGGCAGTAGCAGAAAGGGTCCTGCGGGAAACAGGGGGCATGTTCAAGGGTTTCAATGCAGGGTGTTGAATGAACGAATTGTTCAGTGGAGGCATAAGCAGTTAAGGGAACCAGCCAGTGGTGGGGAAACAGCTAGAAACTGGCACAGCAGGAAGCCATCAACGCTCTCAGGTCTAAGGGGGCACAGTGTGGGAATGGTGGTGTTCCTGCAACCCAATGAGAGCTGGGGCTGGGCAGAAGTGCCCCAGCGGAACTGTGGCAGGAGAGGAACCCAGCCTCTGCTGGAATGCAGACACAAAGGGCAGGAGCGCACACAGGATTCAGTGTGTGTGTGTGTGTGTGTGTGTGTGTGTGTGTGTGTGTGTGTGTGTGAACAGATATACAGATACCTGGGCCTCTCTCTCCTTGGGCCTATCTGTCTCCTGCTCCTGTCTCCTGCTCCTACCACTGGCTAAACCACTTTAAGAGGACAGGGGAGCCCCTGGGGATGCAGCTTGCGCTGGTCAGTCTCCTGGGCACAGGGCAGGGCAGAGAAGGGTGGAGAGAGGACCTCTGGCAGGATACAGAGGATATTCAGTGTAGGGGCTTACTCAGCTATGCCCTCTGTGTCAGTCTATAGGTTGGACATTGCTTCCAGACTCAAAGAATCATGGAATGTGGAATGCTGGAAGAGACTTTAGAGTTCTGCCCCTAAAATTCCTTTGCTTTACTAAAGAAGATCCTGAGTCCGAGGGAGGAAAAATGACTGGTCCAAGGTCCAAGGTCGGCAGCCAACAAGTAGCATAGGCAGGACTGGAACCAGCTAACCAAACTCCCAGTCCATCCTCCCTCTTAACTGAAAGCTGTGGCCACTTAATGGTTGATAATAAAGGATTACTGCTGAGCCAGCTTGCCTATTTCCTGTTAAAACTGCTCAAAGACCTCAGGGCCATAGTTTACCTTGGCCCCAGAGACATTTGCCTCAAATGATTCCTTTTAAATATACCTATGATCAGAGTGAACTGCTTATTCCAAAGTATGGGATGCGGAGTCAGATTTGTGGGGTGGAATCCCAGTTCCACCCTTACAGAGTGATCATGGACAAGCTGCTTAACTCTCAGTGCCTTAGTGTGCTCAGCTATAAAGTGGGGGTAATAAAGATGTCTAGCTCATATATCATGAAGGTAATATGAGAAAATATACTTAAAGCACTGAGACTAGCAGCTGGAAATATTAAGTGCTTGATAAATGATAGCATATATATGCAAATATAACATTTATATATATAAATATAGTATGTCCCATATATATGTATATATGTATATTTATGGAATATATATGGGATATGCACACATATCTCTAGTAAACTGATTTAGAATTCTGGTTAAGAATTCATTTGGTTCTTTTTATCAGCTGTTTCTTGCAAGGAATTTTTTTTTCTTCCTCATGACAGATAAGGAAACTGAAGGGTGTGACAATTATATCTCAATAAAGCTGGAAAAAGAATAAGAAAACTGAAGAGCCTGTGTGATGTGCTTTTTGTGGGATCCTTCAGCCAGTCAGGGGCAGATAAGAAATCCCTGCTCTCCATGTCACTCCAGCCCCTGGCTTGGAAATGAATTCCAGATTACTCATCTTGATTTACTTCTTCCCAGGTGTTAAAAAATATCCCTTTAAACTCCCATCAAGTCCAGGCCAGTCTGGCCATCCCACGGGGCAGGCTGAGCAGGTTTCTATCTCATGGTCATTGATACCTAGAAGTGTCCAGAGCCAGCAGGCCTTGCTCTCTTTCCAGCCCTAACCTCTGCTCTTTGACCCTAGCACACAAATGTATATGGCCTATGGATTGGCCTGCAGACTTTCTGGCAAATGTTCAACTGCCCTCTGGGTATCTGGAGGCTGACCTTCTGGTCCTGGATCTAGGTTGATTGCTTTTCTCCTGCTGGAACACTCTCTGTCCTGGGCAGGTGCTAATACAAGCTCCAGCCCTCCAGCTCAAGTCTCCTTCTGTGGTTGTTACCCAACCAGGGCATTGTTCATCTTTGGAATACTGGTGGGAACCAAATGCAGCTTTCTTGCTTCCTCTACTACAGGCCCTAAGACTTTCTCCCTCCTGCATAGCACACAATTCCCTTATTACTCTCTCTGCAGTAATGTTTTCTCATTGTCTTAAGCAAGAATCTTGCTCCTTGGATTCTCTTGCTTTTCCTCTGGTTGGCTGCTGTGTGACACTTCCTTCCAGATAGTCCACTTCTGAGACAAGACACACAGCATCCTGAATGAATGCCTCTCATGAACAGCATTCTAAATATTCAGTTTACTAACCCCAGGCCTTACTGCCTCAGAAACTCAACAGGGACTTTGTGGTCGGTTGTGAAATAAGTTAGCCACTTCCCCTGATAGCTTTGGTTGCTCAGTGCATTTTCTGTTTAGCTTCTTGGGTCATATCCCATCTCAACAAAATCCTTCAATGGCTTTCTAGTGCACTTGGACTAAAATCCAAACTAGTGAGTGCTCTGAGGTCCTCTACCTGCCTCTCCTACCTCCTCCTATACCATTCTCTCTGCTTCAGTTCCACTAGGCTCCTCTCTGTTCCTCAAACCTGCCAGGCTCTTTCCTACCCCTGGGCCTTTGCACTTGTGTTCCCTCTGCTTGGAATACACTTTCTCATCTTCCTCATGGCTGGTTCGCTCATCTATCAGGTTGCAGTTTCCTCAAAGACACCTTGCCTGACTTCTCCTTCCAAAGACGCCATCTCTGGCCTCTGTTTAGTTATTCTTTATCACACACCCCTACTTCTTTCTTTCACAGGGCTTATTATGTCATGCAATGATCCTGTTATTTCTTTGCTTATCTGTTGTCTGTCTCCTTTCTAGGCACCGAAGATCTAAATCCCTGCTCTCATGAAGCTTTAAGTCCAGTGGAGGAAACAGATAAAAGCCATCTAAACAAATGAATAATATAAAGTACTGATGAGTGTTATAAAGCAAGGTAAGGGGATACAACGTGTCTCAGGGAATGTGTAGGGTTGGTGGTGGTTAGATAAGGGTAGTCAGGGATGGCCTCCCTGGAAGGGTGACATTGGAACAGAAAACAGATTGCTGGGATGGAGAAGACCTTTGAAATTATGGGGGAACAGCAAGTGTAAGGGTCTCATGGCAGCAGCCAGTTTGGCAGGTTGAGGAACAGACAGGAAGCTGGTTAGGCTGGAGTGGCCTGAGCTGGGAGGGAGAAGGGTGGTGAGGGTGGAGACGGAGGGAGTAGGAACAGGCCCAGGGGTGCCATGTGAGTTAAGAGTCTGGATTTTCTTCTAAGTTTAATGGAACATGTCTTCACAGCAATATCTGGTTTTCAAAGCACATACCCCATCTCACCTGATCCTCACAAGGACCTCTGAGGCAGGTAGGACAGATGGTGGTTAACACCTTTTATCAAGAAGGAAACCACCATTTTATCATTTTACCATTGGTAAATCAAAAGGAAGGTCAAGCTCTGCCAAATTAGAAAACTTACTTTAAGTCACACAGTCCAAACAAGACTCTTTAACTCAGTGGTGTCTAACGTTGACTGTGCATTGAAACCATCCGGAGAGTTCTACAAAATAGTTACACCTGGGTCCTTTCCCCAGAAAATGACTTAAGAGGTCCAGGGTGTGGCCCAGGAGGATTGTTAAAGCTCTCCAGGTGATTCTAACCTGGCTGAGAACCACTGTTCTCAATCCACCCACTTTTCACTACACGAACTGCCTCCTTGACAGAGCTTTCCACTAAGCTGCCCATTAAAATCACTGAGGGAGCTTTCTAAGAATTACAAAGGGAGATCCACATCCCAGACTAGACTCTAAAATCAGAAATTTCTGGAGCTGGGGCTCACAGGCTTGTTTATAAAAGTCTTATTTCCCTATCTGTGTTGGAGCTCCCCACATTTATTTTTTGATTTTTCCTATCTGCTGTTGTCTCTTGTTCCCTTTGGCTTTTATGACTTTTTTATTTCTTTCCTGTCATTTTCATGGGATTTCAGGAAGGAGTGGATTTAAATGAGTATACTCAACATACCACGTTGAACTGGAAGGCTTAAAAATTATAATAATTTTTTTTACATGTTTAAGTAATTAAATTTTAGTTGTGAAAGTTATATGCACATTCATTGTAAAAAAAAATTCAAATATGATACAAGGGCACAGAATGCAAACTGAAAGTTCTCTAGCCTCCCCTCCCCATTTCCATTCCTCAGGGTAGCTGTTAGCCTGCTGGTAACATTTTCATAGTTAAACTTAGGGGGGCAATTAGAGGAACCATATTAAGTTTTTAATATATTTATTCTGTCTTCTCTCTCTGGTTTTAAATTTCCCATTTTAATTTAAATACCTTTATGTCTTTTACTGTATTTTACTGCATTTTTATGCTTTTTTTTTTTATAGGATTTTTTTTGATGCCGACAACTTTCTCCAGGGGAGCCCCTATTCAGACTTTAATTCCCAGCCTCCAAGTCAGTTCTTAGTTTATGGAGCATTTCAGAATCTCCTGGGCAAAATTACTGCTCCCTTCTTTGTGTTCCTATATCACTTTGTTCATGCCTTCAGCTCACACTTCTTACACTGCTTGAAAATTATTCATGTTTTTATCTTAGCATGCATACACTGCCCATGTGAGGCAGTGGGGCTGTATTACGCAATTCTATACTATTGCTGTCTCTGTACTGCAATTGTCTTAGTCTGCGGCTTGTTTTGTAATGCTTGTCGATGAAGAGAAGTTATTGAATTTAATGTTGTCCAAATTTATCAAGGTATTAAATAGTTTGTGTCATTTAATAAACCCTATCCTGAGATCACAGAATGTTTTCCTTTATTTTCTTTTAAAACATCTTATTTTGCTTTTCCCGTTGAAAGTCTTTAATCTACCTGGAGTGAGGAATCCAACAGATAACTAGTTGTTCCAGCTCATATACTGAATAATGTGCCTATCCCCACTGACCTATAATGCTAGCTCTATCATATATCAAGATCCCACCTATTCCTAGATCTGTTTCTGGGTTCTCTAGGCTGATTTCTTCTCTCTCTCCCCACCCGGGATCTTTATACTAATACTAAATGGCCTCAATTTTTTATAGCATTATAATAAATATTGATGTATGAAAGGCCAAGTCCTTGAAACATGTCATTCTCCTCCAGGAGTGTTTTGGTTATGCTTTACCCACCCACCCCCCCCCCCTTTTTTTTTTTGCATATAAATTTTAGATTAGCTTGTGAAAGTCCAGGCAAAATCCTGTTGGAAATTTGACTGGAATTGATTGAATTGATAGATGACCGCCCCCCCCCTCCCCGCCCCCATCTCTGCTCCCCGGGGAGTGGCTCAAGAGATATTTGTGGAATGAACGTCTGATGAATGTCTCCAAAGCACATCTTATAAACATGCGATACAGGTCAATGAATGAACGAAGGGGGGCCAAAGATAACTAAGATCAATCAGCACATTCTCACCACTCGGCAACTGTCAGTGAATGTCTTCCTCTCTTGTTCTAATACCTTATTTGAAATGCACAAGCCCACAACTCCATCCTCCACGGAACACGAATCTACGCCTCCTTCGGAAAGACTATTGAAAACAAATTTCAGAAAGATTGTGTGTCCGCAGCCCGGGCAAAGAAATAAGTGCCCCTGGCAGGTTAGGTGTCTTGACCCCTCTACCTCCTCGGAAGGAGCGGTCCACGGGGAGCGCGGGTCCGGCGGCTCGCTTGGCCGCGGCTTAGGGAACCACGAACTACAAGTCCCGGCAGGCCGCGCGGCGCCTCCGCTTCATTAGGCGCAATCAGTGGGCGGCTGAGAGCCAAGTCCCGGCGAATCCCGTCACCCAGCTGCGGCGCGGAACTCGGCGCCGCGTCCCCGCGTCCCTTGGGGTGAGTAGGGTAGTCGCACCAGGGTCGCGCGGCGCGTAGAGTGCTGGGGTGGCGGTGCAAACGTCCCAGACGCCCGCCTCCGCTGGAACTGCGCGGGAGGGAACCCGCGGCCTGTGACCTTGTCACCCAGGCCGGCGCGCGGCCACGTGACCGGCAGGGCCCCGCCTCCTCTGCGGTCACTCTCCAGCCCGGCTCACCAGTGGGCAGAAGTGTGGACTGGCTACTTCGATGGCGCAGTCTCGCATGTAGGCAGGGCTGGAGCTGGAGGAGGAGGAGGCATCGGGTGGCTCACCCAGGCGATCTCTGCCTAGGCGGTGTGTGGACTCCGAGCCGCGGGTGGCCGGGGGCTGGGCGTGATCTCTGGACTAGAGCGTGGGGTGCCGCCCAAATCTCTGCCTTCCGTCTGGTAGCTTGGCGTGCCCCGGAGCGCCCCTGATCTCCCACACTTTGCGGGGCCCTGCGCTTCCAGTTCTCCTGGAACTGGAACGTGCTGATGACAGCTGTGCATGGAGAGCAGCCCCTGGAAGACACCTAGCACAGCTCTCTCCCCAGGTTAAGTGGCATTTACTTTCTACTAGGTAGGAAGTCAACCAATTCAACAAGTATTTATTGATCACGTCCATGATAATTGGCACTTAATGGGTGCTCAAGAAATATTTGCCGAGCTGAAAGTGAACTAGACTTTATCTGTGCCTTTGTATGTTTTCTTTAAGCATTTTCTTATTGCACAAGCTATCAAACTGCATCAGAATCATCTGGAGGGCTTGTTACTATACGCAGTGCTCGACCCCATCCCCAGAGTTTCTGATTCACTGGGTCTGGGCTGGGGAGCAAGAATTTGCATTTGTAACATGCTCCCTGGAGATAGTGATGCTGCCCCGGACATAATTTTGACCACTACTGCTTTATAGGAAAAAAAAAATCCTGTGAATTTAAAGCACCAACTTCTCACACTGGGTTATGGGTCTTTGTGTCCTTATTTGCCAGTTTAACATTTTGTCATGATAAACATGTGCATATCACTGTGTACACTATTTGCCCCTACATTATTTTATATGCAGATTTACACTTCTGTCATTTTTCCTGGATTACATCATATCCTCTTGTGTTATTATTGGCTTGGCTGTTTCTCAACAGCCTTTACAGATGTAAGATTTTACCTCTGCCAGGAGAGCTTGCATTTTATTCCTTCCTGCTAATATACATTTTCTTGCAGACAGGGGACCTATAAGATAAGAATAGTGCTTGGTTCTGGTATCCATTCTCCGACTCCCTGTCCAGCTCCCTGGCCCCCAACTAACTAAATCTGGATTTAGATTTTTATGCCAGAGGGACTCCAGTGACCTACCTTTTACCTGCCACTTGCTCTTTGTGCTTGATTTTCCACTGTTTTCCCTGAGTCCCTACTTTCCCAGGATGAACTGAATGGGGAATTTCTATTCCTTGCCTGGGTGAGATTTATTTTCCTTGTCTGTTCTGGGACCGTGGCATCAGCCAAGGATTCCTTTGTTTAATCAATATTGATTCAGCCACCTTCTGGACATATGATTATATTTGGACTGCATCATTGGTGGCAGGTCAGGTTATAAACCTCATCAGGCCAATTAGATGGTCCCTGGGCATTGACTGTGCATCTTTCCAGACTTGAGAAATGATGATATTTTCCACCTTGTTTGCTTATTTTTTTTTAAGTTTATTTATTTTGAGAAAGAGAGAGCACACATGTGCATGAGTGGGGGAGGAACAGAGAGAGAGAAAGAGAGAATCCCAAGCAGGCTTGGCATTGTCAGCACGTGGAGCTGGAACTCAGGAACCTCAAGATCTGAGGTGAAACCTGAGCTGAAACCAAGAGTCAGATGCTAAACCGACTGAGCCACCCAGATGCCCCTCACCTTGTTTGCTTTTTATCCACATCAATTACCAGATTTCCCTGAAAACCTGATCACTCTCTCCAAGGGTATTGTTGAATCCTTTCCAGTCTTGGGAGTAGACCAGAAGAAATAATGCCCATTTCTCTAATAGCCTCTTTAGGAAATGGGAGGAGACTGCGGTTACTATATGGGATTGATGGAATTAGAGCCCAGAGTGCCTTTCTTCTGACCATTCTCACCTGCGCACCAAGCAGGGCATGGTGATTCCATGCTTATTGACCTGGAATGTGGCATGGGGACTGCGGATGATGGTAACTGGTGGGCCTAGCCACTCTTTGGCCCACCACAAACTGTAAGTGCTTGATTCCCCATTTAGTTCTGTCCAGGGGATGGACATTCCATTTGACTATCAACTTCCCGTTTGTAGAGCTTTCCACACTTGCCTTTTGCCTCATTTCATCACCTGCTGGGGTGTTCCCTATGGTCCAGCAAGATGGATTCCATTCTTACAGATTTGACAATAACACAGCTCTCCTAAATGTTTCATAGACTGGAATCGGTTATTTCTGGTGAGGTGCTTTGGTTGATATTCTGACATGTTGATTTCCAGGGCTCTAAGCAGTGTCTTCCACATGCCTGCCATTTGGGCAGGGTAGAGGGTCAGAAAGCAGAGTCGCTGCCCACAGTGACTGATACGGTTATTTGTGAAGAGTGCTAAGGACATGGGTGAACAGAGTCCCTGCTAAGGAGGCCGTGTGCCATAGACAGGCTCAAGCTCCAACTCTGCCGTTTACTGGATGAGTGCTTGGGAAAAATCTCCCAACTCTTTCCTTTCCTCATTTATGCCTGTGGATGATGATAATATTTGTCTCATCTTACTGGATTGTGTGGAATATCTAATGAGATAATGAGTGCAGAGGGCTTTGTAAAGGTTAGTTGTTGCTAAAATTGTCATCTAATTTTTAGGTTTTTAGGGTCTTGGTGTCCTTAAGGCCCCTCCCAAAAGTGTGTGCTCCTGTGAGAAGTAACTCAGGTGAAAGTCAGAAAGGCAAGTAAACAGAACAGGGCAGGTGATTCATTAGCAAAAGGTTTAATAATGAAAGGTGTTTTTCATCGACATATTTCACGGCTGACAGGGTCTTTTAAAATACCCTGAGGGAAACAACTCATTTGCATGTTAAAGACTCACTGACACCGTATGGAAAACTCCAGCTCCAGTCTATTTAGGCACAGTTTGGCTCCTCTATCATCTATTTTATGTTTTTCAATTTCCACCTCTTTTATTACTGAGGACATTTGCATGAAAACCAGGTCTTGGGAATTGTGTCTGTTTCTTGCTGTGGCTTCCCCTCCCAGGGTGGGATGGTCTCAGGGCTCCATTGCCTATAGGGACAGGCCTGGAGGATGGTGCACCAGGAAGATGGGGTTTAAGAGGCAAGAGCTGGGAGGTGGTGCTGGGGTGCTGGGGTAGGATGGCTACTGAATTGATAGCCCTGGAGTGATTCTCACCTGGGGATCTGTGTTGTTACTGGCTCTGCACAGGCCTAGTGAGGTATAGTTTCTCCCTTGATTCATCCATTCAGTAAATACTTTTGGAGCACCTACCACACCAAGGCAGAGTTTGGCAAACTGTAGCCTCTGGGCCACATCTGGCCACACTCATAACTTTATATTTTGTCTGTGCTTGCCATTTGCCTTGTGCTACAATGCAGTATTGAGTAGCTGTGACAGAGGTATTATATATAGTCTGCAAAGCTGAAAATATTTAATATATGGCCCTTTACCGAAATAGTTTGTGACTCGTGTGCTCGACAGGGAGAACAGCAAGAGCAAAAGCTGTAAGGCCACAGTGTGGCTGGTGGGTTTGATGAATAGCTTGGACGTTAGTGCTTTTGGAGTGCGGTAGCAAGGGGGAAAAAGGAAGGGCCTGAGACCTTGGAGGAAACTGGGGGATCAGATCAGATAGGGCCTTGTCGGCCAATGCCTTGGGTCTTCATCTGAGTGAGGTGGGAGCCATTAGAGAGTTGAGAGCAGGGGAATGCATAATTGGACTGAAGTTTCTATGTTTAGGTGGAAAAATTCACTCTCTTACTCATTCAATTATGTATTTGTTAGCAAACTTATAAATTCGTTTTGTAATATATTAACAAATTCGGCCCTTTGCATCTAGTAGAAGAGGCAGATACAGGACCAAATTCTTAGAGATAAAAGCAGTGCATAATAAGAACAGATGGGAAGGAGCAACTAATTCTAAGTAGTTGGTTCACTTAGAGGCTTCATAGAGGGATGAGGGGGGACTGAGTGTGCAGAGGTATTTGGGAGATGAAGCAGGCAAGGTGGGGCGGGGTGAGAATAGGGTGGGCCTTGAACTCCTTGCTAGAGAACTTGGACTTTTCTGTAGGTGGAGGGGAGGTAGGATAATGAGTGCATGTGGAGGTTAGGGTAGTGACGACTCTGGTGGAGAGTAAGAGCCAGATGAGATGTGGGGAAATGGCTTTGGAATGGAGAATGGTTGAGCAGTTCAGTCAAGATAAGATGGGCTTCCTCCCTTGCTTTGTTAATTGTACAAGGTTGTGCCAAATCCTGGTCTCTCAGGTGCTATGAGTTCTTAGTCTACATAAACTTGTCAGTGTTTCTGGGAAGAAAAAATGAAGTTTAAAGTGACAGTAAGGAAAAGACGTCTTACTTGCTGAGTATGTTAGGTATTATGTTAAAACAGCATCTCCTCTAATGCTCACAGTGGCCCTAGGAGGGAGGTACTATCAAGAACTCTTTTGTAGATGTTTACGTGGAGGCTCCAAGAAATGTGGCTTGCTCAAGGTCACAGAGCTGGTGAGCAGCAGAGCAGGATTCTTCCTGGCTCCAGAGGCTGAGTTCCTGACTACCAGTCCCTCCATATGGCCATTTATCTATCTATCTATGTATCTATCTATCTATCTATCTATCCATCCATCCATCCATCTACCTACCTACCTACCTATGTTTATTTATTTATAAATGTTTATTTATTTTGAGAGAGAGAGAGAGAGAGGGAGAGAACACACAGGGGAGGGGCAGAAGGAGAGGGAGAGAGAGAACCAAAGCAGGCTCTGTGCCGTCAGTGCACAGCCTGACATGGGGCTTGATCCCGTGAACTGTGAGATCATGACCTAAGCTGAAATCAAGAGTCAGGTGTTTAACCGAACTAGCCACCCAAGTGCCCCCAGATGACCTTTTTAATGTGGGCTTCTTTTCAAGCCCCACAAGGAATGGTCCCTCATGGACTACACTGATGATCTTGAAGGAGGAAGATGTGTAAGGAGCTGAGTGCACTCAGCCTGATGTAAAGCCCGCTTCCGGGTCCATTTGGGAACCTGTGTTTTGGCAAGACAAGGTAGAGGGTGAACTGAGCATGCTGCTGCCCTTTTTAAACATTTTTTACTTTGGGGTGCCTGGGTGGCTCAGTTGGTTAAGCGTCCAACTTTGACTCAGGTCATGATCTCACAGTTCATGGGTTTGAGCCTGGTGTCAGGCTCTGTGCTGATAGCTCAGAGCCTTCTTCGGATTCTGTGTCTCCCTCTCTCGCCTCTCCCCTGCTCACGCTCTGTCTCTCTCTCTCTCTCTCTCTCTCAAAGATAAATAAACATTATTTATTGTTTATTTATATAAAAATATAAAATATAAAAAACCATCTTTTATTTTGTGTGTGAGAGAGAGGGCACAAGCAAGGAGAATGGCAGAAGGAGAGGAGAGAGAGAATCCCAAGCAGGCTCTATACTGTCAGCATGGAGCCTGATGCAGGGCTTGATCTCATGAATCGTGAGATCATGACCTGTATGCTACCCTTTTTGATAGCAGATCCTGCAGGCTGAGGGTGTAGAGAACAAGGGGAAAAGGTAGGGGGAAGTGGGAGCCTGCCAGGATGTTAGAAGCGGGGCATGCAGAAGTCCTGCAGAAGCTGATAGCGGTGTAAATGAGGTCCTTTACTGGAGCATGGCATTGGGAGAGGAAATAATTACTAGTAATAATAATAATAATAAGAGATAACAACAGTGTTGGTGATAGCAGTTGCTACTGTGTTCTTACTGTGGAGGTGGCTCTTTGCTATACATTTTGCATGATTTCCTCGTTCCTCACCACCCCATCCGGTAGACACTGATGTCATCATCCCCATTTTATGGTCACAAGATTCAGAGAGAGTTAGCAGTGTGGCTGCTAACCCTGTGGGCAAATGACTATAGGGGCTCCAATGCAGGCCTGCTGGAGTGCATGTTGTCAACCACCGTGTCTCTGGTCTGGAAGGAACCCTTGGCTTACTAAAATGTTGGCAGTGGGGTGCCTGGTTGGCTCAGTGGGTACAGCATGTGACCCTTGATCTTGGGGGTTGTGAGTTCGAGTCCCATGTTGGGTGTAGAGATTATTTAAAAAAAAAAAAAAGAAATCTTTAAAAAAAAAAAATTTTGGAGGGGAAGGAAAAAAAAAAAAAAGGAGGGAGCCAAACCATAAGAGACTCTTAAAAACTGAGAATAAACTGAGGGTTGATGGGGGGTGGGAGGGAGGGGAAAGTGGGTGATGGGCATTGAGGAGGGCACCTGTTGGGATGAGTCCTGAGTGTTGTATGGAAACCAATTTGACAATAAATTTCATATTAAAAAAAATAAATTTTGGCAGAAAAAATAATTAAAATGCAGAATGATGTGGGGATAGGGAGGCTTTCCTAAATAAAGAGAATATAAAGAAAATAAAGCACATTCTACAAAACAAGGTTTTAATTTAATTTATTCTTTTTATTTATAAACTCTCTCTTTTTTTTTTTTTTTTTTTTCCCCAGAACTGAACCAGGAGCTGAGCCAGAGCATTTGTGTTTAGGGAAAGAAATGAGTTTCTGAAATTATTTCTTTAAAAATAATTGTTTGCAGTCACTCTTGTGTGCCAATTGCAGACACTGGGGGTTTGGGAGTAGGTGCAATAAACTGAGAAGGCTTGATTTTTGGGCATGGTTTCACTGATAGATTTGAATGCAGTGGAGCCTCTTTATTAAAGAGTAAAAATCACCCTTATGTTATTAAAATGCAGATTCCTGAGTCTCCAGGGTTGGTGATTCAGTGGGTCAGTGAGTAGACTTCAGAAATCTGCATTTTTATGTGTTAAACATTTTTTTTTCTTTTTTTCTAAAAGTTTTTATTTTGAGAGCTAGAGCACATGGTGAGGAGGGCGGAGTGTCAGAGAGAGAGAGAGAGAGAGAGAGGGAGAGAGAGAATCCCAAGCAGGTTCCATGCTGTCAGCACAGAGCTGGACGTGGGCTCAATCTCAAGAACCGTGAGATCATGACATGAGCCAAAATCAAGAGTCGGACACTTAACCAACTGAGCTGCCCTGGTGTCCCTAAATTTTTTTCTTCTGATGAGAACTTTTAGGATTTACTCTTAGCAACTTTCAAATATGTAATAAAATAAAATAAAACCATACCAATTAACAATAAAATATTGTTAATTATAGTCCATGCTGTATGTTACATTCTCATGAGTTATTTATTTTATAACTGGAAGTTTGTACCTATTGATCCCCATTGCCCATTTTGCCCACCTCCACCCCCTGTCTTTGGTAACCACCAAGCTGTTCTTTGTATCTGGAGTTGGTTTTTTGTTTTTTAGGTTTCACATATAAGTGAGATCATATAGTACTTGTCTTTCTCTCTCTGACGTATTTCACTCTAGGTCCATCCATGTGTCACAAATGGCAAGATTTCTTTCCTTTTCATGGCTGAGTTATATCCCATTATATTCACATATATATCACATTTTCTTTATCCGTTCATCCATTGATGGGCATTTACGTTGTTTTCTTACCTTGGCTATTATAAACAATACTGCAGCAAACATGTGAATATATATATCTTTTTGAGTTAATGTTTTTGTTTTCTTTGGATAGCAATTCCACTTCTGGGTATTTGAGTCATATGGTAGTTCTATTTTTAAGTCTTTGAGGAGCTTCCATACTGTTTTCCATAGTGGTTGCACTAATTCACATTCCCACCAACAGTACACAAGGGTTTCTTTTTCTCCATTTCCTTGCCATCACTTGTTATTTCTTGTCTTTTTGATAGTAGCCATCCTAGCAGGTCTGAGGTAATATCTCATTGTGGCTTCAGTTTGCATTTCCCTGATGATTAATGATGTTGAGCGTCTTTTGGTATAACTGTTGGCCATTTGTATGTCTTCCCTGGAAAATATCTATTCAGATCTTCTGCCTGTATTTTAATCAGATTTTTTAAACTGTTGAATTGTATGGGTTTTTTATAGATCTTGGATATGAATCCCTTATCAGATATATGATTTGGAAATATTTTTTCCCATTCAGTAGGTTGCCTTTTCATTTTGTTGGTGGTTTCCTTTGCTGTATGGAAACTTTTTAGTTTGAGGTATTCCCATTTGTTGTTTTTGTTGCTTTTGCTGTTAGTGTCAGATTCAAAAAGTCATTACCAAGAGCTATGTTAAGGGGCTTATGGCCTATGTTTTCTTCTAGGAGTTTTATGTTTTCAGATTTTACATTCAAGTCTTTAACCCATTTTAAGTTAGTTTTTGTGTATGATATGAGATAGGGGTCCAGTTTGATTCTTTTGCATGTGGCCATCCAGTTTTCCAAACACTATTTGTTGACAAGACTGTCATTTCCCCACTGTGTATTCTTGGCTCCTTTGTTGTAAATTAATTGCCCATATGCGCGTGGGTTTATTTCTGGACTCTCTATTGGCTTCCGTTGATCTATGTGTTTGTTTTTATGTCAATGCCATACTGTTTTGATTACTACACTTTTGTAATATAGTAGTATAATCAGAGACCATGATACCTCCAGCTTTGTTCTTCTTCCTCAAGATTGCTTTGGGTATTCTTGGTCTTTTGTAGTTCCATATAAATTTTAGGATAGTTTGTTCTATTTCTGTGAAAACTGCCTTTGGAATTTTGATAGGGATTGCATTGTATCTGTAGATTGCTTTGGGTAATATGGAAATTTTTAAAAAAATTTTTTTTAACGTTTATTTATTTTTGAGACAGAGAGAGACAGAGCATGAACGGGGGAGGGTCAGAGAGAGGGAGACACAGAATCTGAAACAGGCTCCAGGCTCTGAGCTGTCAGCACAGAGCCCGAAGCGGGGCTCGAACTCACGGACCGCGAGATCATGACCTGAGCCGAAGTCGGCCGCTTAACTGACTGAGCCACCCAGGCGCCCCAAGGAAATTTTAATAACATTCTTCCAATCCATGAACACAGAATATCTTGCCAGTTATTTGTGTCTTCAATTCATTAGTGTCTTATAATTTTCAGTGTATAGGTCTTGGTTAAATTTATTCTGAGATATTTTATTTTTGACGCAATTATAAGTGGGATTTTCATAATTTCTCTTTCTGATTATTCATTATTAGTGCATAGAAACCCAACAGATTTTTGCATGCTGATTCTGTATCCTGCAACTTTACTGAATTTGTTTATTCTGATGGTTTTTTTGGTGGATTGCTTAGGGTTTTCTATATATAATATGTTATCTGCAAATAGTGGCAGTTTTACTTCTTCTTTCCCAATTTGGATGCCTTTTACTTCCTCTTGCCTAATTGCTCTTGCTAGGGCTTCCAGTACTGTGTTGAATAAAAGAGGTGAGAGTGGGCATCCTTGTCCTGTTCCTGATCTTAGAGGAAAAGTTTTCAGCCTTTCACCATGGAGTATGATGTTAGCTGTGGGCTTATCATATATGACCTTTATTATGCTGAGGTATGTTCCCCTGTATCTACTTTGTTGAGAGTTTTTAATCATTAATGAGTGTTGAATTTTGTCAGATGCTTATTCTGCATTGTTGAGATGATCTGATTTTTATCCCTCATTTTGTTGATATAGTGTAAGAAATCTACATTAAAAAAAGATTTGAGTATAATATGACTTCACTCATATGAGGACTTTAAGATATAAAACAGATGAACATAAGGGAAGGGAAGCAAAAATAATATAAAAACAGGGAGGGGGACAAAACATAAGAGACTCTTAAATATGGAGAACAAACAGAGGGTTGCTAGAGGGGTTGTGGGGGGGGGATGGACTAAATGGGTAAAGGGCTTAAGAAATCTATTCTTGAAATCATTGTTGCACCATGTGTTAACTAACTTGGATGTAAATTATAAAAAATAAATTATTAGATTAAAAAAAAGATTTTAGGGGTGCCTGTGTGGCTTAGTTGGTTAAGCCTCCAGTTCTTGATTTTGGCTCAGGTCATGATTTTGCAGTTTGTGAGATTGAGCCCCGTGAGATCTGACAGCGCAGAGCCTGCTCGGGATTCTGTCTCTGTCTGCCCCTCCCCTACTTGTGCATGCACACATGCTTTCTCGAAATAAATAAACTTTTAAAAAAATAAATAAGGTTTTATTTTTGAGTTAAATTTATCCTCAACATGGGGCTCAAACTTACAACCCTGAGGTCAAGAGTCTCACGCTCTATCCACTGAGCCAGCCAGGCACCCCTGAGATCTGCATTTTTGAAATGGTATTTTTACAGGTATTCCTCTGACCATTCTTTAGAAATGTTGGATTAGGAAAAGAAGACTGCAAAGGAGAAAAACAACAGAATTATAAAAATTATTGAGTCCAGAAAGGGTCAAGAAAGGAGAGAAAAAGAAATAGAACAGGTAGGAAAAATAGAAGACATAGAAGAAGATGCTAAAATTAAGTCTAAATACATAGGTTATATTAATTGCAAAAAGAAAAAAATCAACTATATGTTGTTTAAAGAAACAGTATAAATTTAAGTTGAAAGTAGAAGAATGGAATAAGATGTACCTGTGAATACTTAAAAAAAAAAAATCTGTGGGATGCCTGGGTGGCTCAGTCGGTTGAACCTCTGACTCTTGATTTTGGCTCAGGTCTGTAGGATTGAGCCCCGTGTCAGGCTCTGTGCTGAGCATGGAGCCTGCTTAAGATTCTCTCTCTCTTCCTCTGCCCCTCTTCCCCACTCGTGTTCTTTCACTCAAATAAAATTAAAGATTTTAAGAAAATCTGTGGCTATACTATGAGGCATGAGTACAAATACATTTTAAAGAAAATGAAGACAAGACTGTGTGTAGCAATAGTTTTCATACAAAGAGGAAACAGAGGCACAGAGCAGGGAGGGGATGGTCACAGACTGAGTCCAAAGCAGAGCAAACAGTGATGGCCTGAATCTTCCTGCTGCTTCTATACAGGTTTGCACGTGTGGATGACTTGGTGATTCACTTCTCCTGGGTGGGACTTCTCCCCTGGTACCTGCAGCTATGGTCGAGGATTTTAGTCTGATATAGAGTTCCCAGAAATTGAAGAGGAAGCAGCCCATTGGGTACAGTGACCTCCAAATGCTCCAACAGTCCACCTGGTGGGCTGAGCTGGTACAAGTAGGGTGGGGAAGGGTATCAAAGAGCCTTGAGCCCACTTGAACCTACCGACTGGGAGTATGTTTGGTTGAACAGATCAAATCAGCACGTGGACATCGAATCCCTAACTGCATAGTATCCTGCAAGACTGTGAGTGGACGGTGTACTAATAGTCATGGTGTTTGCCTTCAGGCAAAACTTCAGGGAGCTCACAATCTAGACAGGGAGGAGTTTACTCTAACTGAAATAAATATTTTGGAAATCAGCCAGACACTGAGAGCTTATCTGGCTGATTCTGACCAGCTGCCATTTTGACTGTGGCCTGAGCACTTCAGACCTGGGCACGGAGGGCTAATGATGCCTATATGTGCATGGTGGTACAAATAATAGTTACAAGTAACGGTGGTTAGTATGTTCTGCCACTTCCCCTGTTTCAAATAGCACCTCTGTCACATATTCATCATCCTAACTCTTACCCTCTTTTTCTTCTCCGTACTTAATACCAGTTGCTATTCTAATATATGTCTGTTTGCTTCTGATCTGTTGTCCCATCTAGAGTGTAAGTCCATGTGGGCAAGAACTTTGTTTTGTTCCTTCTGTCCCCAGTGCCTAGAATGGTGCCTGGCACTGTGGAAGGAAAAATGACCTTGAGAGTTGGCTTGTGCCAGGTACTCTGCTAAGCCTTTTATGTACATGATCTCATTTTATCCCAACGACTTTTGAGGTAGCTACCCCAAAAACAAGGAAACAGAGATCAGCAAGATTGAGAAAATGACCCAAGGTTGTGTAATCTATTAAGTGGCGGAACCTGAATTTGAATCCTGGTCCGACTAACTATGGAACTCAACTGTTCCTTTTCTCTGCTTTTCTTCGGCAGGGTCTGGGGACATGGCCCGAAGGGCTCTCAAGCTTGCTTCGTGGACCGGCATGGCTCTTGCTGCCTCTGGCTTCTTCCTCTACAGCAACAAGTACTTGGATCCTAATGACTTTGGTGCTGTCAGGGTGGGCAGAGCAGTTGCAACGGTAGGTTTTTCTTATTGTCAGGGTGGCAGAGGAACTGCTGTATTACCTGCAGGTGTTTGTACATGTAACAGATATACATGCCAGCCACACGTGTGGAGCTGCATGTGTGCCCTTCCTTGTGCAAAACTCCCTCTGTACAGTAGCACAGGCATGGGTGTGCACCCTCAGGCACCTATATTCCTGTACGCCCAACCTCTGTCATACTAAGCCAAAATAGAATGGGATTGCACAGGGTCTCTGTTCTGCAGCTTTGACATGTTAGATTCTGTATGTAATTTTAGAGACAGACCTGAACCGGTGCTCCTCAGCAAATGTATGTGGAAAGACTTTGCAGCCTTAATTAAACTCTACCAGAAAACTTGACTTTCTTTTCAGTGTGCTAGTGTGAGTGGTTCCTGATGCAGGGCTCATACTCAGAACATCTGGGCCTTGGAAAACTTTGGGGCTCCCCTCCAACCCTCAATCTAATCTGAGGGGTCCTGGGTGGCTCAATCAGTTGAATGTCTAACTTTGGCTCAGGTCATGATCTAATGGTTTGTGAGTTCGAGCCCTGCATCGGGCTCACTACTGTCCACACAAAGCCCACTTTGGATCTTCTGTCCCTCCCCACTTCTTTGCCCCTCCCCTACTCACACACTCTCTCAAAAATAGATACACATTAAAAAAAAAAGAGCATCTTAGTTGAATATTTCACCATTAGAAGTTTTCTCCAGTGGCTCAGGAACATCCTCCCTGTTGAATCATGTCCTCCTAACTCTGCTGAAAGGAGCTCTTCCAAACATGCATGTATAACTGCCCCATTTGTGGGTCATTTGCCACATGCTTTGTGCTTTCTTGCCTCCTCTGTCTGCTGCAGGATGAACTCATCCTTTCTTCCCCTTGGCATAGATATACTCTGTGTGCTGTCTGTTTGGGTTGTTTTCTGATCATTTCCTTAATACTCAGTGTTGTGAAGTCTTCTCCCTAGCTAGTCATAGAATCTAATGGACAAATAGATAAATAGATAGGCCATAGAGTATGAAATGATTCCTGAGTGTTTATCAGGTGCTTTTTGGGGGCCCAGTGTGGTCTTTACAGGCTTTGAGAGGTAGAAATGAACCGTCCTACCCACACCCAGCTTTGAAGGAGCTGATGGTTGAGGAGTGCTCATGTAAATGGGTCAAAAAGCAATGGATTTGTTTTAAAGCCATGGATCGGATCAAGATGTGTGATTCAGGTGACCATTGCTACGGGACCTCAGACAGAAGAGTGAGACCCGTAGGCCGGGAGTCAGGATGAGTGCCCTAGGGGAAGCAGGCTTTGATGGAACCTTAGGGGTTTGAATATACTTGACCCTTAACAACAGGTTAGGGTACTGACACCCATGCAGTCAAAAATCCATGTATAACTTTTGACTCCCCCAGAGCTTAACCACTAATAGCCTACTGTTGACCGGAAGTCTTACAGATAACATGAAGAGTCGATTAACACATTGTATGTCATATGTATTATATACTGTATTCTTATAATAAAGTAATCTAGAAAAAAATGTTGTTAAGAAAATCATAAGGAAAGAGTGCCTGGGTGGCTCAGTTGATAAAGCGTCTGACTCGGCTCAGGCCACGATCTCATGGTTCATGGGTTTGAGCCCCATGTCGGGCTCTCTGCTGTCAGTGCAGGGCCCGTTTCGAATCCTCTGTCTCCCTCTCTCTCTGCCTCTCCCCCCACCTCTCTCTCGCACATGGGAACACTCTCTCTCAAAAATAAATAAACGTTAAAAAAAAAAAACCGTAAAGAACATACATTTACAGTACCATACGGTAATTTACTGGTAAAACCCCACGTGTAAGTGGGCCCGCACAGTTCAAACCCATGTTGTTCAAGGGCCAGCTGTAGCTGGGAATGAGGGAAGAAGGCATTTACCAGTGATTTATAAACCAGCCACTAGGCTGTGCATTTTTTGAAGGCCAGGGCTCTGGTCTTGATCGGCCTTGTGCTTTGTTCAGTGACCAACTCTTGTTCGCGGTTGGCGCTCAACACATTTATATCTAGTGGAATAAAGCTTTGGGAGTGTAGACAAGGGAGCAGACTCCTCTAGGTATCAGCCTTGTAAGCCTCTTACCTTCCAGGGGCCTCAGTTGCTCAGTTCTAAAAATGAAGGGTTGGCCTAGGTAATCCTCAAGCCTCCTCCATGTCTGAGATATCTGGAAGCCTGTAATTTCCTGATTTCACCAAGAACATGGGGACTTCTCCTAGACTTTTGGCCAAGGGACCCAGAATCAAAACTTAGGCTGTTAGAGCAAACATAAATGTAAAACGATGTTTACTTGTGGTAATACGTTTATCCAACAGCATTCGTTCAACTAGTCTTTACTGAGCATTTACCTGTGTGTCTGGCACTGTAAAAAGGGGCTGGGGATGCAGTGATGAGCAGGAAGGACAAGCCTCTGTCTTGATAGAGCTGAAATTCTAGCAAAGAGGAGATAGTCCACCTACCAGGAAACAAATGAGTGAGGTAATTTCGGATAGGATAATTTTGTTATGATGAATAATTGAGAGTTCCTGGTGGGTGGGGCAGCCTTCGATTAGGGCTCTCTGCAGAGGTGGCATTTGTGCAGAGCTCTGACTGACAGGAGGAAGCCGGCCAGGCTAAGATCTGGGGGCAGAGCATCGTAGCGGAGGGGTTGTCTACTTCTCTAGACACACTGCCTCTGTCAGGGGCCGGCAGCTGCGGGACCGGGTGGATGAGCAATATTGAATGTCCAGGTGCTAAGCCTCTCTTTTCCTTGGTTCACAGACAGCTGTCATCAGTTATGACTATCTCACCTCCTTGAGGAGTGTCCCCTATGGTTCAGAGGAGTACTTGCAGCTTCTATCCAAGGTAAGGAACCACGGGCCCAGCTGAGCCAGGCCAAGACTGGGTGGTAAGTCGTGAAGTACCTGCCAAGCCAGCGAGCTTTCTTTGTGGAGCTGAAGGGGGGCAGGGGCTGTGCAAGGATTGAGGCTGGAGGCTTGGAGGCAAGGAGCAGAGGATCTTTCCTCATTGGAGGTGTTTTTGTGCTGATGGGCCAGGCTACTAGGCTGACATCAAGCTGGATCCTGTGATACTGAGGTTATTAATCTACAAGGCACTGTTGGGGAGGCTGGTGTATGTTTCTGGGGAGCACAAGGTGTCTGGGATGACTCAGGAGGGATGAAGGCTCTGTTCCTGAGATAACTCAGTTGGCTTCTGAAGTGCTTTGTCAGGCAAAACCCAGTTGAAAGAGGTTAATTGCTTTCCTGTCCTCTCAAGGCTACACTGGGGCTTCCTGTTAGGCCTCTGAGTGGAGCTGTTGACCCCACTCCCTGTCTCCTCACTTGGAACAGTCAGTTGATTTTGATGCTACAATGAAATGAGTTGGGGCATCACACAAGAGGGCATTTTTTTGGATGTGAGTTGAGTTTGGGGTCAAGTGTAGATACTTTTGGTTCCTCCAGAGAGAGGTTTGTGATAGATCTGTATGTCTTTGCTCAGCCTGCAATGCCCTTGGCCCCTTAGAAAATCTCTAGTCATCCTTCTGGTCTCAGCTCAAATACCTCTCCTCCGTGACACTTTTCCTTCTCAATCATTCCTGGTGGATGGGGTAATTAATTTTAAAGTTTTTATTTAAACTTTTCATTATACAAATTCCAACCATTAACAAGAGTAGAGAGAATAGTATAATGAACCCTATGGAACTGTCATCCAACTTCAGACATTATCAACATTTTGCCAATCTTGTGTCATCTACTCTCTATTCATTCATTTATTTTTGCTGAAATATTTAAATTTTTAAAAATATTTATTTGTGAGAGAGAGACAGAGAATGAGTGGAGGAGGGCCAGAGAGAGAGGGAGACACAGAATTTGAAGCAGACTCCAGGGTCTGAGCTGTCAGCACAGAGTCTGATGCGGGTCTCGAACTCCTGAACTGTGACATCATGACCTGAGCCAAAGTAGGATGCTTAACGACTCAGCCATCCAGGAGCCCCTTTGCTCAAATATTTAAAAGCAAATCTTAGGCATTATATTATTTCATCTGTAACTACTTCACTTTGTATCTCTAATAGATAAGTACCTTAAAAAAACTATGATACCATACTCCTAATTAACAAAATTAATAATATGTCCTTAATTTCTTTTTTTAATTAAAAAATTTTTTTAATGTTTATTTTTTGAGAGAGAGAGACAGAACGTCAGTGGAGGAGGGGCAGAGAGAGAGAGGGAGGCACAGAATCTGAAGCAGTTCTAGGCTGTGTCAGCACAGAGCCCGACGCTGGGCTTGAACTCACGAACTACATGATCATTACCTGAGCCAAAGTTGGCGCTTAACGACTGAGCCACCCAGGAGCCCCTGTCCTTAATAATTTCTAATATCTAGAGTATACTCAAATATCCCTGGTCCCCAGAATGTTTTGTTTTTTTTTTAAAGTTGGTTCATTGCAATCTGGATCCAAATGAAGTGGCATATATTGCATTAGGAAACAGCAACCAAAATCTTCTCCAATCTATAATATCTCTCTTTCCTCCTCCCCCTCCTTTTTTGAGCTATTTGCTTATTGAAGAAAGCAGATCATTTGTCCTGTAGAATTTTGCATATTCAGGATTTGGCTGATTGCGTCCTCAAAGTGTTGTTTAATGGGAACTAGATTCACCTGGCATGCGATTCCAAGTTTGAACATAGAAACATTTGAACATAGAAAATGATCCTCCTCCTGCTGTTCTTCACATAGCTAGTTTTCCTGCCTGGGAGTGATGATCATCTTGTCCTGTGTATCCTTCCAGAGATATCTTCCTGTTTGAATTTAATCATTCTGTCGCCTTTATTCCTACGAAAGATGATAATTGGTTACATGTCTCTCACTTTAGAATATAGATTCTTTTAGGCCAGGGATTGGCTCATCTTTTCCATATTTTCTACTTCTAGAGATGATGCCTAGGACTGAGTTGACTTAATGTCTGTTTCAGGCTGCACCCTGCTAGCTCCTTCCTTGGGAGAGGACCTAGAAAGGGTGCTAGGTTTGTATTCGGAAGACCTGAGTTTGTGCTCTGTCTTTGGGATGGTCATTTAGCCTTTGGAGCTGCCATTTTCCTTTCTGTAGACTGCAGTTGGCTATGCCACATATTGCAGATTATATAGATATCTGAGAGGGTGCATTGTGAAATGTAAATGTACAGCAGGTTTCAAAAGTAAGTCCGATGTCTACTGGGAGATGTTCTCCCATGAGGACAGAGACTTGGTCTGTCTGTGTATCTCCATGTCTGTAGCACCTACAGCAGTACCTCAGACACGGTAGGTCCTGAATAAAGGTTTGTTGAACAAATGAATGAATGAAATGTTAGTTTGTATTGGAAAATCTCAAAGCCCTCCATTTCTGGGACTTAATGCCAAACTTCTGCTTTTCCCGGCCCCTCTTTCTCCATCTAACCAGTGCTCCGGGCCTTGGGGCCCCCAGAGTGACATTCTGCACAGAGGCCAGGCCGAGACACAGGGGCAAGTGCTCTGCAGAGGAACAGGGGATGGGTGATGTGCAAACAGTTGCCCTCACGTGTGAGTCATCTGAAAGACAGTGGTGCCGCAGCTCCTGGAGAAGCTGACGACTTTGGGGGTTGCAGGAAGGAAGGTGCAGTGTGATATTTGACAAGAGGGCAGCATGTGGTAGTTGGCACCGATAACAGGGGTGCAGACTGGTCCCTGGGATTTGTGCCTGGGAAGGGGAGCTGGCTGGCACTAAAGAGCACGAGTAAATACTGCAGGAGTGTGTTCTTCCATTGGAACACTTATCTGTTCTTGTCTTCGTGACTGATAAAAGAATGAGTGAAGGGTAAAACATAATTATCTCACCTGTCAAGCCAGTGTCCCCAGGTCCCGGAGTATGCTAGAGCCAAGAGACAGTGACTTAGAGAAGCACTTTCAAGGTTGGCACTCATCTGGCTGGTATCTCAGTGACTCAGCTTCACATCAGGAGGGGGTAGGAGTCAAAGTGAAGTAGTGTTTTTTAGGGACTCAGTGGCACTTTGCTGGGCAGCTGAGGGGGTGTGGCAAAGCCCCAGGGCTTTGGAGAACCAGACTCTCGGTGTCCAGGATGCTTATAAACAGAGATGACAGGTGTGAACCAGTATGTCCACAGGCAGAAAGAAGTCACAGCTGGTATGGATGTCCAGACTGGACTGGAGGAGGCGGGACTGCGTTGATTCTGACCAAGGGGTTGGGGTGTGGTAGACATACATTAAATTTTCAGTTCAAGAGCCATTCTTGTTTTGGGAAGTAGCATCCAAAACTTCTTTTGGGGACCCACTCATATTTCATGTAGTCACCATGAGGTTTGAGTGAGGCTCACCCCATCCTCAGCTCCAAGAGGGGGCACTTGACTTAGGTCATCCATAGAGTCCATTCCTCTGGTCCTAGAGATTGGTTCAAGGACGGGCACTTGAACCAGTATTGGTCAGTGAACATCAGGTCCAGGACTTTTGGGGGTATCCCCCACAGGACACTGCCTTTTCTGCTGTATTAGCTGTGGGTATAGGATGTTGACTCGAGCTGCTGGAAGCCATTTTGCCACCATGAGGGGAAAACCTGTCTGTGAATGGAGTCAGTATTGTGGAGAGAAGTAGTCATTTGAGTCCCTAGATCTTGCTGAGCCTGAAATAGACTTTCTAGTTATATGTGCCAGAAAATTCTTTTTTTTTGCTCCAGATGGTTTGAGATCAGTTTTCTGTTACTTACAATCAAATGAATCCTGATACATTGGGGATTCTTGGAGAAGCATGCTGGATTTTTTTTTTAAAGTTTATTCATTTATTTTGAGAGAAACAGAGAGAGAGAGTGCAAGCAAGGGAGGAGCAGAGTGAGAAGAGGACATAGGATCCAAAGTGGGCAGAGAGCTTGATGCGGGGCTTGAACTCATGAACCATGAGATCATGACCTGAGCTAAAGTCAGGTGCTTAACTGACTGAGCCACCCAGGCACCGCATAAGAAGCATGCTGGATCTTGAAACACAGTTAAGGTTTTGATCACAAAAGGTCTGGTAATTCAAAGAAAGAAATGAAATAGAAATTCCAAGGTCTAAATAGGGTGAGGAGAGGTTTGCATTGTGCAGAGTAGTATTTGAGCCATTTTGGCCCTGGAGCCAGGTTCTTAGGCTCATGATCTGCCACCAAGCACCTGTACTTCCCTGTCTGTAAAGTGGGGGCCGTGACCTTTGCCTCAGCTAAATTTGTAAGAGGTGAGAAGCTTTATTTAATTAAATACTGTGGATTATTTAATCTAGCCAGAGAGGAGATCAAAGTGCACAAGGGTTGCCTCAGCGACTCCTTATCGTTTTGATGAACAAATTAATGATTTCCTATTTTCCTTATTTCTCCATTTGTTAATTGGCATTCTTTTGTGAACCATCCCTTCTCCTTCAGTTGTTTTTTTTTTTTTTTTTTTAATTTTTTTTTCAACGTTTTTTATTTATTTTTGGGACAGAGAGAGACAGAGCATGAACGGGGGAGGGGCAGAGAGAGAGGGAGACACAGAATCGGAAACAGGCTCCAGGCTCCGAGCCATCAGCCCAGAGCCTGACGCGGGGCTCGAACTCACGGACCGCGAGATCGTGACCTGGCTGAAGTCGGACGCTTAACCGACTGCGCCACCCAGGCGCCCCCTCCTTCAGTTGTTTAATTATTTTTGTCACTGTGAACTCATGGATATTTATTTTATTCTACAGGTACCAATCCAAAGCAATCATCAGTTCATTGTTCCAATTATTCTAATTTTGGTCATTAGGAGCTCTTTCAGGTTGATTCCTGTGTCCTTTTGTATGTCTCAATTCTTTACTGAGCACTATCTTATCTTTTTTTTCTTTTTTTAATTTACATCCAAGTTAGTTAGCATATAGTGCAACAATGATTTCAGGAGTAGATTTCCTTATTGTCCCTTACCCATTTACCCCATCCCCCCCTTCCACAACCCTCCTGTAACCCTCTGTTTGTTCTCCATATTTCAGAGTCTCTTATGTTTTGTCCCTGTTTTTATATTATTTTTGCTTCTCTTGCCTTGTGTTCATCTTTTCTGTGTCTTAAAGTCCTCATGAGTGAAGTCATATGATATTTGTCTTTCTCTAATTTCACTTAGCATAATACCCTCTAGTTCCATCCACGTTGTTGCGAATGGCAAGATATCATTCTTTTTGATTGCCGAGTAATACTCCATTGTATATATTTACCACATCTTCTTTATTCATTCATCCATCGATGGACATTTGGGCTCTTTCCCTACTTTGGCTATTGTTAATAGTGAGCACTATCCTATCTTTCTAAGCCCCAGACTCCTCTTGTATTTTCCTTGCCCCAGCCCCAGCCCCAGCCCCAGGATCAATCACTTCTCCAAAGAGCCCTGGCTCCTTTTCTTGGAGAATGGTATTTAGAAACCAAGATGTTGGTGCTAGGTCTGTGTTTTGCTCCCAGAGTGCCATTGTTTCTAGGCCCTCCCAGAAGACAGGGCTAGGAAATATATGTATGTGTACTTACTCATGCATACACACACTCATCTATTAAAAAACCATGAGTTCATAGTGATATCTCCAATTTCAATCTAACATCATAGAGTTTATTTTAACTTTCTCCCATTCCTTATGTGTAACTTCTCTGACAGTGAGAAACCTGCCTCTTATTATCTATAATATATTCATGTACACTTGTTCAACCCTAATATACCCTAAGACAGTTAAGACTCCCGAGGTATATCAGAGCAGAGAGAGTGGCCCAAGCTAGGTGAGACTGAATGAGTTAAGCAAGTATTTGAGCTGGGTTTGGAAAGGGGGTAGGGTTAAAACATGTAACACTGTGGACAGGTGATTTTGGCTGAGGTTGATGGGTAAAATTTTGGGGATTGTCTATAAGAAACAGAGATTAGTTCGATGTTACTGGGGACTAGGGTATAGGTGAGTGAAGGGGCATAGTGGCAAAGAGAATTAGAGCTAGGTCACAGAGGGACGAGAGGCCAAGTTTTATACCAGATGTAGTAGGGAGCTATGGCAAGTTCTTGGGTAAAATATTTCAAGCCTTCAGGGAATAAGAATGCTTAAAGTCATCAGTCACTGAATATTTTTTTGTGCTTCTGCACTATAGACAATGAGTAGAAGCATGTGAGCCGGAGGGTGGGGGGAGACCAGGGGGAGAGAGAGGGAGGTATAGGGAAAGAGTGAGATCACAGGTGGTGCATCTTTCTTTGTTAATCAGAGTCCTAATGTAGGAGGGACCTCAGCTGCTGCTGTGACTGGGAAGTTTTTTTTAGCCGAATCCAATTTCTTGTTTCTGAGTAGGTCACTGGGCTTCTGTTGTATTAGATGCTTCAGGTCAGCAGTATGTGTGTGTGTCATATTAATTGTTCTAGTACTTACGACTTGGGCCGGAGGAGGTAACAATTAACACTCTTTTCCTCTTTGTCTGAGAGGCAAAACCAAGGAGATGCAGGTCTCTGCCAGGAAGAGCTCAAAATGTCGGCTTTATTACTGATAAATGCTGGGCTGGTGCCTGTGTCTTGGGTCTGTGAGCAAGTAGGCTTGTTGAACTTTCACTCCTGAATTTGATAGACTTGCCACGCAGGCACATTCGTGACAGGACAAGCCTCTCACATGGGAGCCTGCCTCTTAGGGCAGGGAAGGGCTGAGTATCAGTGTCCTGCGGGTGTGTACAGATCCCAAAAAGGGAGGGGAGTGGAAGGGGTGGACTGAGCATGAAATGTTTCCTTTCCCCAACTCACCATTCTGATTGCTGATTCGTCCTACCACGGGGAGTGAGAGGGAGAAGAGAGGTCAAGAGCAGTACACCCCTAGTGGGGCTCCTATATAACTTAGAGATAGGAGGTTCACCAGCAGTCCTTACCTGCAGATAAGAGGTTGCTGTAAGAACCTTTTGTGCCCATTAAATTCTGCTAACATTTATACCTGACCTTGTTTAGGGACACGGCAGCTTTGGGCTTGGGTGTGGGATAACAATTTCAACATTACTGAAATCTGCATTTAGAGGGAAGGATCATATGTTGTCAGCTTTTAGAACCATGGCATGTGGTAGGGTGTTTTGGGGGAAAAGGATACTGATGAGAGGAATGGAGTAAGGGGCTTAGGTGGGAGGATAACTCTATTTATAATTATGTCATTGACCTTGAGAAAGATATTTTCAGCACGAGTTAGCTCAGGCCTCTGATGTACAGACAGAACTGAAGGTCTAGAGGCGTGATAGGATTTCTTTAAGTGCCCCCCCACCCCGACCCTGCAGTTTTGTGGCAGATCTTGGGCTTGGACTTGGACATCTAGATCTTGCCTGATCTCATGTTCTTTGCACTTTAACACCTGGTTGTCTCCCTGTTTATCCATTTGCAACCTGGGGGAAAGCACCAAGTTGGATAGAAAGTGTAACCAAAGTCGCCTGTGCAGCCACTCTTGCCAACCAGCTGCTGCTGCTGAGTTGCTTCTCCCCTGGCTCCATTCCCCTGGTGTGAGCCCTGAGGCTGTGGTCCTGCTGGGATGGGTTTGGAAACACAGAGGAGGAGGAAGAAGGGCCATAGAACCTCCTCCTGGGAATTCCTTTTTTTTTTTTTTTTAAGTTTATTTATTTTTGAGAGAGACAGAGATAGTGTGATTAGGGGAAGAGCAGAGGGAGAGAGAGAGAGAGAGAGTCCCAAGTAGGCTCTGCCCTATCAGCATAGAGCTCCATGCAGGGCTGGAAGTCACGAAACCATGAGATCATGAGCTGAAATCAAGAGTCAGATGCTTAACTGTCTGAGCCACCCAGGTGCCCCGGGAATTCCTTTTTGTATTTAATCAACCAACCAAAGAGTTAATTCAACAAATATTTGGAATTTGCATTTCCTAGTGGAGAGAGGTATAGACCCTCCAAAGGAATCCGTAGATGCTAGCTCCTTGCTTTGGGAAAGGGTTTCAACTCGTAAGCTATGGAACAACTGCCAGTTTTGAGGATAAGTGTGCTACCAGCTTAGTGAAGGTATGATGACTCAAGAAGTGTTTTAAAGATCTTGTTGCCCAGCAGGGGGAACTGTAGCAGTGTCTGGCTCTTCAGGCATATTCTCTGAAACCTGGGGACTGTCCTGGCCAAAGCAGGACATGTCTTCACCGTTCTTCCAGCCATCTGTTTCAACAAACCTTAACTGAGCCTGCTCTGTGCCAGGGCTTGCATGAGGCTCAGCCTCAGAAGATGTAAAGGGAAATAAGACTTGACCTCTGCCCTCCAGTTGCTCACAGTCCAGTGGGGGAAGCAGGGGTGAAATCACCAGTTGCAGAAGGATCGATTTGTCTTCATTCCAGCTTTGGCTCCTGACAGCAGCTAACTTCCAGCCAAGGAGTGGGGGGTGGGGAGGGTAAGAGCCTTGCATGGGAGGGGCTCCTAACCCATCTTGGGGGGTGAGGGTGGAGTGCATACCTAGGAAGGCCTCCTCTGGTGTAGTGGTAATCTACTTGGGCCACTGTTCCTCTGTGTGTGCACGGTAAACCTGGTGTGGAAGCTTTTGGTGAGTTTTCATGTACTCTGTCCCTAAGACCCCCTTTTTGCTGCTTTCATTTCTCATCCTGGAACATTTGTCAGAAAGTCTTCTATACAGAAGAGGAAGAGAGAAATGGAATCCTTGCTGTCTTGGTGACTGGCTTTCTCAGAGTTTGTGATAATTTTTGCAGGAGCATGAGCTGCATTTAATTTGCTCTGCTTGGGTCATCTAAGGACCAGGCCTGTGGAACAGGGAGCCAGAGTCTGAAATGGCAGCCAGTGCCTCCTTTTTAGCTTTCTGTGTACCCAGACCTTTCTGAGTACTGCATTGCAAACCTGCAGAACTTTCTGCAGTGGCCCTGATTCGGGAAGAGTTCCACAGAAGTAGGAACTGGGACCTAGGCATGGTCTGGGGAGAGATGTGGCGGGTCTCCTTCTGTCCTTGGGGACCCTGGAGGGAAATGTGGCTTGACTCGGGGTTCTCCCTGGAGGTTGCACTCGCTGTGCGGTGGCTTCTCTGTAGTTCTCAGACAAGGCGTGCAAATGTCAAGTTGTCTTCTTGATTGCTCTAGACTTATCAGCCACCTATGGACCTGCATACCCCTTGTATTTTTAAAAGCATGTGAAATGTATGAGACCCAAGGAAAGGTATAGAAAATAATTTAGTGGTCACTCGTATACTCACTGCATAATTTCAGAAACAATCCTTACCCATACAATTTTAGCCTCCTGGGTACTACCCTGATTCCAGCCTTCCTCCTACAAAAGCAGAAGCAAGCACTATTTTGAATTCATTGGTTGGCCTTCCTATGTACTTCTTTGTAACCAACTATTCATGTATTTATATGATATTTTTCATCCTGTTGACTTTTTCCTTTACTTGGTTTTGTTCTAAGGAAAATTACAGGCTTGATAGACTAGCTGTCTCTTTTTTGGGGGTCTGCATATGCAAATAAGAAGTGCCCTGGGTACCACCTGAAATTGCTGCTTATACTGTCTTTGTGCACGCTATCGCTGGTGCCAGGTCACCCCTTGAAGAAGCAGGCTGCAGCATCTGTAGCAGATGCTGGGCCAGACTCTGGCTTGCACCCATCCTTGCCTCGGTCTTTCCCCTGCTGGGTGTCGCCACTCTGTCCAGCTCTTCTCTTGTCTTAGCTCACCCTATTTATCTCCTGAGGCTGATTCAGACTTGAAGCTGCCTGATAGGATGGTATTTGCTGCTGCTCAGAAACCATGATCTCTTTCCAGAGGCCACAGCTGAAATGAAATAAAATAAGCCCTTGTGTTTCTGGTGATGGGATGCCATTGCCATGTGCTGGGCATCTCTCTGTACTGGTCAGCGCAATTAATGGCATTAGCCAGTTCCTCGTTTGCCTTACACAGGCTGCCTGGGCACACAGGGCTGGCTTCTTCCTGCCACTGACCTGATCACCACTTGCCCCTGCTTCCTGGTTCTTGTGGGGGGGTGGAGGAGGCCAGAGTGCCCTGCTTCTCAGGGATAGTGCTATGTTAAGGTTAGCCTACATCAAATGGGGCAGGAGCTGGAGGAACCCCAGCTGGAGAAACTGCCCTTGTCCATCTCAGGCTCCATCTCAGACTAGCTGTGCTGGGCTTCTCATTACTTTATTGCTTTCCCCACTGAAAACCTCACACCGTTGCCTTTCCTGCCCTGGATTGGGTGATTCCACCACGACCCAGCTGTTTTCTACTTGTGCTGAACAGTGCTGGGGAACGGGGTAGTGCTGGGGAGTGGGATGATGCTACGTGATGAGAGATGCCATAAACTAGGACTTTCTTACTGCAAAAGTAATTTAGTACTGCAATGGGTTACCAGGGACAGCTGTGAAATCTGTATCTGGAAGGGCAGCTTTCCAGAAACAGAAGAGATTCTGTCTGTTATGGAAGTGGGAATGTGACAGCTCACTGGTGGTTTCTAACTTGTCACACGATCAGAGACCCCTGAGGGTCTTATAAAGTGCAGAGACCCCTGAGGGTCTTATAAAGGAGCCTTATAAAGTGCAGATTTCTAGACTCTGTACTCTAAAGATTTGTTTCCAGTGATTCTGGGGTGAGGCCTGGAAAGCTGTATTTTTAATGAGTTCCCCAGGCAGGCTTCTGATGTTAACAACAGGTGTTTACATTGATTGAATCCTGTGGGAAAGGCACTGCACTAAGGGTTCTTTCTATATTATCTCTTTTAACTTCACGACAATCTGAGGTAGATACTATTGTCATCATCTCCATTTTACAGATGAAGAAACAGATTAAGTGATTTGTCCAAGGGTCTGTGGCTAGTAAGCAGGTGTATTAGCTTCCTGTAATTGCCATAGCAAGTTATCACCAATTGGGTGGCCAGTGACAACAGAAATTTATTCTCTCACGGTTCTGGAAGCCAGAAGTCCAAAATCAAGGTGCTAGTGGGGCCGTATTCTTTCTGGTGGCTTCAGACACGCCTTGTGGCTGCATCACTCCAGTCTTTTCCTCTGTCTTCTCTTGCTTATGAGGACACTTGTCATGGGGTTTAGGGCCTATCTGGGCAATCCAGAGAGATCTCATCTCGAGATTCTCTGTAGTTACATCTACAGAGGTCCTTTTTTCTGAATAAGGTCATAATCACAAGTCCAGGGGGTTAGGACAAAGGCATATCTTTTGGAGTGCCACCATTCGACCCACTACAGGGTCTTCGATTTAGTCACAAATAGTGTGGCTCCCAAGCCTGTGTTTATAACTGTGTGACTCCTGGCTCTCTGATCTGGACTGGATGAGCTTCAAGGGTTCCTCCAGACCAGCAGCCAAGGCATGGGTTTCCTTATTGTGCAAGGGAGTTTGGGCTATTTGTCAAGTCTTGACAAACCAGTGCTTTCCTTGCCTTCTCTCCCACCCCCTCAGCCCTCTACTGTTGTTCCTGAAACCCTTTGAGCTATTTATTCCTGACCCCGAAATTCTCACATCTTCATGTACTCAGGAGGTTAGGCCACAGGGGCTGTGAGGCCTAACTCCTACTGGCAGGGGTGGGATGCATTTCTCCTGCCTCAGCGTCCACGTCTCCAAAATGGGAATTGCTAGAATACCAGGGGTAGATGGAAGGCCGTGAAATAACTAATAAAGTTGGTGGAAGGCAGTCTGCAGCTATAAGGTTGATGGAGACGCTTGTTAACCACACTAATAATCTAAGAGCCTGTTCTTGATTTCCCCGCTTCTCACTGTCTTGGCCCCAAGCAGCTATTTTCTACCAAATTAAAATCCACTCAGCTCCCTTCCTGTCCCTGAATAAAAACTACCCTCAAAGCTCTTGCCTGTTACAGCAAGACTTTTTAATAGACTTTTCCTTGTAGAACCGTGAGACATATGTCCAATTAGCAGAATAACTTCACTTAAATATACAAATAAACTGTTGACTGATAATGGTGCGACATATGTGAGGCTAATTTAAGGCAACGTGTCTCGGAAGCTGGGGTACTGCCCCCTCCCTCACCCTCAGATCCCATGCCCCACACTCTGTAGGACGAAGAGGGATGTCTCCAGGCTCTGCCTGATCACAGTGCAGAGCACCTAAGCCACTCACTGTTCACACAGCCAATTACGTAGCAAATTTTAATTGAACACCTGCTATGGGCCAGGCACTGTGCGAGGTGTTAGGTATACGGTGGTCTATTCTTGAGGGGATAGGAGATATTTAACAGCGGTGGAACTCATGAGAACATCCTTTCCAGGAGGGCAGGTGTCTGTTCTGCTTGCTGCTGTATCTTCAGCACTTAAAACAGTGCTTGGCACACAGTGGGCTTTTTTTAGTGCATCAGTGAGTTAAGTAAACAAGATAATGTTGGCTCTTGCTGAATGTCCAAAAAGAGATAAACTGTGGTCATGGAATAAAGAGCGACCAAAGCTGGGCTGGGGAAGGGGTTTCTGGTGTAGGTTTTCCAGTTGACACGGGAAAGTGATGGAAGAGCAGCAGGTGAAGAGCAGAGAGAGCATTGTTGCCGGAAGAGGCAGGACGGGCTGCCTCATTTATAGGGCTTAGTGCAAAATGGGGCTTTGGGTTTCCGGCTGGGGGTGGGGAAGTTAGTCTCCCCTTTCCGTGGCCCTGCAGCCCCAACACACCATGAATGGGCAGCCCCCAAGAGATTGCTGCCTCAGTGCTGGGATGTGCTCAGGGTCTGGGTTGGGGGTGGGTGAGGGATCCCTGCTGAGTCTCCTGTTGAACTTGCCCTGGTGAAGCTGGTCTAAATTGGGGAGGGATACTGTGTGCCGTGTGCGTGAGTCTACCCTGCCTAAACTTACACTCAAGCCCCCAGCGGGGACAGAGGATAGTGGCAGAATGCAGGTCTTCTCCACCAGTGTGACATGATTGCCACTGTGAGTGGAGAAGCAGCTTGGCTGTGTGGTGGGGAGACTGTGTGCAACCAGGGCACAGGGCTGGGGTGGGGTGTGGTCAGCCAAGAACTCGCTGGGGAGGTGGGACTGTGTGTGGGAGCTGAGTCCCCCTGGGGCCTGCTGCTTTGTCCCATCTGGCTTCATTTGCAAAACACAAATTCAAAGATAAAATGAAGAATTTCAAGCCAGCTACTGTATTGGTTTCCTACTGCTGCTATAACAAACTACCACAAACTTAGTGGCATAAAATACTACTTTATTCCTTTACGGTTCTGGAGGTCAGAAGTCTGAAAAGCTTCTCTCTGGACTAAAATGAATGCGTCAGCAGGGCCGTGTTCCTTCTGGAGTCTCTTGGGGAGAACTCACTTGTTTTTCTTGCCTGCATTCCTTGGCTCATGGCCCCCATTCTCCATCTTCAAAGCTGGCAACATCCGGCCAAGTCCTTCTCCTGCTGCCGGCTCTCTGGTTCTCTTTTTCCACTTCCCTCTTCCACTTGAAAGAACCACCTAATCATCTGAGGTCATCTCTCTAGCTCAAGGTCAGCTATCAGCAACCTTAACTTCATCTGCAACTTTACTTCCCCTTTGCCGCATAGGTAATATGGTCACATGTTTCAGCGAGTAGGTGGTGGGCATCTTTGTTGGGGTGCAGGCAGTATTTTGTCTTCCACATTAAACCATGAGTGTGGGGTCCTTCCAAGGGTGGGCCTTCCTTTTTTTTTTTTTTTTAATTTTTTTTAATGTTTATTTTTGAGAGAGAGAGACAGAGAGAGAGAGCAGAGAACACGAGCGGGAGAAGGAGCAGAGAGAGAGGGAGACACAGAATCCGAAACAGGCTCCAGGCTCCGAGCTGTCTGCACAGAGCCCGACACGGGGCTCGAACTCACAAACTGTGAGATCATGACCTGAGCCGAAGCCGGACGCTCAACCGACTGAGCCACCCAGGCACCCCCAAGGGTAGGCCTTCCAAGTGTGGCTGCACTGGTCACGTGCCCATGAAGCTGGCCCTCTGAGAAGATTGCAGCCTAAAAGCCTTGAGATGGGAATGAGCTTGGCTTGTTCAGGGCCCTGAAAGGAGGCCAATGGGATGGAGTAGAGTGAATCACAGGACGAGTGGTACAAAATGAGGCGGGAGAGGCCGGCTTGGGAAGAACATAGGGTTTCTCGGCCACAAGGAAGGGTTAAGAACAGCAGGCTAGTTAGGATCTGTCTTTGAACCTTAAAAAAAAAAAAAAACAAAAAAACTCCTGTATGAAAATTCAAATGCAATTAAAAAGTAGGAAATATGATGAACCCTGGCACCTAGATCTAAAATATGTTGCTATAATTCTTTCACTTATTTTTTTTCTGCTGAAGAATTTTAAATTGCAGAAATCATGCCATTTCACCTGTAATTTCAGCGTGTATCTCTAATAGCTGATGTTTTCTAAGTATTCCCCTCATTATCACAATGCATGAAATTAGTGAGAGTTCTTTAATTTCTTCTAATTCCTATATGTGTTATGTTGTCCCGCCAAATGCTCCTACCACTGACCTTGACGTTGCACATGTGCTTTGCACGTGTTCCCTCTTTCTGAGGTCAGAGTGAGGCCTCCTTCCCTGTATCGAGGATCTTGCTTTCTCTTCCTTGCTACCAGCCCCCAAGATCTCAAGGCTGTGAGAAAATGAAAAAGACTCCTGTCCACGACCCAAGCCCATGGCCTGAACAGGGATGATGGAGAAGGGAGGGGAAGCAGGCTGGCTGGATATGTTATTCTGCTTGTGGCCTAACATTTATTCTTCTTGTCTGTAATTGCCATTCCAGAAATGCCCTCGCTCTTCTAGCCACAGAGCAACTGTTGAGAACAAATTAATTATGCATCTTCTCAGTGTGTGTGATTAAGGGGCAGATGGAGAGAAGGGTTCTCTTCAGTTTTTCTGGCAACTAGGTTCCCAAATGGATGCTTTCCAGACCAAAGAGTGCATGTCCTGGGCTCCTGTGGGCATCTGGATTTGTCTGTGTGGTGGCAGGCTTGCTCACTGGCAGGCAGAGTCACAAGTTGCCAGTAATAATATTATTAATCCCTTAAATTTGCAGCACATTCAATGTTTGCTGAGGGCTTGCGCACTCACATCAGTTCATTTGTTGGGATTTCAGGGATGCTGGAACAACTTTCTTTGCTTAATACCTCCCTAAATCATTGCTGATGCTTGTAATTCTACCATTAGAGATTAATTCCTTTGGCCTAAAACTCTGTTCTCTATTAAAATGCAAGTATCCTTGGCAGCTGTGATGCATGTTTTATTCATGAAGCCTTCTCAGCCACTAGCAGCTGCCCTCCCCAAATGCCCCCTCCTACAACTTTCTTTTTAGGGTGGCCTTCTCTGAAACAGAACCTATATTTGGAACGTATCCCATTTCATAGAACTCTGTTCTCTCAGTTGCCGAGGCTGGAAAAACGGACAGGTAAAGAAACTCCTGCCAAGGTGGCAACGACGGATAATTTCCGGTATTATCACCTCTAGTGTGTATTTGGAACTTTCTGGAAACACAGTGCTTAATGCAAAGGAACCTGTATCCCTTCATCCTGTCATGTTATCCTGCCATGGCCTTGGATCTCCTCTTTATCGGGTTCCCTTACAGGAGCAGAGGAAAGGGGCCTGGCAGGACCATGTTGAGAGCAGATACAGTCTGTATAACACAGATCAGGCATTGGCTTGGGGCGTTGTTTATCCTAAAGATGAAAGAAGTAGAGCTGGCCATGTGTAACATAATGTCCATTTTGCAGATGGAAGACTGAGGTGTAATGATGATCTGGTTGCAGTGGGACTAGAATTAAAGTTTTGCCTTTAGAACTCCAGTAACACACTTGTAAATTCTGAGAGTCGGAAGACACCTTAGAAACAATCTAGCTCTGGGAAGGCAAATGCATTTCATTTGCTGACTCCAGTTGTAGGTAGTGGTTGTCTGACCGCAGCGTAGAGAATGAGCATGTCTTCACGTGGGCTCAGTGAATGTGTGTTGTGGTTGGTCGCTGATGTCTGATGTGAGCCATGGGTATGGTAATAGGGGGGAGACATGTATGCCACCCACGCTATTGCTGCTGCTGTCCAACCTCTCATTTTACAAATAGGCCATCTGAGGTCCAGAAAGCTGGGAGGATTTGTTCAGGACTTGTACAGTAGGAGTGGTAAGTTAGAGGCAGAATTGGTCCGGAATCCAGGGTTCTTGAGTTCTGGTTTGGAACCTTTTCTTCTCATTGAGCTAGGTATTCTAATAAGTGTTTCACTGTTGCTAGGGAGCGTTGCGGTCTTAAAGTCACACTACCTGGGTTCAGATCCCAGCTCTGCCACCAGTTAGCTATGTGCCCTTGGCTGGGCGATGTAACTTCTTTGAGCCATTGCTGCTTCATCTGTAAAATAGGTGATAATAATTGTGCCTACCTTATGGGGTGGTTATGGAGTGAAATAAGATAACACACATATAAAGTGCTTAGATGAGAACCTAACACCTAGTAAATAGTAAATGAATATTAGTAACTTAATCTAAACATTAAGTTTTATTTTATTGTCCTTTTAGATTCTTGCTAGATAGTCACCCCCTCTGCAGAATTTAGACACCTGCTCTTGTCCTTCCCTGTTGAATGCTCTGCGATCTTCTGGGTTTGCAGTACTCTAGGAATTTGTAATTTGGTGATGAAAATTCCCGCAGTACCAATAATCAGGTGTGAGATGGTGCCAGGTCTGTCAATGCCTGCTCTTCTGGATGTCCTACTTCACAGAAGTTTGCTTTGGTTTCGGACATGTGACGAAACCCTGGAGGCCTGCTGTGGTTCTCCGAGGGCCAGCTGCCAAATGGGGTCCTGGTGACCATTTTGCCTGGTTTCTCCTCCGATCGGAACATTGCTATAACATCTCCCCTAGACGGTCCCTGTTCCCTTATGCCAGTGTGTTCCTAGTCTGCAGACTGGGTGTCAGTGCCCAGCTGGTGCCAGCCCTGTCCCTCACACCCATTTCTCCTATGGGCTTAGACGGCAGGGCCCAGTCAGAGCCCAGACCCGAAAGCTGTGCTGTGGTTACTTCCATGCCTTAGTGTAGCTGCGCAGGCTGTCGGTAGTGGTTCCCTTTGGGTGGCCTTGACAGGGAGGCCTGGAGAGTTGGAGGAGTCCAAGATCGTCCTGGGAGTCTGGCCAGGGGTGACTCCTGCAGGATGAATGGTCTGCCCCTGGCATTATTTGACCTTGCCTCCTGGTAGAGTGGCATTTCCTGATGGCAGCGGTGTCCAGAGCCCCCTTGGAGAGTTTTTAAGGAATGGCAGCGGTGGGGAGGGCTGCCTGGGTGCTGTGTGGTGATGGGCGTGTGGCTTCTGTTGAGTGAATCATCACTGAGTTCAGTCTTGCCTGGTTGCAGAGAATAAAACCTCTGCTTCAGACCCTCGAGGAGGCCTTCTTGGGGTCTATCTGCTCCCTGAGAAAGGGATGAGGACTATGGGAAGGAGGCTGCCCTCCTTGGAAGATGGCTCCAGCATCATCCCTCACATTTGGAAGCTCTGTTGCCCTGGGCCTCTCACCTTGGGCCCAGCCTGGTCTGGTTGCAACCTGGCCATGTGTGCAGTTGCTTCCCTGCTGTTTGTCATCTAGAGCAGAGCCTATGATCATAGCCACAGAGGTGCAGCATGGGTTGGGCCCGGCTTTGTCCCAGGGAGGCACAGACGAATGGAAGGCTGAGCCACACTGGGGCTGGAACTCTGGGCTCTGCTGTTAGTTCTGTGATGGGGGAGGCGGTAGCTGCATCTGTAAGAACGAGGGACTGGCAGCTGGCGGGGAAGAGAGTGGAAGGGGCCAGGCTGGGACTGGGAGGAAAGGGGGGATGGGGAGAGAGGCCTGGGTCCAGGCCGAAGAGGGTTTTGACAGGTGAAAAGAAGTGAGGCATGGTGAGATTGTGGAGTGTCCTGTGCAAAGGCTGGGGAGGGGGGGGAGGCAGAGTATGGTGCGCTGGGTTGGGGGATAGCTGATGAGGGGAGGGCAAGAGATGAAGCTGGCAGGCGTCTGGGCTGCATCGTGCTGGGCCTGGTTGGCCCAGGTAGGAGTTTGAATTTCATGCCGAAGGCCCTGGAGACTTTTGGAGGGTTATCAGTGAAGGTTGTCCTCCTTTCCCACTGTGGCCAGTGTCCTGCCCCTTCCTGGGCCTGCCTCCTTGGGCTGCACAAGCCGGTGGCCTTGTCCATTTGCCGCACTGAGAACTTATGCTTCTTGGGCCTTGCTCACTTCCTTCACTCAATAGTTCTCTGATTTCTGTATGACTGGTGCTTTCCAGGCCTCCGTGACTTCATGAATTTGTTCCTGGTCTTAGTGTTGTAGCTGGCTTACTGGAACAGCTCCTGGGAGCCCAGACATGATCAAGCCCTGTGGTGGCCATGTGGCCTGGCTGTGGGAAATAGCTGAGGCTCAGCAAGGGGTGGGAGTTGGGGGATTGTGAGCACATAGGGAGGGCAATGCTGAGGGCCCATAGCAGGCACTGGCTGCCTGGAGTTTCCTTCTAATCCATGAGGAATATTTAACAGTGTGTTTGGGGGGGCGGGAGAATTTAGTAGGAGACAGGTTTTGGAATTGTACAACAGTGACTCAAACCCTGGATATACTGCTTACTGGCTCAGTAATCCGGGCAAGACCCCTAACTGTTTTGAGCCTCAGTTCCCTCATCTGTGCAATGGGGAGAACAATAGTATGCTCCCCCACCCCCTTCAAGGGCTCTTACCTGGATCAGGTGAGGTAATGTGTGTGAAAGGTTTCATGCACTGTAAAGGACTGTGCATTTACTACTGAGGACCCGTAGTACGGAGTGTGTGGTGACCAACATTTTGTTTTTTAGCAGCTTATATTCTATGCTGGTAGAGTGAGTCAGTAATTCAAACAGAAAGAATGATTATGGAGAATAATATGTGAAAATTATAAATCAAGGACCTATTTGTGCTTCCATTATGCTGACAGGTCATTTGGCACCTTAAATTTGATCCTCATTTTAATATACATTATTAGATGTTAGTAAAACATTAGATGATAAGATACTTGTACATACTTGGATGTTCACAACGTTTATCATCTATTAATGAGTACGATAGACTGATTGAAGACAGAAATTTTTTCATTGCAAAGACTCAGGACTTCACAAATACATGAAGTGGGGCTAAAAAAATATAATTGGTTTATAAACATAAAACAATGTTCTAGAATTAGGTAGAGGTGACAGTTGTACAACTTATTGGATATAGTAAAAAAACATTGTACTATATAGTTTAAAATGGTGACTTTTATGGTATGTGAATTATTTCTTAATTTAAAAATAGAAAAGCAATTATTAAATCAATAATTATGTTAACAAATTTAGAGATTCAAGAAGCAATTACCTATAATTTCACCAAATCAAACTCATCATGATTTTTATATACCTTCTAATACTGTTCTGTTACATCCACAGTATCCTATCAATATGATGAACTGTTTTTCTCACTTAACTTGTTATCCTTAGTATTTTCCATGTTGTCCTGTAGTCCATTTAAAAGCAGTTTAACTCACTGTGTGACTGTTACCTGATTTACTTAGCTTTTCCTTTTTCCCACTTTCAGGATGCGTCTACATATGTTTTTCCACTATAACTAACACTGTGCTGAACATCTTTGTACATGGACTGTTTTCCATGTCTTAGATTAATTTCTTAGGACAAATTTCTAAAGTGATATATATGAATTAAAACATTGCTGAGAGAAAATTTTAAAAAGACCTAATAAATGGAGAGGGGTGTATTATATTCATGGGTAGGGAGACTCAATATTGCTAAGATGTCCATTCTCCCCAGATAAATCTATAGATTCATGGGAATCCCAGTCAAAATCCTATCAGGCTTTTGTGTATAAATTGACAAGCTGATTCTGAAGTTCATATGGGGATGCAGAGGGTTTTGGAATCAGTGCTGAAAAATAACACTGAAGAAGAACAAAGTTAGAGGGTGAATACTGTTTGATTTCGAGACTTACTATAAACCTATAGTAATCAAGACAGTGTGGTATTGGTGTAAAGACAGACAAACTGATCTATGGAACAGACTAGAGAGTCCAAAAATAGACCCACACATATATGAACAATTAATTTTTCACAATGGTGCAAAGGCAATTCAGTTTAGAAAGATTTTTTTCCAACAAAAGTGCTAGAACTATTAGATATTCTGATGCAGAATTGAACTTTGATCCATACCTCCTACTACATACGAAAACTGATTCCACATAGATCACATACCCAAATGTAAAAACCTAAAAATATAAAAATTCTAGGAGAAAGCATAGAAAAATGGCTGTAGTTTGGGATAGGCAAAGATTTCTTAGGTGTACAATGCCAAAAGTATGATCCGTAAAGGAAAAAGTGGTGAATTTTACTTTATCAAAATGAAAAATGACTTCTTTTTGGAAGATGTTGTTAAGAGAAAGGAGAGACAAGCTACAGACTGAGAGAAAGCATATGCAAATCGTATATCTGATAAAGTACTTATGTGTGGAATATATGAAGAACTCTGTAACTCAGTTATAAAAAAAAAAACAACCAACAAATAACCCAATTAAAAAACAGACGAGATTTGGACAGACATTTGACCAGAGAAGATGTAGAGATGGCAAATAAGCACATGAAAAGATGCTTAACACATGAGTCTTAGGGAAACACAAATTTAAACCATAATGGAATATCATTACACATGTATGAGAATGACCAAAATGAGAAAGACTTCTTACACCGAGCGTTGGGGGATGTCGAGGAGCTCTTCCACACTGGTGGGAATGTAAAATGGCACAACCACTTTAGAAAACAGTTTAATTTCTTAAAAAGTTAAACATATACGTGTCACACAATTTGACCATTACATTTCTAATTTAATGAGAAATGAAAGCATATGTCTGAGCAGAGATTTGTACATGAATGTTTATAGCAGCTTTATTGGTACTCCTAAACTGCAAACAACCCAAATGTGCATCAGCACACGAACGAATAAAGAAGTTTGATACATTCATACAGTAGAATACTACTCAGTAAGAAAAATCAACAATAAATTGTTGATAACATGCAGCAACAAAATGGATCTCAAAAAATTATGTTGAGTGAAAAAGTCTAGACCAAAAAAAAAGTATATGCTGTATGATTTCACTTATATAAAACTCAAGAAAATTCTTGACTACTGAAAGAAAGCAGAGTGGTGGTTGTCTGGAGATGGAAAGTATATAGAGGGATGGGGCTTGACCAAAGGACACTGGGGAGTGATGGATATGCTTACCAGCTTGATTATGATGATAGTTTCATGAATGTATACATATATCAAAAAATATGAGATTGTACATGTGTAGTTTATTATGGGTCAGAATACCTCAGGGAGGCTGTTAAACAATGATAATAACGGATTGTGATCTATTGAAAAAAGCAGACATTCGTGAGTCCAAGTGCACAAAAACAAACAAGATGAATAAATTGAGAATTTGTAAAGAAACGGTTATTTCTAAAATTTGGTAGTGCTTCCTCACATGCTACTTATAAAAATAAGTAGCTTTGAGTGAGGAAGCCAGGTGGATAACTATCTTAAAGAAGTGATGAAAATTAACATTGCCTGTAGGGAGACAAATCAAAATTGTGCACCACTTGATAGGATGTAATGAGAACAGAGCCTTTTATTAAATTATTGGATTTGATTAGCTAATTTTTTTAAAAAGAATTTTTACATCTATGTTCACAATTAACATTGGTCTGTAGCTCCTTCCCACCCCCCTTGTATTTAATGTCTGGTTTTGATATTGGGGCAATGCTGGTCTCATAGAATGAGTTGGGAAGTATTCTGTCTTCAACTTGCTGGAAGAGTTTGAGTGAAATGGTAATATTTCCTGCTTAAATGTTTGGTAGAATTCGACTGTGACACCATCTTGGATAGAAATTTTCTTGTCTGATATAAACATAGGCATTCCAGCTTTATTTTAATTAGTGTTGGCATGATATATCTTTCCCCATCCTTATACATTTAACCTATTGGTATTTTTATATTTAAAGAGCATTTCTTATAGGCAACATATAATCAAGTCTTTCTTTTTTTATCCAAATTGACAATCTCTGGCTTTTAAACTGGGGTGTTTAAACCATTAATATTTAGTGGATTATTGGTATGGTTAGATTTACGTCTTTCATCTTGTTCTCTATTTGTCCTATTTGCTCTTTATTTCTTGTTTTCCCTGCCTTTTAGATTGGATATTTTTTATGGTTCTATTTTATTTCCTTTATTGCTTTTTTTTTATTATTTTAGTGATTGTATCAGTTTACATCATACATTTTTTAATTAAAAATGTGCATTTTTTTAATTAAAATGTTTTTTAATGTTTGTTTATTTTTGAGAGAGAGAGAGAGAGAGAGAGAGAGAGAGACAGTGTGAGTGGAGAAGTGGCAGAGAGAGAGGAAGACACAGAATCCAAAGCAGGCTCCAGGCTCTGAGCTGTCAGCACAGAGCCTGATGTGGGGCTCGAACTCATGAATGCAAGTTTGTGACCTGAGCTAAAGTCGGACGCTCAACTGACTGGGCCACCCAGGCACCCCTACAGCATACATTTTTAATTCTTCACATTCTGCATTCAAGTGATATTATACCACATCACAGAGTATAAAAATCTTATAATAGTATACTATCATTTTTTCTTCCTAGCCTTTTGCTATTGATGTAATACATTATGCTTTTACATATGTTGTAAACTCCACATTACTTTATTATTTTTGTTTAAGCAATTGCTTATCTTTTAAAGAGTTAGAGTATAAGAAAAGATTCTTGTATATTTACCAATGAAGTTACTATTTCTAGCCTCTTTTCCTCCATAGATCCGTATTTCTCTCCTGTATCATTTTCCTTTTACCTGAAGGAATTTATTTAACATTTTTTGCTGTACAGGAAGATGAATTCTCTGAGCTTTTATATATTCCTGAGAGAGTTTTAATATTATCTTTGTTTTTGGTGGGTATAGAATTCTAGAATTCTGGGTTTTCTTTCACTGCTTTCAAATTTTTATTATTATTTTTTAATGTTTATTTTTGAGAGAGAGAGAGAGAGCATGAGGGGAAGGGGCAGAGAGAGAGGGAAACACGGAATCTGAAGCAGGCTCCAGGCTCTGAGCTGTCAGCACAGAGCCCGACGTGGAGCTCCAACTCATGGACTGTGGGATCATGACCTGAGCTGAAGTCAGACGCTTAACTGACTGAGCCACCTAGGCGCCCCTCTTTCACTGCTTTCAGAAATGTTGCTCTACTGGCTTTTGCTTGTATTGTTGCCAGAGAGAAATCTGCTGTCATTCTTATGTTTGTTCCTCTGTCCATAATGTGTCTTTTTCTCTGGATACTTCTAAGAGTGTTCTCTTTGTCACTGATTTTGAACAATTCCATTAGGTGGTTTCCTTCATGTTTCTTATGTTTGGAGCTTTTTGAGATTCTTCGATCTGTTGGTTTATAGTTTTTTTAGAAAATCAAATTTGAAAAAATTTCAGCCATTATTTCTTCATGTATTTTTTTTCCTACCCTCTCCTATATCCTCTCCTTTGGAGACTCCCAACCACGTGTTTACTGGGCTGCTTGAATTTGTCTGATAGATCAATGATGTTCTCTCCATTTAAAAAAAAATTCTTTTTTCTTTGTGTGTGTGTTTTTTTTTTTATAATTTTGTTTTTCAGGGGCACTTGAGCAGCTCAGTTGGCTAAGTGTCTGACTTTTGATTTTGGCTCAGGTCATGATCTCATGGTTCATGAGATCAAGCCCCACGTCGGGCTCTGCGCTGACAGCATGGAGCCTGCTTGGGATTCTCTCTTCCTCTCATGAGTGGAGGAGGGGCAGAGAGTGAGGGAAAGAGAGAATCCCAAGCAGGCTCCATGGTGTCAGTGCAGAGCCTGATGTGGGGCTTGATCTTATGAACTATGAGATCATGACCTAAGCCATAATCAAGAGTTGCATGCTTAAATGATTGAGCCACCCAGGCACCCCTGTGTATTTTGTTTTGAATAGTTTCTACTGCTAGGTCTTCAGGATTACTAATGTTTTTTTCTACCGTGTCTAATCTACAATTAATCTCATCCACACATTTTGTACATCACACATTACAGTTTTATCTCTAGAATTTTCATTTGGATCTCACTCTATTTTTTTTTTTTTAAATATTGTTTTTGTGTCTGCTTAACTTTGGACAAATGAAATGCAGTTACAACTGGTTTTAAGGTCCTTCCCTACTAATGCTAATATAGGTTTCACTTCTGGTTTTTTAAAATTATATTTTATTAACTTTCATTTTTAGTTCTGAGTTTTTTGTGTTTTTGTTTCTTCACTTATTTATTTCAAATTTTTATTTAAATTCTAGTTAGTTAACATACAGTGCAATATTGGCTTCAGAAATAGAATTCAGTGGTTCATCACTTAACATGCAACACCCCAGTGCTCATCAAAACAAGTGCCCTCCTTAATACCCATCACCTATCCATTCCCCACCCACCTCCCTCCATCAACCCTCAGTTTGTTCTCTATCATTAAGAGTCTCTTTTGGTTTGTTTCCTCTCTCTTCTCCCCCACCTTCCCATATGCTCATCTGTTTTGTTTCTTAAATTCCACATATGAGTGAAATCCAATGGTATTTGTTTTTCTCTGACTTATTTCACTTAGCATAATACACTCTAGCTCTATCCATGTCATTGCAAAAGGCAATATTTTATTCTTTTTGATAGTTGAGTAATATTCCATTGTGTATACATATATGCCACATCTTCTTTATCCATTCATCGGTTGATGGACATTGGAGCTCTTTCCATAATTAGGCTATTGCTGATAGTGCTGCTGTAAACATTGGGATGCACGTACCCCTTCAAATCTGTATTTTTGTATCCTTTGGGTAAATACCTGGTAGTGTAATTGCTGGATTATAGGGTAGTTCTATTTTTAACTTTTTGAGGAACATCCATACTGTTTTCCACAGTGGCTGCACCAGTTTGCATTCCCACCAACAGTGCAAGAGGGTTCCCTTTTCTCCACATCCTTGCCAACACCTGTTGTTTCTTGTTTTGTCAATTCTAGCGATTCTCACAGGTGTGAGGTGGTATCTCATTGTGGTTTTAATTTGTATTTCCCTGATGATGAGTGATGTTGAGCATCTTGTCATGTGTCTGTTAGCCATCTGGATGTCTTCTTTGGAAAAATGACTATTCATGTCTTCTGCCCCTTTCTTAACTAGATTATTTGATTTTTGTGTGTTGAGTTTGATGAGTTCTTTATAGATTTTGCATACTAACCCTTTTTCCATAAGTCATTTACAAATATGTTCTCCCATTCTGTAGGCTGCCTTTTTGTTTTGTTGATTATTTCCTTTGCTGTGTAGAAGCTTTCAATCTTGATTAAGTCCCAATAATTCATGTTTGCTTTTGTTTCCCTTGCCTCCAGCAATGTGTCTAGTAGGAAGTTGCTATGGCCAAGGTCAAACCGATTGTTGCCTGTGCCTTTAGGATTTTGATGGTTTCCTGTCTCACATTTAGGTCTTTCATCCATTTTGAATTTATTTTTGTGTATGGTGTAAGAAAGTGGTCCAGTTTCATTCTTCTGCATGTTGCTGTCCAGCTTTCCCAACACCATTTGTTGAAGAGACTGTCTTATGTCCATTGGATAGTCTTTCCTGCTGTGTCAAATATGAGTTGACCATATCGTTGTGGACTCATTTCTGGGTTTCTATTCTGTTCCATTGATCTATGTATCTGTTTTTGTGCTGGTACCATACTATCTTGCTGCCTACAGCTTTGTAATATCATTTGAAGTCTAGAATCATGATGCCTAAAGCTTTGCTTTTTTTCTAAGGATTACTTTGGCCATCTGGGGTCTTTTGTAGTTCCATACAAATTTTAAGATTGTTTGTTCTAGCTGTGGAAAGAATGCTGGTGGTATTTTGATGGGGATTACATTAAATGTGTAGATTGCTTTGGGTAGTATAGACATTTTAACAAGGTTTGTTCTTCTAGTCCATGAGCATGGAATGTTTTTCCCTTCTTTGTGTCCTCTTTAATTTCTGTCCTAAGGGTTTCATAGTTTCCAAAGTTTAGATCTTTTACCTCTTTGGTTAGGTTTGTTCCTAGGTATCTTATGGTTTTTGGTGCAATTGTAAATGGGATTGATTCCCTGATTTCTTTTTCTGCTGCTTCATTATTGGTGTATAGAAATGCAACAGATTTCTGTACATTGATATATCCTGCAACTTTGGTGAATTCATATATTGGTTCTAGCAATTTTTTGGTGGAGTCTTTTGGGTTGAAGACTTCCTTGCCAATTTGAATGCCTTTTAATTCTTTTTGTTGTCTTATTGCTGAGGCTCTGAGATGGTTTTGATTGGTTGGATTTCCTCTCATTTTGTATTTTTCTTCTTTGCATACCTGGCAATTTCTTATTAGGTGCTAGACATTGTTGTACCTTTATATTTTTGGGTGTTAGATGTTTTTGTATTCTTTTTATTTTTTATTTTTTAATGTGTTATTTATTTTTGAGAGAGAAAGAGAGAGAGAGAGAGAGAGAGAGAGAGAGAGAGAGAGAACAAGTGGGGGAGGGGCAGAGAGAGAGAAGGAGACACAGAACCAAAGCAGCCTCCAGGTTCTGAGCTAGCTGTCATCACAGAGCCCAATGTGGGGCTTGAACCCACAAACTGTGAGATCATGACCTGAGAGGAAGTCAGACACTTAATCATCTGAGTTACCCAGGTGCCCTTCGTATTCTTATACTCTTGAGCTTTGTTCTGGGACACACAGTTCAGTTACTTGGAAACAGTTTGATTCTTTTTCAAGCCTTTCTTTTAATATTTGTTGGATGGGAATGGAGCAGTGTTTAGTTTGGGATATTCCCCATTACTGAGGCAAGGCCCTCCTGGGGATTATAACAAGTGCCTCCAGAATTATTGGATTTTCCAATCTGGCTGGTGCAATGGGCCTATATGTGCACTGGGTACTGTTAATCCTAGTCTTTTGGAGTTGCTCTCTCTCGAGGCTCATGTGGTTTTCTCATGTGCATGTGCTGAATATGTGACATGGACCCTCCACACATCTTTTTTTTTTTTTTAAATTTATTTTTATTTTTTTAATTCACATCCAAATTAGTTAGCATATAGTGCAACAATGATTTCAGGACTAGAGTCCTTAATGCGCCTTACCCACTTAGCCCATCCTCCCTCCCACAACCCCTCCAGTAACCCTCTGTTTGTTCTCCATATTTAAGAGTCTCTTATGTTTTGTCCCCCTCCCTGTTTTTATATTATTTCTGCTTCCCTTCCCTTGTGTTCATCTGTTCTGTGTCTTAAAGTCCTCATATGAGTGAAGTCATATGATATTTGTCTTTCTCTGACTAATTTTACTTAGCATAATACTCTCTAGTTCCATCCACATAGTTGCAAATGGCAAGATTTCATTCTTTTTGGTTGCCGAGTAATACTCCATTGTATGTATATATACCACATCTTCTTTATCCATTCATCCATCGATGGACATTTGGGCTCTTTCCATACTTTGGCTATCGTTGATAGTGCTGCTATAAACATTGGGGTGCATGTGTCCCTTTGAAACAGCATACCTGTATCCCTTGGATAAATTCCTAGTAGTGCAATTGCTGGGTCTTAGGGTAGTTCTATTTTAAATTTTTTGAGGAACCTCCATATTGTTTTCCAGAGTAGCTGCACCAGTTTGCATTCCCAGCAGCAGTGCAAAAGAGATCCTCTTTCTCTGCATCCTTGTCAACATCTGTTGTTGCCTGAGTTGTTAATCTTAGCCATTCTTACAGGTGTGAGATGGTATCTCATTGTAGTTTTGATTTGTATTTCCTGGATGATGAGTGATGCTGAGCATTTTTTCATGTGTCGGTTCGCCATCTGAATGTCTTCTTTGGAGAAGTGTCTATTCATGTCTTTTGCCCATTTCTTTACTGGGTTATTTATTTTTTGGTTGTTGAGTTTAATAAGTTCTTTATAGATTTTGGATACTAACCCTTTATCTTACACATCATTTGCAAATATCTTCTCCCATTCCATCGGTTGCCTTTTAGTTTTGCTGATTGTTTCCTTCACTGTGCAGAAGCTTTTTATTTTGATGAGGTTCCAATAGTTCATTTTTGCTTTTGTTTCCCTTGCCTCCAGAGATGTGTTGAGTAAGAAGTTGCTGTGGCCAAGGTCAAAGAGGTTTTTGCCTGCTTTCTTCTCGAGGATTTTGATGGCCCTCCACACATCTTTAGGGCTCCTTCTTTGTATAGCTCTCTCCTCCCCAGGACTCTGTCCTGTGAACCCTAGTTGCTTTGGCCTTCCTGAACTCTCAGCTCCATCTCCTCAACTTAGGGAGTTCTCTGGGCACCTCTTGGGTTCCCTTTCCTGATGCTGGGCCTGGAAACTTTTAATGCAGTGAACTGGGACAATCGTAGAGTTCACCTTGTTTGTTTCCCATTGCTCAGGAATCACTGTCCTTCGCTGCCTGGTATCCCATGCCTTAACAGCCATTGTTTTGTAAATCTGAATAAAAAATCAGCTGGACTTTTATATTTGTAGAAGATGTTGAAGGAGGGATGATTAAAAAAAAATTCTTCCCCATTATGGATGTAATACATAGGAGTTATAAGAAATTTGGAAAATACAGAAAAACCTATGAAGAAGAAAAATACTTTTGTAATCTCACAGCCTAGAGATACTACTGTTTACATTTTATTTTTTATTTTTAAAAATTTTTTTATGTTTATTTATTTTTGAGAGAGAGAAAGAGTGTGATCAGGGGAGGGGAAAAAAAAGAGGGAGACACAGAGTCCAAAGCAGGCTTCCAGGCTCTGAGCTGTCAGCACAGAGCCCGACACGGGGCTCGAACCCATGAGCTGTGAGATCATGACCTGAGGCGTGAGATCATGACCTGAGCCGAAGTCGGAGGCTTAACTGACTGAGCCACTCAGGTGCCCCTACTGTTTACATTTTATTATGTTTCCTTTGGGTCTTGAATTTTTGACTAGAACAATTTATCAAAAATCTTTGTTTTGTTTTGGGGTCTTTTACTTACTCTTTCATGATTCTCTCTTTTTTCCTATGTTGGTGGGGCATGTCTGTGTGTCTGTCTCTTTCCTCTTTGTGTCACAAACATGTATAGTCAACCCCAGTAAAGATACTGCCCAGTTTTTTTTTTTTTTGAACATAACCTCAAGATTTTATTGTCTTCATAATGTAACAAAATATGAGGCTTAGAAACTAGATCACTTGGCCCTTTCTCTTCTTATCTCCTCCCAGTTCAAAATGCTTGCATCTCTTAATAGCCAGCATTCTCTTAAATCTGCAGTTGGGCTCAACACATTCAAGCCTCAGCACAATCTTCTTTGTAGTTTCAGCCTTTTTCTGGAAAATCGGCTTAGTCTGCCCACCATAGCCATTCTGCTTCCTGTCATAACACCGCTCTCCCTGGGCATAAAGAGAATCTTTGCCTTTCTTGTACTGTGTCACTTTGTGGGGTTGGTGCTTGCCACACTTATTGCAGAAAGTCCGGTGGGTTTTAGGAATGTTCACCATGGCTGTGAGAAGGCTGTAGGCACAGAAAGATACTGCCCAGTTCTGATGAGGAGCCTTGTTGATTCAGTCTGACTTTGGTACCTTCCTGCTGAGTTTGGAGGCCCAAGCCCCTGCTCTTGGGTGTTTAGACATGAGTCAAGAATTGCCCTCTTTGGGCCTTTGTTCCCTCCCTCCCAATCAATAATTAATCAGTACTGAGTTGATCTTATTAGCTATTCACTTTCAAAACTCTAAACCAAGCTGGCTAATAACAATGCTTTTAATTAATATGAGGCAGATTAAAACTCATTACAGCAAGGTTATTGGTAATGAGATAATCATAAGGCAAGTTATTGAGCTGGGAGTGAAAATGAAGTTGGAGGAGGGGCAGGGAGACCACGCCAGCTGTTCCTGCCATTATTTTGGGAGGGACAGAAGGGGGAATGTCAGGCCTCTGCAGTGAGGACATGCTGCAGCTACACCCCCAACCAGCCAGAGAAACCAGGTGCTTGGTTAAGGCAGCACTTGGGTCAGTGAGCTGATAGGTGGTCGGTGTTAGTAGAGGAAGTAGGGTCTTGGGGCAGAGAAAGTTAAGTCAGTGTTGAGAATAACGCTGTATCGCTGTTTGCATTTCTTGTGTACGGATGCTCTGCCATTTAGATGACAGAGCATGAAATTAGCTATTGTTTCTATTAGATTGTGGTCTAGACTTGTTGGTCTGAACAAAAAATAGGGAGTTTGGATGGGCCCGGAGTGTTCTTTTTTATTTTTATTTTCAATTTCATTTTTCTAGGAATGGTGGTTTCCACTCCCCCCACCATCTTTTTTGATTAATATATTGAGCAGTGACTGTGTGCTGAGCCCTGTACTAAAACTCTTTTTTATTAATTACTTCATATGACCATCACAGTGACAGTCACCATTTTTCTCCTCCTTTTACTGATGAGGAAACTGAGGCCCCAAAGTTAATTAACTTGTCCAAGGTTATAGGGCAGGTAAGTCTCAAAGTAGGATTTAAACTCAGGTGTTTTTGATTCCAAAGCCATTGCTATTAATCATGTTTTATGACTCCCATCTTGTTGTGTTCAAGGCCGTCTGCAGTTTTCATTGGCCTTTTAAATGTATACGCTTGAGGGGTGCCTGGGTGGCTCGGTCGGTTGAGCATCCGACTTCGGCTCAGGTCATGATCTCACGGTCCATGAGTTCAAGCCCCACGTCAGGCTCTGTGCTGACAGCTCAGAGCCTGGAGCCTGTTTCAGATTCTGTGTCTCCCTCTCTCTCTGCCCCTCCCCTGTTCATGCTCTGTCTCTCTCTGTCTCAAAAATAAATAAACGTTAAAAAAAAAAAAATAAATGTATACGCTTGATTCAACTTCCATGGCCGCCCCGGTGCCAGCCAGGTGTTCTCATACCTGGGAGTTACTGGGCAACTACCTTTATTGCCTGCCATCGATGATTCTAGTGTCATGGTGCATGGCCACCTCTTGGTCTGCATGGTGAACTCCTTGCCCACGAAGACCCTCCCCACAATGCTTGCATTCCCACTGTGCGAGCACGTGGAGAAATTCAGTTCATGCCTGCCTCCAGCACATGCTTGAACACACCACCATTTCATCCTTTACTGACTCTAGGACCTTGGGAATGTTACTGAACCTCTCTGAGATCATTTTGTCATCTTTAAAGACACATATTAAGATCTATTTTATGGATATATGGGGCAGATTTAAAAACAATATCAACCACGTATATTTCAGCATTTACTGTAGGCCGGGAATAGTACGTAGACCAAGGCACTAAATAAATGATTATTTATTATAGTTGTTACTGATTTATAATCCTGAGCTGTCCAGTATGGTAGCCATTAGCCACATGTGATTATTTAAATTAATTAATTAATAATTAATGAGTGAGAGGGAGCAAGTGAGCAAGGGGCAGAGAGAGAGAGAATCCCAAGAGGAGCAGAGAGGGAAAGAGAGAGAGAGAGAGAGAGAGAGAGAGAGAGAGAGAGAGAGAGAGAGAGAGAAAAGCAGGGCTCACCTGAAGCGGGGCTTAAACTCATGAATGTGAGATCATGACCTGAGCCAATGTCAGATGTCTAATGACTGAGCCACCCAGCTGCCCTGATTTAAATTTAAATACTTTAAAATTAAGGATGCCTAGGTGGCTAGGTTGGTTGAGCGTCTGACTCTTGATTTTTGGCCCAGGTCATGATCCCAAGGTCATGGGATCTAGCCCTGCATTGGTCTTTGTGCTGAGTGTGGAGCCTGCTGGGGGTTCTCTCTCCCTCTCCCTCTCTCCCTCTCCCTCTCTCCCTCTCCCTCTCTCTCTGTCTCTCTCTCTCTCCCCCCCTCCCTCTCTCCCTCTGCCCCTCTCCGTTGCTTGTGCTTTTTCTCTCTCTAAACATTAAAAAAAAATGGAGAATTCAGTTCCTCAGTCACAGTAGCCACATGTCAAGCGGCCAGCAGCCACTGGTAGCTGCTAGTGGCCACTGTGTTATTGGATAGTGCAGATGTAGAACATTTCTGCCATTGCAGCGACTTCTGTTGTACAGTACTAGTGTAAACTAACTTTTGTCGTCCTTCCTGCTGCCTATGCCTATGTAGGTGCATGCTTGAAGATGTGTAGAATGAAGGAGTAGATTCAGGGGAATGCAGAGATCCGAGATTCCAGGAGCTTTGCCTTTTCATTGAGCACGCTCCTTGTTGGGGGAAAGGTTCCTGGGTGGTAGAAACCATGGGATCCCTGTGGATGGTCCCTGCTGCCAGCAGGTACTGCCCCTTAAGGTATCAGATTAAGGAAGTAAATGCTGAAAGGGGGGTTTTTACTAAGCTAGTAGTTTCTTGAAATTTTGAATGGGACCCACCTTCTGATCCCAAAGGACAGTGAAGCCCTAGGAGCTGGAGCTGAAAAGGGACCCCGGAGATCAGAGGCCCTACTCTATTCTTCAGCATTTGTGTCTTTTGGCCTTAAAAGAATGTAAGTTTTTGGTGAGTGGCAATGTTCTTCGTGTGTGTGTGTGTGTGTGTGTGTGTGTGTGTGTATTTAGAAGCTGGTTGAAGGTGACTTTGGAGCTTCTTTAGTTGAAATGTGGGTGCCATTTGCAGTAGATGCTGACTCAGCTTCATGGATGGCGGTTTTGTGAGTATATAACCCATAGTTGTCATTAATCTACATTTATGGCACATGGACAGCTTGCCCATAGGGCAAGAGCGTATAGGGACACTCATGGTCTCTGCCCCCGTGGCTGTGTGCCGAGTAGCTGGTGAGTTGGGGACTGACTAGCTTTCCTGGGCTTGTGTGACCAGAGAGGGCTCCCCATATTGCCCAGTGTCTTGAAGGTGACCATTACTTTGTGCCAAGAGGTATCCTGGGTTCAAGCCACAGGTGAGGGGCAGTAGGCTGATGCTTTCCTTCTTTTTTTCTAAGTTTATTTATTTTGAGAGAGAGAGAGAGAGTGAGCATATATAAGTGAGCATGGGAGGAACGGAGAGAGGAGAGAGAGAATCCTAAGCAGGCTCCATGCTGTCAGCGTGGAGCCGTACACGAGGCTTGATCTCATGAACTGAACCGTGAGATCATGAGCCAAAATCAAGAGTCAGACTCTTAAGTGTCTGAGCCATCCAGGCGCCCCTAGAATATTACTGAGGGCTGCCAGCAGCAGAGACAAATGCAGATGTGAATCCAGTCTAAAGAAAACGAAGTTAGGTCTTCAACAACACACATACATGCATGCAGATATGTAGTCCTGTATTGCTCTCTTTATCTGAAGTGCCCTTTTTATCCTAATTTATTCAAATTTGATTTCAAGGACTAATCCTGTGTATCCACCAGGGACCATTCACACCAGTAATCTCTCTGGGGAAGACTTTTTAAAAAGTTTTTTACATTTCTGGTATCTTTATTTCACATTGATTATTGTGTAAGTAAATTGTATAACACACACTGTATTAAAAAGTTTAGAATGGAATCCACCCTATTTTTTGACTATTTTTGAAGTTTTTATTTAAATTCTAATTAGTTAACATACAGTGTAATATTAGTTTCAGGTGTACAGTATAGTGATTCAACACTTTCATATGTCACCCAGTGGTCGTCACAATAAGTGCCCTCCTTAATCCCCATCATCTATTTCACTTATCTCCCACCCCCTCCCCCATCTCCCCTCTGGTAGCCATCAGTTTGTTTTCTGTAGTTAAGAGTCTGTTTCTTGATTTCTCTCTCTCTTTTCCCCCCTTTGCTTCTTTGCTTTGTTTCTTAAATTCTACTTGTGCGTGAAATCATATGGTATGTCTTCTCTGACTTACTTCATTTAGCATAATATACTCTAGTTCCATCCACGCCATTGCAAATGGCAAGATTTCATTCTTTTTGATGGCTGAGTAATATTCTATTGTGTGTGTGTATGTATATATCTATCTCTCTGTATATGTATACATACATACACGTACGTATATACACCATTGTGTATGTGTCTATATATGTATATTTATGTATATATATATATATTTATCTGTATATCATATCTCCTTTACACATTCATTAGTCTATGGACACTTGGGCTGTTTCCATAGTCTGGCTATTGTAGATAATGCTGTTTTAAACATCAGGGTGCATGTATCCCTCTGAATTAGTATTTTTGTATTCTTTGAGTAAATACCTACTAGTATGATCGCTACATTGTAGGGTAGTTCTATTTTTAACTTTGAGGAACCTCCATACTGTTTTCCACAGTGGCTTCACCAGTTTGCATTCCCACCAACAGTGCAAGAGGGTTGAGTGGGGAAAACTTAATAGAAAAGATGATTAATTAGGAAAAGTAAAAGGTAGTTAACTCGAGGAGTGAAAAAAGATTCTAAGGGTACAGAAGTAGTAAACATATAAAGCAGCTGTTCCCTCTGGGGCTGAAGGGTAGTGAATAAGGACAGAACTCAGCTGAGGGCCTCCCACCTGCAGGGCTGAGATGGAGGTCTGCCCAGTGGTGAGGAGACATGGTGGAAGGCAGGGTCCGTGGGAGCAGCCTCCTGGGTGACAGTGAAATTTGTAGGAGTGTGGCCCAGAGCTAATGTATAGGAACCCTCTGCTAGCTGGTCAGAACAATTGGCTGGAGGGTGTGGGCTTGAGCTGGGCCATAAGAGGGGCCTGCCAGTTATGGGAAAATTTAGTGAGGCGGGTCTGGTCTGGGAGGGCCACTGAAGGGGGCACCCTCAAGCCACTGGCCTGCCGGCTGCTGAGCTAAAATGCCACACTGGCTCTGGTAATGGGGCCTCCTTGCTCTTCTGTGGCCTCAGTGTCCCTCCAGAGTCCCCTAATAACAAACCATCTGATAAAGGAGAAATGACAGGATGCAGCCCCAGGATCACAGTGCAGGGTGGAGAAGGATGGATTTGGAGTCTGGAGGCCATAGTTCTGAGCAGCACACACCCACTGCCCTCCTGTGAGCCAAGCCTTTGCTCTAATTCCGGTCCTCCCGTTTCTTGCATCTAAGCTCCTGCGGTTCTCAGTGTGATCCTGTTGTGGCAAGTCATTCTCTGTGCACGAATGGCTCCATCACATCTTCCCATGTGCTGGAGGGCACGGGACTGGCCTGCTGTAAGTCCCAGTGAACACAGTGGTTGATGCCTTTCCTGGGCAGGGAGGGGAAAGTGGGATGTGGCCTCACCCCACCTTCTAGTCCTCTGCTTCCATGTGGCCTTGACCCCAGAGCAGCTTTGATGTAGGGGCTGAGCCTGCCTCCTTGGGGGAGAGGGTGGCCGGGTGCCGGGACAGCCTAGCCGGGAGTGTCCGGTTGGATGTGGGCTCCGGCCGTACCGTATCTTAGGACTAGTGGATTGTGGATGCCTATGTGTTGCGTCTTATTCTGCCAGTGATTTTGATCTCTCTTCTTCTGGGTTGGAATTTGGGGAATGATTGTTCACACTAGCCTGGACCTTTGTACCATGAAGAAATGCCCAGTTCCATGGTTGACCACAGTTTGCCTTCTTTCTCACTTCCTCAAAACCAGGGCTTGAGCATGGCCTTGGCCAGCCATAGCATTGATTTACTGCCCATGTGCCACTGGCCAGCTGAGTCCCCAGTTCCAAATTCTTTTTTTTTTTAATTTTTTTTAATGTTTTTATTTATTTTTGAGACAGAGAGAGGCAGAGCATGAGCAGGGGAGGGGCAGAGAGAGAGGGAGACACAGAATCTGAAGCAGGCTCCAGGCTCCGAGCTGTCAGCACAGAGCCCGATGCGGGGCTTGAACTCACCAGCTGTCAAGATCATGTCAGATCACGACCTGAGCCGAAGTCGGACGCTCAACCGACTGAGCCACCCAGGCGCCCCCAGTTCCAAATTCTTAAAGAGAATCCACCCCATTCCCACGATCCTTTGATCCATCTAAAAGCTTTCTCTCCTCTTAATCCTTAGGGTTAATTTCCTTTTTCCTGTGCCCTCCCGGCAGGGTAAAAAAGACTTTGTGGCCCAGCTTGGACCAGGTGTCCATGTCAAGGCTGGCATACTCTGTGTAGGGGGATGGAGTCATGTGTATATAGGGTTCCCCAAGGGTTCATTGGGGTGGGAGGTAGAGGTGTCCAGTGGAGCCAGTAGTGGGTGCCCACAAGGGTCTGGGCACAGCCCGCAGTGCCTGGAGTCTGGGGCATCTGTTGTGCTGTGGTGAAACAGGGCAGATGGGCTCCTGGGCTGCCAGGACAAGGGTGTTCTCTTCTTAATTTCTAAAGTAACAGTTTTATGTGCGATGCACTTGGCAACTAACTATATAGGATCTTTAACTGTTTGTTCCATCATTGTTGCCAAAAGTTATTTAACTCCTCAGGTGGTTTATTGCCTCCAATATGTGCTTAATTATGTCGGCATCTTCCATAACACTCAAGAGAGTGTAAGTCTGTGTAGATGTTTACTCCCTCTTTGTTGATTGCATGGGTGGAAGAGGTTCCCAGAGGGCACTGGGCTCCCTTACCTTCTGTGTGTGCCCACAGCCCTATCCTGCCACAGAAGCTGTAGCTCCAGGAAGACAGGACCTCACAGTTCCAGGACCTTCAGCTGAGCTGGGGTGATGACTGGGGACACATAGCCCAGTGTGTCCCCAACGGGGGCCACCCCCCAGCTCTGGAAGGACAGCGGGCATCAGGCTGAAGGCTGCCCTGTCCTAGGAGACCAGCCCAGCTGCCTGCTCCATGCACCTGACACTTCCCAGTAAAACTTTTCTTCCAGTTAAGAGGAGGCTAGGGTTGCCTGGGTGGCTTAGTCTGTTACATGTCTGACTCTTGGTTTCTGCCCAGGTCATGATCTCATAGTTTGTGAGATTGGGCCCCATGTTGGGCTCTGTGCTGACAGCATGGAGCCTGCTTATGATTTTCTTTCTCCCTCTCTTCTCTGCCCCTCCCCTCCTATGCTCTCTCTCTCTCTCTCTCAAAATAAAAAAAAATTAAGAAAAAAAGGAGACCCCTGCTAAAGTTTGAGTTAAAAGAGCCCTAGGTTTAGCATGTTTTCTAGACTTTCCTTTGACATTTATTAGCTACAGTAGCTATTTCTGTATAAGCACAACATCTGAGTTTCTTATTTCTATCATTTATTTATTGTTTATTTCTTAATATTTTTTTAAAGTTTATTTTCGAGAGCAAGAGACAGAGTGTGAGCAGGCGAGGGGCGGAGAGAGAGGGAGACACAGAAACAGAAGCAGGCTGCAGGTTCTGAGCTGTCAGCACGGAGCCCGATGTGGGCTTGCAAGATCATGACCTGAGTCGAAGTTGCACGCTTAACTGACTGAGCCACCCAGGTGCCCCAAAGTTTATTTTTGAGAAAGAGAGAGAGCGAGAGAAAGAGCAAGCACCCAAAAGTGGAGGAGGGGCAGAGAGAGAGAGAATCTCAAGTGAGCTCCACACTGTCAGTGTAGAGCCCAACTCAGGGCTCAATCTCACGAGATCATAACCTGAGCCAAAATCAAGAGTCAGATGCTTAACCGGCTGAACTACTCAGGCACCCCTGAGTTTCTTATTTTTAAATATACCAATACCTGACTCCCTGAGCTGCCGTAAGGATTAAAAGAAAGAATGCGTATGAGCATGTTTTAGAAATTGTAGACCTCCAAACAGATAGTATTATTGGTATGTCTGAGGGTTGGGTGGCAAACATACAACTCAGTGTATCCACAAATGAATCATCAGTAGATTAGATTTGCTTAAAAGCCTTGAACAACTGCTCTGGTTCCTGGGCCAGGTAAGTTTTGATGGAGAAAAGACCAGAAGCATGGGCACATCGGGCCCTATGAAGAGTCCAGCCTCAGTCAGTATGAGGTCAGAATTGCTGGCCCTAGGTACTGAGACCAAAGGAGAGCATTGAGGCAGAAGGTGAATGAAGGGTGTGTGTGTGTGTGTGTGTGTGTGTGTGTGTGTGTGTGTGTGTTTGTGTGTACGTACTCTCGGAGCGAATCAGGCTCTTCAACCAGTGGGGGCAGGAAAGGGAAAGAATGTCCAATGGGCAGTGTGCACTCACACCTCTCTGTTCCTGGCCCATCTCCCTGCAGGTGCACCTCCGTTCTGCCAGGCGTCTCTGCGAGCTCTGCTGTGCCAACCGGGGCACTTTCATCAAGGTGGGCCAGCACCTGGGCGCTCTGGACTACCTGCTGCCTGAGGAGTATACCAGCACGCTGAAGGTGCTGCACAGCCAGGCTCCACAGAGCAGCATGCAAGAGGTCCGCCGGGTCATCCGTGAGGACCTGGGCAAAGAGGTAGCTGCCCGTGCCGGGAGCGATGGGTGCTGGGATGGGATGCTTCTAAGGCTCTGGCAGAGCTGTCCCTGCTGGCTGCTGGGGCTTCACCCCTGGAATGGAAACATACTTCGTGGCAACTTTCAGCAGTGAAATCGAAGGGGTGAGAAGGAACCTCAGTGGCCCTCAGTGAAAAAGATGGTTGAACCGTATGAAATAGTTGATGTGTGATTGTTTTTGCCCTGCAATGTAATGGGATTCATATGGCGCAACCTAATCATATCTATCAGTTATGGAGGGTTTACTGTGTGTGGATGGCAGTGCTGTGTTCCCTGCATTATCTCACCTGATCCTCGCAGTAGTGTTAGGTACCTACCTGTCATTAACCCCATTTTGCAGATGAGGGATAAAAGCTTGGGTGGTGGAGATTAAGTGGAGGGTAAACCCGATTTAGGGCTAGAGTCAGGAGCAAGCCCACAAGCTAGGAGGAGCAAGGTTAGGATGGAGATACCCCAGGCAGAGGGGACCAGATTGGCATGGCACAGGCCTGTGCATGGCTTTGCTTCTTGCCAAGGCTGTTGGCCTCCTGCTTCCTATAGCACGAGATTCACCCCCCAATTAAAACTAAATAAATCACTGTAATAACAGTGTGAAGTGCATCATTGCTGGCATGTGGCAGCTCGTGGGGGCGGATGCAAGGGAGGGAAGGCATCAGATTAACCCTTCTAGGCCGGCTTGTCTGTGGAGGGCTGGAGTGGGAAGCAAGAGCGGGTCAGTGGCCCCCTGTAAGCCAGGGTAGAGCGAGACGAGAAGTTTGGGGTGTCAGCAGTCACGATGGGCCCACACAGCTGGCCAAAGGATGTATGGGGTTAAAAGATTTTGTCTGCATCTTCAGGGCCTCTTCTCTAGGCCTCCCTGGCCATGTGGTCCTGAGCATGGTGGCCTGAGGCTCCTGCCCCACAGGTTGTCTTGAGCCCTCTGAATAGGGCAGGCTAATGTCAAGGTCACGGTTCTGAGGGGGCGTCCTTCACAGCTGGGAAGCTCGGCAACCTCTGCTTTCTTACCCCAGCCCCCACAGACGCACAATTGAAGTCTTTCCTCCCCCTCTTCCTCCTCCTCCTCCCTCCTGGGAAGATGGCATTTGTTCCCTGGTGACACACTTTCTCATTCTGTGGGTGGAGGGAGGGGAAAGGGGCTATGTGGGAACAGGGTAGGTGGGTGTGGGGGTGTGAGGGCGGGGAAAGTCACTCACTTTGCACTTCCCTCCTCCTCCCGCCTCTTCCACGACACTTCTTGGGGAGCAGCTCTCCCCACCAGGAAGATATCCGAGTGGACCCCACCGACTGTGGCCCTGGGACCTCAGTAGAAAGCTTTGTTTCGTCCCCAGTTTCAAGAACGTGGTTAAAGGAAGCCAAGTCTGTCCTGTATCCCCATTTGCTGTCTGGGTTCGAGTTCTTGGATGGGCTTCGAAGACACCTGGAGCTCAAAGACTACATAGCTGCCCCTAAATCTCAGACCGAAGTGCAGGGGGGTGGCCAGAGTGTTCTGGCTGTGCTGGTTCATTGTATCTACCCTTCCCATCAGCAAAGGCCTTACAGGGTCACTAGTGTCCTTACACCAGTCCATGCCCTCTCCCAGGCAGATGGGGCTGATCCTGAGGGGTCCCCCAGCAGGGTGTGGGAGATGAGCATGAACTTGCAGTTCTTCTGGACCCTGTGATTTACATGTGATTCTGGAGCAGTGCATAATCTCTGCACTGCAGCCGGTGCCATCAGTGTGGAGGGGAGAGCGAATAAAGGGGCACTGTCCTGGCGTAGGGATGTGTGGGGTGGGGATGGGACCACAGAGCTAAGGGAGGGGCGTGTGAGTGATAGGACGAGGCCTTGGATCTTCTGATTACCAGACCAGTGCTTTGTCTCCTACAACAGAGCTTCTGTCTGGCAGAAATCTTTCAGAAATGTTTTTTGTGTCTGTGTCTTAGAAGTTTCTCAGCTAGTATTACCAGAAAGAAACTTGCTTTTTCCCTTTTATTTTGAATGTTAGGCCTAAGTCCTGCAGGACACGTTCTGGGAAGCAGTTGGAAGCCCGAACTCTAGGAGGTGGCATCATTTCTGGTGTCTCCAAAGTCACTTGGGTCTGGAGTGGGTTGGGAATGGTCTCAACCTTGGTCTCCTAACTGCCCTTGGGACTGTAGGTCTAGGTGCAGTGCTGACGTTGGCCAGCAGATGGCGCTGGAGCTTGAGCGTCAGGGAAAGGTACCCTTTTCAGCAGAGGGGAACCCTGACAGGTGGCTGAGACTTGGGTTCCTTATTCTCCTGGGCATGATTCATGCAGAGGAAGGAGCCCAGGCTGACACCTTTGCACCCTGAACAAGCTGTTGACTTCTCTGGTCCCCAGGAGTTCTTTCCTTCCTGCTGAAGGACCTGGCAGGGTTCTGACCACCAACCCATCCTTACACATTTCTCTTCTGGGCTAGGACTCCTCAGATGCCCCCTGCAGTCACTAACAGCCTGCAGTTCTGTGTTTAGACACCTTTTCCTTCATTTTCCCTTCCTTCTCTCTCTCTTTGTTGCCCAAACAGCTGGTATTTAGTGAAGAAAGCACAGTTCTAGAAACTTTGGATGCAGCTAGGTTCTTTCCTAGCTCTAAAATTCTATGAGAGACTGAAGGAAATGAGGTCAGCTGCCAGAGTGATGCACAGAAATACCTTTGTTAGGGGCACCGCTTGTACTGGTGTTGGGGGATTGGGGTCTGGCTTGTGCACTCTGACATGTGTTTCATTAGTCTTTTACCCCTGAGCTCCACATGGTAGGGATCTAGACTCGTACTTGTTTTATAATTTCCCATAGTACCTGGGGAGAAAGGCTGTCATAGGAGATGGGCATTCTTGATGGACCATCTGACCAGAGCGGCCACTGGAACGTGGAAGAGAACCGCTGTGTATCAGGTGGGGGAATGCATACCTCATTGTTTCTTACGAACCTACAGGAACAGGTGGAAGGTGATGTTCTTGTCTTGCTTTGCTCAAGGTGTAAGCAAAAGTTCAGGGAAGAGATAAAATAGCTCTTCCCCCAGGAACCTCCATCATTTATCAAGCTTGGTTGGGGTGCAGAGAGAAGGTGCTCTTGGCATGAGGACCAGCAGAAGCAGAAGTGGAAGTCAGGGAAGTGAGGCAGGAGACCGTCTGGCCTGTGTGAGGGGCTCCTGGTGGTGGGGGTGCTGAGTGGGGGCAGTGCAGAGACTGGACAGAGACTGCAGCAGGGGCTTCCATGGAGGCCTCAGGGCTGGGGGAGGGGATGATGGGCGTGGATGGTGAGTAGCAAAGCCTGGGATGACCCCTGTCATTACTGCATGCCTGCATGCGGGATCTCTGCTGGTGCATGGAGAACTGTGTGAGCAGCAGTAAAAGGCCCCCCCTCCGGGCATCCCTTCCTTCAGGTGGCAGCTCTGCCAGGGCTGGATTTCATTCTTCTGTTAGTCTATCTTCACCAGAGAAACAGAGCCAAGAGGGTGTGTGTGTGTGTGTGTGTGTGTGTGTGTGTGTGTGTGTGTAAGTAAAGAGAGATTGATTAGTTGGAAGGAATTGGCTTATGCGATTTGGAGGCTGGCAAGTCCTGCATCTTTGGAGGGGGTGTCCATCTGGAGACCCAAGAAGAGCTGATATTGCAGTTTGAGTCCAAAGGCCATCTGCTGGCAGAACTTTTGGTGCCCCAGGCAGTCAGTCTTATGCTATTCAGGCCTTCAGCTGATTAGATGAGGCCCACCCACATTAGGGAGGGCAGTCTGCTTTGTTCAAAGTCTACTAATTTAAATGTGAATCTCATTCAAAAGCGTCCTTATGAAAATATTAGAATAAAGTTTGCCCAAATGTCTGGGCACCATGGCTCAGCCAAGTTGACACACAAAATTAACCCCCCTGGTTCCCACGTGGCCCTCAGTCAGGACCAAACATTTCTACCCTTGGTCTTGCCTTCATATGACAGTCAAGCTTCCTATTGAGTCTTGAAGGTGGGCTGGAGCTAAACTGCTTGCTGGTTTATTGCCTGTGTGACCTTGGACATGTTACTTATCTTCTCTGTCTCTTATTTTCCTCATTTGTAAAATGGGGATAACAACAGTACATGCCTGTGGGGATTACATGAATTAATGGATGTGGAACATGTAGAGCATGCCCGGCAGAGAGCAAATGGCCAGCAAATATTAGCGATGATTTCTGTGTTACGCTGGATGCTTTATATGTGTGAGAACCGAGATTCTGAGAGATTAAATGGCAGCGTTGGGTCTTTAACCAGGTTTTCTGATGCTGGTACAGTTCTCTGTCCCAGATACTATTTTGCTAGTAGAATCCTTCTTTCTCTTCCGTGATCAACACCTGGTGTTCCACCTGTTGGTCAGCCCCTTCCCTTCCACTGTTAGAAATGTCCCACAGGCTGCCTTGGGAGCCTGTCTCCTGGGTTTCTTGAGCACTGCCCCGTGACCCCCAATCTGGGGGCTGCTGGAAGCTCAGCCAGGCAGTTTCAACCGTTGCAGTGTCCTGAGGCCATCAGTAGCATCTATGTTTTGCTCTTGGTCCCTAAAGCTGACACAATGGGCGTGGGAATAGCCACAGGTGCCCAGGGTCAGGAGTTGGTGGCTGTGCTGTGCTCCTCCTTGCAGGATGGCAGCTGGCTCTGCTTCTCATGTCCTGGAGGAGCTGGGTGTGGGCAGATGCAGGGACAAACACGCCCTAGGTTGGACTGGGGCAAGGGACATGGGCAGAGGGGCCAGAGGAGCCGATTCTACCTGGGGTACCCGTGGCTGGCAGAAAACTCCCCCCCCCCCCCCCCACCTTCTCCCTGTCCTTCTTTTACTTGCTCACAAATATTTACTGAGCACACCTCTGGGCCACGTGCTGTGTCAGCCCCCGGGCGTCCCCGCTCTCTGCAGCTCTCGCCACTGTTCTTGCACATTGCCAAAGATCCGCCTGAGGCCAGCTCACCCTGATTCACCACCCCTGGCTGCCCCACTGGCCTGGAGCTGAGGGCCACCTTGAGGGCTTCAGCTGTCTCTTGGCCCTCAGCACAACCTTTGTTTGTTCCGGCGTCTGGTTTCTTTGTCTCCCCAGACGATCCCCAAGACGGCTGCTGTGTAAGCATTCTGGGAGTGGAACAGAAGGAGCTGATGGCCACAAAGCTGCGTGTGGGGAGGACTGGGGGGCGAGGGGGAGAGAGTCACCTCCTCCAGACTTCCCAGCAGCTCTCAATAAAAAATACATTTATATTGAAAACATAATGAAGAATAAAAAAAACATTTTCCCCCCAATAATGCTGAACATCAAAAGGAGATTTTTATCAATTATGAGAGAGAGATTTTGGCCATAAAATGGTAATTTAACGAGTAGGAGATGGATGGCGGGAAGCATTAGTGTCAGCCGGGACGGATGGTGTGCCATCAGTCACTGAGGGAGAGACCGAGGTGGCTGCCGTGGCGGTGGCTCCTCTTCCCCAGGCCTCCTGGCCCCGGCCTCCTCGCTGAGTGCTGCCCTACCTCTGCCCCGAGAGGCTCCTCCCTGGGACCCCGCTCCATCTCCAAGGCACCTTCGGCCCATTGTTGGACAGCTTCTGCATGGCTCTTCCACAGCCAGTGGAATGGAGCCCCCAGAGAGCAGGTCAGGAGCTGCTCCCCGCTTTCTTTCCAGCCTCATGGCCTGCTCCCGTCTTCACACGGCTACGCCCTGGCCACACGCTGTGGGGGTTCACTCCATGCACTCTGGGTCTGTCCTCTCTCATCCCCTTCTTAAGTCACCAGGCTCTTTCTCATCCTCTGAGCTCGGGGTCTGACAACAACAACATACACATGCACACACACACACCCTGAGTGCTTGCCAGGGGCAGGCACTGCCTCAGAAATTCCACACACATCAATTTACTTCTCACCAAGACCCTCTGAGAGACGTACTGTTATTACTTATTTTACAGATGGGAAACTGAGGTACAGTTTCCAGTGAAATTGTACCTTGGCCTCCTCACATACCCCCTGAGTACTTTCCGTCCCCTGTCGCAGCTCTTATGCAGTTATTTGTTGCATTCAGGTGGGCTGCTTTCCCATCTTGAACCTCCCATGGGGCCTAGTGTGGACTCTGCACATAGTAGGTGTTAGTAAGTGTGGTTGAGTTGAATTGCAGAACTACTTGGAGTCCCCCTGTCCCCTTGCAGCCTTCGGTGGCTTCCTCAGCCAGGTTGGACTGTGAATCCAGAGCACTTGACTTGTGTCTGGTCATTTCAGTGCTGGGTTTATGTTCTTGGGGTGGGTGGTCTCCTCCCACTCATCCTGGGGTCCTCTCAGAGCACTGTCCAGTGCCTGGCACAGCAAAGGTGCTCAGTAATGGGTTGTTACCTGCACTGAGACACTCTGTCTGACGCGGGATGTCATGGCATGGCGTTATGGGTCCTAGAGTCCTCAGGGTGGTCAGCTCTGCTCCTGCCTCGGTCTCACTTCCATAGCCCCCTGGGACGTACCCATGGGAGCCTGTGGAGGGCTGTGTGAGGGCGTGTCTGGGGCTATCTAAACTACGGGGTGAAGGCAAGGGCAGGGTCTGGCTTCCGGAAGGAACAAAAGGGTCATTTCTGAGGCAGTATGGCCTCATAGTTAATAAAATAGGCTTTGGAGGCAGGGGGCCTTGCAAAAATCCTAAATGCTACCAGACTTTAACTGTGTCGTTAGTTCTTTCTGAGTCTAGTTCCCTTGTCTGTAAACCGGGATAAGAGAACCTGCTCACTAATAGGGTCATGACAGGGCTTGAGAACTATAGCCCATCTGGGGGGCGGGGCCTGGTGCACAGTAAATCCTGCAGCTGTTAGCTCTGGTTGTCACCTGCAGAGCAGTTGTGAGGACAAAATGAAGCAGGGAGACTGGGACCCCCAGATTATATCCAGCACCCCACTGGGGTTGACAAACACTGACTCGTTTGGCCTTCATTGTTCAGTGGCAAAGCGCCTTAGATGAAGGTTACCCAAGGGAGTAACTAACTCCCGGGTTGTAACGGTTTAGAAGTCACCTCATCCAACCCTCGTGTTTCAATGGTGAGGAAACGGGCTCAGAGCAGGAAGTCACTGGCCCAGAGTGGCACAACTGGGTGGCGGGAGAAGCGAGACTTGAACCCAGGCCTCCTGACTCCTGATCCAGTGCTCGTCCTCCTGGACTGTTCGTTCTGTTCAGGGCTGGGAGCATACTGTCTGGAAGTGAGACGGCCAACTCTCAGAGATGAGGCTGGTCTTGCTGGCAAGGCAACGTGGAGGGGCTCAAGTGGCTTTCACCTCCTTGGGACCTTGGAGTCTCCTGTGGACTTTAGGAAGCTCTATTTTCATAAGTTGATCCATCATAGTAAGAGGATTCTAGGGTATTCTTTGTATCCTTCAGCCAGCTTTCCCGCTGACGGTGGTTGGGATGGTCATATCCGCGTACTCACTGTTCCCCTTCAATCTGCAGACCATGCTTGTGGCACGTCCCCCTCTTTGGGGTCTAACCTGCAGGGTGGTGCCCAGACCCAGACCCTCCACTTAGCTGCTGTGTTGGGCTGTTTGCTGGAGAAACTGCCTCAGCTTATGGTGCCCCGTTCACAGACTCGGGAAGGTTGGGGCCCACCACTGACTGCTTTGCTCGCTCAGAAAATACAGACTTGTTGAGCAGCTGATAGGTACTTACCTCTCTGCCAATGCTGTGGGGGATCTAGAATATGTCAAAGCCACGTTCCACCCTCCCTCTCTCCCAAAGCTGGGCAGACAGAACAATTCACAGAGGAAGTAATTAGAGAACAATTAAGCACTCAGCTGTGGGGCTGATGCAGGGAAAGTTCAGGGGGAAGTTCAGAAGAGGGTTCTTGGGGGAGGTGGCCCTCGGAGGATGAGTGAGATTGGCAGAGGGAAAGGATGGGGCCATTCGAGGGTGGTGAGTTCTGAGCACAGCTCCAGGTGCCCAAGCATAGAGAGCAGCAGGGCGGGATGGCAGGCCCTTTGGGTGGGGGTGTGTTAGATTACGAGTGCTGCTGTAACAGAGCACCGCAGACTGCTGGCTTAAACAACAGGAATCCGTAGTCTCAGTTCTGCTGGGCAGGAGTCTGAGACCCAGGTGTTGGCAGGGTTGGCTCAATCTGAGGCTGCGAGGGGCAGTCTGTTCCAGGCCTTTCCTCCAGCCTCTGGTGGTTTGCTGGCTATCTTTGTCATTCTTTGCTTGGAGAAGTACCACCCTGATCTCTGCCTTTATGCTCGCCTAGTGTTCTTCCTGTGTGTGCGTGTCTGTTTCTGTGTCCAAATTGCCCCCTTCATAAGGACACAGTCATATTGGATTAGGGACCCCCCCCCACACCAATGCCAGTGTGACCTCATATTAACTAATTACATCTGTGATGACACTATATCCAAATAAGGTCACATTCTGGAGGTTAACTCCTGGAGGTGATGGCTTTATCATAGGAATAGTTGGAGGCCGCAGATCAAGCTGTCATAGATGGAGGCATTAGTGCTTTTGTGGTCACGAGGATCAGAACCCCAACTTGAACGAGCCGAGGCAAGAGGGCAGACTTAGTGTGTCCTGTACCCATGGTTTAGGAAGGGACGGGGTTGAGTGGGGCCTTTGGGGTGCTCTTCCACTCCTCTCTGTCGCTCATATTCTCATGTTCATCCTGCTGGTCAACTTCGCTTACAGTTGGTTTCCTCCATGACTCACTTGCTGCCTTTGGCGTCTCTCAACCTCACCTCTTCCTAGGTTTGCCCCTAGCAGGGACTCCCCACTCCACAACCCCAGTTTCCTTTTATGAAATTATGGATCAGGACTCTGCCTAAGTGTTGTACTGGGTTACTTCATGTCCCCCACACTTCTGGACCCCATTGCTGTTCTACCTAGAGCCTGAGAATGTGAAATGAGGTGTTGGCAGCTGTCATTCGGTAACTTAAGGAGTTTATACTGGATTGGGGTGGGTCCTAAATCCAACAACTGGTGTCCTTGCAAGGAGGCCATGTGACAGTGGCAGTAGAGATTTGAGTGGTGCAGCTGCAAACTCAAGGAACAGTGAAGATTGCTGGAAATTAGGAAGAGCAAGGAAGGCTTCTCCCTGGGGCCTTCAGAGGGAATGCAGTCCTGCCAGCACCCTGATTTCAGACTTCTAACCCCCAGAACTGTAACACAGTATATTTCTGTTGTTTTAAGCCACCGCATTCGTGGTGATTTGTTATGGTAGCCTTGAGAAACAAATACAGATGTCCATTCTCTGACCAAATCACTGAGGTTAGAGGAGGTGGGGTCCATGAGAAGATGTCATCCCTCTCATTTAAACCCCAAGGTGACCGGTGGGGTGGGGTGGGAAGCAGCAAGGCAGAACATGGTGTAAAATATGTTCATGTCCACGGATGATGATGTTAGAGTTTCTGTTTGTGTGGTATGTGCTGTGTAGCACACATGCCTGGATGTTTTACAGATACAGTTTCTAACCCTGCAAGGTTGGTAGATTTGGCCATTCCAGTTTTCCAAATGAGGAAGCAGAAGCCCTGACAGGTTAAGTAACAGCCACAGTCTCATAGCTTAAAGTAGGTGGAACCAGTTTTGAACTGTGTTGGCTCACAGTTGGCCACCCCACTGTGTTGGCCCACCCCTCTTGCTATGCATCTGCTATCCCTGGGGAGGGCCTGGTTTCTGGGGGGCAACAGAGTGCGTACGGGTGTTAGATCTTGATGTGCAGGCTTTGGGGAGTCACCGCAGGCCCCAGGTCTTAGAACCTGTGTTAAGTCATATCAACTAATAGTTTCCATGTGCATGTGCATGAGTGTGCAGGCCTCCACGGCTGATTTCGGGCAGAGTCAGCCAATCGTGCAGGATGGCTTGAGGGGTACAAGGCAGGAGCTGTGCATGGAGGCCTTTTTCTTCTTCCACATCTGGTAAAGGTGAACTCTCCCTTTTGTGAGGCTATGTTAGTTGTCTCCCAGAGCTGGGGCATGGCCACTTTTTCTCCCCTTGCCATCTCCTGGAAGCTCAGTGTGAGCGTCCCAGGCTGGGCCGTGGGTCAGGAGGCCACAAGCCAGAGAATCATTGCCACAGCCACTGCTCTTGAAGGAGCTTCCCTGACAGATGACCCTATGCCTTCTGGGACTGCCAGACAGACCGCAGGGCCCTCATCTTCTCCTTGAATAGAACTTGTGGCCTTCCCTTCCTCTCCAGGGAGGGGGAGTGGGTCTCCTCTTGCAGGCTGTTCGGGGCTAAGGTTGGCAGTATGGGCAGGGTGGATGTGATTGCTGTGGTTCTGATGCCTTGTCCTTACGTCCAAGTGAGCCAGAGGATTGTCTGTACTGCTGATGGCTGGGGCAGAAGCAGTGATTTGAACCCCAGGTCCTGCACTGCCTTAGAAGGCACATAATCATCAACTTCAACTGGGTTCCCATCCTGATTGGGCACTCCCAGAAGATGACTCCGAGGAAAGGATTCTGGTGGAAGTGGTTTTGTGGGAAGGTCGGGTGCAGCCAGTAGGGAAGTAGGAACATGGTTCAGGGAAGAGAAGGCAGCCAGTGACTGTGTGCCCTTAAACTAGCTGTGGGGACACTGGGAAATAGTGGCAAACATTCACCTTAAGATCATCCCACCCCTCAGTTGACTGAGTGTCTGACTCTTGATTTCAGTTCAGGTTGTGATCCCGGGGTCGTGGGATCAAGCCTTACATCAGGCTCCTTGCTGAGTGTGGAGCCTGCTTGGGGTTCTCTCTCTCTCTTTCCCTCTGCTCTTCTCTGCTGCTTGTGTGCACTCTTTCCTCCTCTCTATTTAAAATAAAAATAAATAAAAATTAAAAAAAGTCATCCCACTCCAGGGCCAAGAGAGAAGGTTGGGTGTTTAGACCCCAGCATCCTAACTTCATGGTGATGGTTGCTCCCGAGGGCCGTTAATTCCTGCAGCTATGGAGAAAGAGCCCTCTCTGGCTCAGATGCAAATACTGAAAGTATAGCAGGGAGCAGGGGGTAGTATGGGAAGGAATCGGCGGGCACTGCAGGTACTGTGCAGTGCCCTCTCCTATAATCCCCACAGTTGCCCTGCGAGAGTACTATTATCTCCATTTTACTGACGAGTAAGCCGAGGCCAGAGAGGTTGAGTCATGTGTCTGAGGTTGCACAGAAATCCAAGGCTGAGTCAGGAGCAAAACCAGGCCTGACTCCAGAAACCAAGGTCCTGACCCCTGCGTTCTGTTGCTCCTTATAAGGGGACCTGGGCCTCCCCAGGTTTTGTGTCCTAGCAGTTTATGATTTCTCCCAGAATTCCTGAGTGGGAGGTGGGACAGATGGATGGGGAGCCCCAGCAGGTCAAGGAACTGTTTCTTTACCGTTTTCTCCTTCCCTAACATGTGTTTAGATGTTTCAAACACACAGTCTCATTTTAGTCCTCACAGAAGCTCAGCCAGTCAGGTATCCCTCTCCCCATTCTTCCCAGATGTAAAAAATAAGGTTCAGACATACTAAGTGACTTACTCAGGATCACATAGCAGGACAGCGGCTCAGCTGGGAATGGAACCTGAGTGTCTCTGACGGGAGGGACATACGTGCTTCAGTTACACAGGCTGCTGCTACACACGCCAAAGGGCCTGTGAGACCCAGCCTGCTTCTGAGGGCCACGCTCTTTCCCCTACCGGCACACTAGCCTGCCACCTTGCCTTCAGCCCCAGGCTGGCCCTGGTGCTGTGTTGCCTCACCAATCAGATGGCTGAGGAGGTGCCCTGAGAAGCATGCAGTGAGGTTGTTTGGTCCTTCTCCTTCTCCTCTGGAAAAGGTGCTGCCCCTCTGTGCTTGCAGGTGGGGGGCTGGTGACGGGGGTGAGGAGTGGTCTGCTCTCCCTTGTACTTCCTGAGAGCCGGGCCCTTCTCTAGGGAGGACCCCTAATCTCCTCCTACTGCCCCGGGGCCCCACGCACTGTCTACCTGCCGCAGCTCCTTGGTGGCAGAGAGAAGCAAGCCATCCACGTCTGGCTGATTTATGTTCGTCGTTGAAACAATAATGTTTAATCTGGAAAGGGCTAATCAATTTTTTATGCTGATTATGAATAGGCCAGCTGTGCCTGCTTCTTTATTCATGGGGCTTCAGGAGCAAGCCGATGTCCTAGGTTAGGCTTCCTGGGTGGTTTCTGCGTGGGGGGCCCTGCTTCAAGGAGAGCCCGTCAGTGGCCTTGCCTGTGACACTTTGGAGGTGGCTCCTTGTGTGTGAGTGCACCTCTGTGTGTCACTGGGAAGGGTCAGCTGACTCCAGGTGGACAGCCAGGTTGGAGCGTGTGTGTGGAAGGAGGCTGGTGTGGGCTGGGGCACAATCATGGGAGTGCAGCATGGGAAAGTAAGAGTTACAGGATCACAGAATCAGGAAAGTCGTCAGGGACCAAGTACCCCAACACCCCCCTCACTTGTAAAAGTGAGCAGTTTAGACCCAGAGAAGCTGAGCGTCTTCCCTAAGGTCATGGGCCTGGTAGGTGGCAGAGGTGGGATGGGAACCCCAGTTTACTTGCTCAGAGGGTAGAAATCTTTGCACGGAAGTACAACCGAGGCGGGAGAGTCAGGAAGGTGCTGTGTAGCCGCTCTTGTTGAGTTACTGACTCATCACACAACTCTGACAGCTCAGGAGCTTAGGTACAGAATGCACTAGAGACATAGCTCAGCAGGAGGTCAGGATGAGATGAAAGTCACCTGAGGTTTGGGTTACCGCTTTTAGAAGTGTCCTTGGAATCCACAAATGGGGCCGCAGAGAGGGGTGAATTGGGGTCTTCTGGAGAAGACAAAACCTGAGTAGGACTTGAGTGTTCTCAGAAGGAGAACAAACACAAAAGCCCGGAGAGGGCATTTTGGGCAGGTGGAGTGGCCTGAACTAAGGATGTCGTCCTTGGGGAGGTGCCTGAAGCCAGAGTGAGACCCGAGGGGCCTGTGGCTGGAAACGTGGGGCCCTGGGCTGGGTGAGGGGCAGGTGCTCGGCTTGGACGGCTTGGTCATCCCACAGTCGTGTGTCTGGACCCTCTGCAGCCTTCACCAGCCATTTGTTCATTTATTGGCTCAGCCAATGTTTATTGAGCTTTTGTCGTGTGTGTGCTGGAGGTTGTATGGCTGAACAAGCTGCTGTCCTGGTGCTTAGGCTCTAGTTGTAGGGGAGCAGCGGATGTTAAACAAGCGATCACAAGAATAAAAACTTA